>NC_136999.1:33956627-34336627 GCF_032717465.1 Coenobita brevimanus | reverse complement strand
ATCTGTACCTCATAATACGGGTGAAACATAATTGATATTCGTGAAAAGGTTTACATAACTTCTATACGGACAGTAAGAGTTATTTAATTCCCGAGGTAATCATGTGTAACTACAAAGGTTAAGTGAAACAAAATGCAGCCTATATTTGTAATACTAATATTGCGTCTATCCACCTCCTTTCTCAATAACATCCCTCAGTCTGTCAGGCATGGAATATACAAGGGTGTGGATCTGTTCAGGTCTATTTCTGCAAATTTTCCCACTGGCCGTTGACGTGATCTATGAGTTGCTGAGGTGTTCGCTCGTGCCTCATTTTCCAGGCATTTACCATTTGAGCCCATACATGTTGTATAACTTTTATATCAGCTCCTTTGCTTGGCCAGTCAAGAAGTTGAATGTTATCTTGTTCCTGAAACCACTCTTTAACATGATGAGCGGTGTGAATGGGGCACCTGTCATGCGTGAATAAAATGGGTCTCTCTGAGAAAGGATATTCTTTCTTCCTAAGAGAAGGCAAGAAGGAGGTTTGTAACAGCTCCACATATTTTGCTGCTGTAAATCGTCCCTCAATGTGGAAGACGTCCCCCATGCCATGTAGTGACACCCAACCCGATACACTGCAGGTGGTGTGACCGGAACGGGCTACCTGAACGATGTTTGCGGGGTCGTACCTGAGTAAGAAACCAATGTGTAATTACAAAATAATAGGGAATCGGTAAAGATTATATATATATATATATATATATATATATATACTGTATACGTATACTGTATAGATAGATAGATAGATAGATATAGATATAGATATAAGTAGATATATATATAGAGAGAGATAGACAGAGAGATAGATACACACACACACACACACACACACACAGTAAGGTAATATGTGTGCAATGAGGTTTTGAACAGTTGACACCCTCCACAGTATTATAAAACACATGTATAAGGAAGCTAACATATCCAATTACCTATGTCGAAAGAAATAGGCCATGATGCAAAAATGAGGACCAAATTTATAGAGACTGCATAATTAGAGTCATCTTACCGTGTCTTATTTCGCCGTCAACATGAAGCTAGCCATGCGTGGTGGACGAAAAACATTTCTCGTCCGTGAACACAACCCGACCCCAGAACTCCATGCCCTGCTCAGCATGACGTTGAGCAAACTCCAGCCTTCCTGCCTTGTGTCGGTCCGTCAAGATCTCCTTCATCGCAGGAGTCCTGTGATGTATACCTGCATTATGAAGTTTGCGTCTGACGGTCATTACTGAAACCTCCAGGTGTAGGTTATCACGAACGGCCACTGCGTTGGTTACGGGGTCTTCCACAGCCGCAGCGACAATAACATTATCCTTCTCTGGCGAAGTTGCCCAAGGGGCACCCGACCTCGCTGAGATGAAAATATACAGAGTATACTGTATCCTTGGTTATGCAATTTGAACTTACTCCTGGAGTGATACCATATTGGTTTGTTAAATTACGTATAGTAAGGCCAAAGTCGTTTGGAATATTTATATCATGATGTTTTTATAACTTTGTATCCCTTTTGCAAGAAGCATACTAAAGCCCAGTGAAGCTACAATAATTATTGCGACTTTCTGTTAGGTTTTAACATTCGTAAGGTACTATTCATAACGTTTACAGTGGCTTTAACGTGCTATCAATTAAATTACATTTCGTATTTTTTTAATCAGTTATCATGTATGGTATTGTCTGTATCTTTTTAAATTATAGGTATTGCCACATTATAATATAAACATTTTGGAGGAGAATACCTCGTTATCTCTGCACCACGAACAGCTTAAAAGTCAGATAACACCGCGCGTAGGCAACTGCTCATCGTACGAGATAAGGACAGCAACTGCGTGTCCCAATGACGTTTTATCTGCTGTCAATCGGGCACATTAGCATGAATTCGTATGTATTCTCAACCCCTTACCAGCAATGGTGCTGGGATACATGCACAAAAAAAAGGAATTGACACCCGTGTCCTGCAATATAAACTCAACCAAGTTATTGAAGTTGCCACTTTCCTCCCACCTTCGTATCCGTTGCTGCACAGTCCTGGTAGATACACCAGCTTCATGAGCGATAGCCCGTATCGACAAACCATTATCACGTAGGGTGATAATACGACTTTGCTCCAATAGATTACTGTCTCTCCGATTCATTGCGTGACCAACTAAACTCTGACCCTTCCTAGAGGTAACGGTGACGACAACATATCGGTAAGCATCAGTGTTTCGCACAACATCCCGGTGTGTGTGTGTGTGTGTGTGTGTGTAGCTACACGTTTGTTCGTTCGTTTACAGATTTCCTGCACCTATAGTGCAGGCCGGGACATACATTAGCCCGGTTAGTGGGGTATGGGCTGACTAAAAAATAATAAGGGAGGGAAGACAGGGCAAGGGGATTGCCCAGGACACACGCCCTGTCTCTACGCCCTGTCTCCTGGCTGGCTTTGTGGTGTGTGTGTGTGTGTAGCTACACAAATAGAGCGACATATACTGCTTCCCGTATCTAACAGACGTAACAGTGTAAAGGAAATATAGTGTAAACAGTTTATTTCAACAAAGATACAGCTGATATACTTGAAATTACATTGGCAATTAAATAAATCGCTTCTTGTTTCTGTGTGAAGCCTTCATCGAAACACACAGTCTCATGAGTCTGGACTGTGAACTGGTGGGCGGAGTTAAATACATGTACTCACCGCACAGTAAAGATGGACAGGCTGTGTTGCCCCGATGTGAAGTGTGGTACCAATTTCTGTGTTCAATTGTACCTCTCATGCTTTTGAAGAGGGGTTATAAGAGGTCCAGGAACTTTCTATTTCAGCTTTCACAGACTAGCGCTCAATATTTGTGCGGACTTGTTTAACCCGCGCCGTCCCGAGGACGTACTTCTACGTCCTCACATTTTGTCACAGCTAATCCCGAGGACGTACTTCAACGTCCTGCAATTGCAAGGTTCATAATTTCCACAATTTTCAATTTTCGCGAGACATTTTTGGTACGTATACACGGGACACCTTCCTCAACAAGATGCCAGGCAGAGACAATGCCTTACCCAGCATGACCTCCTCCCCCCCCCTGCATGCCCTTTTCTCAGCAATTCACCTGTTATCAGTGGCCTGGCCAGTATAGCCATGTCATGCCATGGTACGAAATTCAGGGCCAGAGTGATTCCCCAATCAATGACAATGTGGAGGACAAACTTTACATAGCATTAGAGGAAGAAACAGTTAGAAATGATGATCAGGTAATGTGGCAAAAAAAGGTCAGGTATTAGTGAGTGAAACAATGCTTATAATGCCTATATTACTGCTTGAAAACCAATATACTCTTGTACTACATATAAATTCGTAACAGTAAATAAATAAATACCGTTTATGAGTGGTGTGAAATAGTTATCCTCCTATAGAACTCGTTTTCTTTGGTGCCACCTGATAGAAAACCCAGTAAGGTAAGGAGGCTCTCCTACCTGTAATGAGTATTTTAAACCTCAGGTGAGCGATTTCTCTATGAATTTTCGATGTTTCTCACCAAAAGCGAAAGTTTTAGCAAAAAAAAAAAGGGTCGAAAAATGGTCGGGATTGGGGGGTACCAGTGGTCAAAAAGTGGTCGGGACGGGGCGGGTTAATATCACCAGCGACCTAAAATGACCTCCTACCTATGACCTCAAATGACCTCGGAGTCAACCTTACATAGCCTGTGTCCGAGCTGAAGGTCATGTGAGTCTCCATGTCGAAAACTGGGCTGCAGGGGTACCCGGCGTTGCCCGAGCCAAAAAGGCGAACACTCGACTCTTGACCTAAAATGACCCAGATATGAAATTGATCCCCGTAAACCCTTCCTTGGGTCATAAGGATTCCATATATGTAGGTTAAGTCCAGGTAAAATGAAAATTGAGGCAGTAGTTCGTAAACCAACAAAGTGCCCTTAATATATATATATATATATATATATATATATATATATATATATATATATATATATTATATTATATTGTATATATATATATATATATATATATATATATATATTATATATATTATATATATATTATATTTATCTATATATCTATCTATCTATCTATATATCTATATCAATATCTATATATAAATATATATATATATATATATATATATTTTATATACATAATATATATATATATATATATATATATATATATATATATATATATATATATATATATATATATATATTTTATATACATAATATATATATATATATATATATATATATATATATATATATATATATATATATATTTTATATATATATATATATATATATATATATATATATATTCATACATCAATATAATAGTAATATCTTTGTAAGTCTATAGTTCTCAATTGTATATGTGATGGATTTGCTATCTATATAGAAGATTCATGGCTAAATAACAGAAAATGAGTACATGTATAACGAAAGGAAGACTATACTATATATTATGTATGGAAATATTCATACAATAGCAATATAATAGTAATACGATGTAAGTCTACAGTAGTCAATTGTATCTAGGCGTGGCTCAATCGGTAGAGATTTGGCCTGCCGTTCTATCGGACCCAGGTTCAAATTCTCGCTGGGGCAGGGAACAGTTTAAGGATTTGAATTTCATTAAATGAGGCTTTACTGATCTACCAGAAGACCCGCCGGCATGTCGTAAAAATACCCCGCTAATACCAATACACCAGTCCTGTATGAGACAGCCCTAGCATGTATTCAGTATGGAAGGTGGGTGTTAGCGCCGAAGTGGTGACATGTAGAGGTGTGCGGTACGTAGGAGGACTACTGGGCCTTGAAAGCAGGCTGTGAAGCCTATGCCCAGAGTCGGTCACATAAAAAAAAAAAAAAAAAAAAAAGTCCCGGGAGTTATGTATTGTTTACCCAAGGTGCACAAGTCAGGAGTTCCTCTTAGACCAATATTTTCCTCTATTAAGACAGCGGGGTATAACTTGGTTAAATTTCTACAACCTTTGGTGATACCACTCACGACTAATGAGTTCACTGTTTCGAATTCTAGTAGTTTTGTTAGAGAAATTTTAGCACTAAAATTACCAAAAGAGTATATATTAACTAGTTATGATGTAGAATCTTTGTTTACAAATGTACCTCTTGATGAGACCTTGGATATAATTTTGGAGAATTATAAACCGTCAGACTTTTTCGATATAAGTAAGGAGCTAATCAGGAGACTGTTTAAATTTGCCTCTTCTGAATCTTGCTTTCTTTTTAACAGTAAATTATATAATCAGGTTGACGGTGTCACCCTGGGGTCTAGCTTACGTCCAATTTTTGCTAATGCTTTTTTATGTAATAAGGAGGTTTAATGGTTAAGGGATTGTCCGATTGATTTTAGGCCTATTTATTATAGGAGATATGTGGATGACACGTTCCTAATTTTCAAATGTGAGGAGGATAACCGTAGATTTTTCCAGTATTTGAATAGTAGACATAAAAACATAAGGTTTACGTGTGAAAAGGAAAATAATGATTCACTGTCATTTTTGGACATTCTTATTACAAAGTCTGGTAGTGAGTTAGTTACTGGGGTCTATAGAAAACCTACATACACAGGTCTTGGATTAAGTTGGTTTTGTTTTTGCCCTCGGATCTATAAGATTAATTCAGTCAAAACCTTGCTAAACAGGGCTTATGATATCTGCTCCAGCTATATGACTTTTCATGAGGAAATATGTAAATTGAGAAGCTATTTTGTAAGTAACAACTATAAGGAAGAATTGTTTGACTGGATTCTTAAGAAATTTCTTAGCAACAGGCTATCACAAGACTATAAAAAGAAATGTGATGTACCTAAGTTTGTGAAATATGTTAAGATGCCATTTGATGGTAAAATTAGTTATGAGTATCGTAAGTTAGTTCTGAACATTTTAAGAAATAGTTTCCCTGCCGTAAATTTTAGGATTATCTTTACCAATGATTTCAGAATAGGATCTTTTTTCAACTTCAAGGATCGTGTGCCGGACCCTCTGTGCTCGAATATTGTTTACAAGTTCACTTGTCCCAGTTGTCAGGCTAGGTATGTGGGGTGCTATAGTAGGGCATTCCGAATACGAGTATTCGAGCACATTGGGAAAAGCTACAGGTCTGGAAAGTTTTTGCATAAGATGTCCTTCTCTGCTGTTAGGGATCATTCACTGAACGATGATCACCCTTTCACGCTGAATGATTTTCAAATTATTGATAGGTTTGGGACTCACGGGGATGCATTATTGGGAGAAAAACTGTTAATTAAAAATCTTGTTTCGGAATTAAATCTGGTAAACAATACTTAGTGGTTTGATGGGGTTTCTATTCTGCTTCAGTGTTCACTACTCTTTGTTCACTTGCCGATGTCTGACCTGTCATTTGACATAGTTGTACCAGTTCCTTAAGAGCTCTATTCAACTTAGTGTCTTGAAGGCTTTACTTCCGACTAGTGAGTTTCATATATTTTTTGTGCATTGCTTTTGTGTATTAATTTTATATGTGCATTTTTGCTGTAGTTTATTTTTCTTGTCTTTAATTATACTATACGAAGACTATAGATTTGATACGTTTGGTTTATTTTAGTTTATAATTTTTGTTCATGTTCTTCATTTTAATAATACATATATATAGAGAAAATGGTGAACTTTAGATCCATATCTGTTGTCGTATAACGAGTGTTGCTCTTTGGTAGGATCCCACATATGTACTCTGATGATGGCCACGTGAAGTGTCCGAAAATTCGGAGAAATATATTGAAGGAAAGTGCTCGCGGGTGTCATCTCCATCCTTATTTGTCTTTAATGGAAGTTACGGTGCCATGGGTCCATTGCTGATGTGCTGATTACAAGATATGGAAGACAGACACTCTGTACCTACCGGAGCTTAAAAAAATTACATCAGTTATCCATCAAGATCGGACTGGATATCAAATTCGTACAAACATGTTATGAATACGACACCATACCTATGTTTCTGTATTTCAAGGTATACACTAAGGATTTCAACAAAAGTGGAACATATAGGGACTGGCAGTATGTGTTACTAGAACGTGAGATTAGACAACAACAGAGAAAACTTGAGTCTACCCTAAAAAAGATAGAAATATGTAGGGATTCTTTTAGAAATTTTGTTACTTTCCTTGATTACTGGACATTTCTTCACAGGATTTACGAACATTCTAAGGTAATCTCAGAGAAAGTAAGACTTAGACATGAAAGAAGTTAAATAATCTGGGGATTAATCGGGTTAACTTTAATGAATAACGCATTTTCAATATATCCAGCAAACACTTATCCACAAGAGAAAAAAAGCTGCTGATGCTGGGACTGGATTTTTCCGTACCATTTTATAGATGTTCCTGGTTAAAACATCATCTCGCGGTAGAGAAAATTTGCAGTGCGATTCAGGATGTAGTTAAACTCGGTCTACTTAGAAATGGAATAATAGGCGATAACCTGGGAAACAGGATTAAGGAAATTGCAAATTACAACTATAATTTAGCTAGAAGGCATTGGGATAAAATTCATTCCGTGGTGTTCAAGAAGGAGGACATAAAAGTGCTTGAAGAACTTGGTGCTGATGACTCCATTGTGATAGACCGGACAAAGGGAAGGGAGTTGTCGTCATGGATAAACTGGACTATCTGAGTAAGATGGGAGGGATACTTAATGACAAAACTAAATTTAAAGAGATTAAAGGTGATATATTTGACACTACTGTGAAACTTGAGGACAGATTGAACAGAATGCTTAGGTCTATTAAGGATAAGATAGGATCTGTAACTTTTAATAATTTATATGCGTCAGGTTCAGTCCCGGGAGTTATGTATTGTTTACCCAAGGTGCACAAGTCAGGAGTTCCTCTTAGACCAATATTTTCCTCTATTAAGACAGCGGGGTATAACTTGGTTAAATTTCTACAACCTTTGGTGATACCACTCACGACTAATGAGTTCACTGTTTCGAATTCTAGTAGTTTTGTTAGAGAAATTTTAGCACTAAAATTACCAAAAGAGTATATATTAACTAGTTATGATGTAGAATCTTTGTTTACAAATGTACCTCTTGATGAGACCTTGGATATAATTTTGGAGAATTATAAACCGTCAGACTTTTTCGATATAAGTAAGGAGCTAATCAGGAGACTGTTTAAATTTGCCTCTTCTGAATCTTGCTTTCTTTTTAACAGTAAATTATATAATCAGGTTGACGGTGTCACCCTGGGGTCTAGCTTACGTCCAATTTTTGCTAATGCTTTTTTATGTAATAAGGAGGTTTAATGGTTAAGGGATTGTCCGATTGATTTTAGGCCTATTTATTATAGGAGATATGTGGATGACACGTTCCTAATTTTCAAATGTGAGGAGGATAACCGTAGATTTTTCCAGTATTTGAATAGTAGACATAAAAACATAAGGTTTACGTGTGAAAAGGAAAATAATGATTCACTGTCATTTTTGGACATTCTTATTACAAAGTCTGGTAGTGAGTTAGTTACTGGGGTCTATAGGAAACCTACATACACAGGTCTTGGATTAAGTTGGTTTTGTTTTTGCCCTCGGATCTATAAGATTAATTCAGTCAAAACCTTGCTAAACAGGGCTTATGATATCTGCTCCAGCTATATGACTTTCATGAGGAAATATGTAAATTGAGAAGCTATTTTGTAAGTAACAACTATAAGGAATAATTGTTTGACTGGATTCTTAAGAAATTTCTTAGGAACAGGCTATCACAAGACTATAAAAAGAAATGTGATGTACCTAAGTTTGTGAAATATGTTAAGATGCCATTTGATGGTAAAATTAGTTATGAGTATCGTAAGTTAGTTCTGAACATTTTAAGAAATAGTTTCCCTGCCGTAAATTTTAGGATTATCTTTACCAATGATTTCAGAATAGGATCTTTTTTCAACTTCAAGGATCGTGTGCCGGACCCTCTGTGCTCGAATATTGTTTACAAGTTCACTTGTCCCAGTTGTCAGGCTAGGTATGTGGGGTGCTATAGTAGGGCATTCCGAATACGAGTATTCGAGCACACTGGGAGAAGCTACAGGTCTGGAAAGTTTTTGCATAAGATGTCCTTCTCTGCTGTTAGGGATCATTCACTGAACGATGATCACCCTTTCACGCTGAATGATTTTCAAATTATTGATGGGTTTGGGACTCACGGGGATGCATTATTGGGAGAAAAACTGTTAATTAAAAAGCTTGTTCCGAAATTAAATCTGGTAAACAATACTTAGTGGTTTGATGGGGTTTCTATTCTGCTTCAGTGTTCACTACTCTTTGTTCACTTGCCGATGTCTGACCTGTCATTTGACATAGTTGTACCAGTTCCTTAAGAGCTCTATTCAACTTAGTGTCTTGAAGGCTTTACTTCCGACTAGTGAGTTTTATATATTTTTTGTGCATTGCCTTTGTGTATTAATTTTATATGTGCATTTTTGCTGTAGTTTATTTTTCTTGTCTTTAATTATACTATACGAAGACTATAGATTTGATACGTTTGGTTTATTTTAGTTTATAATTTTTGTTCATGTTCTTCATTTTAATAATACATATATATAGAGAAAATGGTGAACTTTAGATCCATATCTGTTGTAGTATAACGAGTGTTGCTCTTTGGTAGGATCCCACATATGTACTCTGATGATGGCCACGTGAAGTGTCCGAAAATTCGGAGAAATATATTGAAGGAAAATGCTGGCGGGTGTCATCTCCATCCTTATTTGTCTTTAATGGAAGTTACGGTGCCATGGGTCCATTGCTGATGTGCTGATTATATATATATATATATATATATATATATATATATATATATATATATATATATATATATATATATATATATATATATATATATATATATATATTTGTCCCCTAGTTTCCTTCATGTCAGGGGAATAATCTAAGCCAAAATCAATTACTATAAGGTAACTAATCAAGGTGACTGGACCTGGACCCCCTTCACCCATGGAACGGTGGCCAGGAAGGGGGGGAGGGGTCATAAATTTGGGTTGTTTATATCTATTTAGTTGGTCAAACCATAACGCCAAAGGGATCAAGTTGGTTATAATTGTCCTTCCCCCCTCCCATCACATACTCCTCAGGCCGTCCCTGTGACCGATTATAATTTGACGTAGATTGCGAATTGGAAGTAAATTAATGGTGATCCTTCTGTTACCAGCATCAGCAATTCCTTTCATGAAAGACTAATGATGAGCTCTACAGTAGTATATTGTAGCTGAAGTATTACGTCAATATGTTCTATTATCACTGAGAAGTGTTGGAAAAGTGTATGATTTCCTATTTCTTCACAATTTCTTGAGTTGATTTCTCTGTATTTCGTAGGTTTTTTACAATCGTCATCATTACACCGTTCTGGGTATCAGCTAGCTTGGGTTGATGTTATATGATCTGTGCAATCTTGTCAAATTTGTTATTTATTTCTTTAAGATCATTTTCTGTAGCCAGTCCAAAATGTTACCTAGAATCGCTCCACCCAGATCGAGCAAACCACGTTTATTACGTGTATTTGTGGTGGTGTTTGTTTCCCTAATTATGTTAACTACCACATGATGGGATGTCCTGGATCATGCTGAGCCTAATGTACTTAGCCTGTTGTAGCTTCCACACTGCTAACTTAATCATTTCAGACATTTCTTGTGTTTGGTAAGCATCTGAGGAACATCCTCTAATAACTGCTTCTAAAGTCCTAAGTGGCCTGGCTATGTTCTCCAACATGACTGGTAGTTTGAACAGAATGTCCAGACCAATATCATTACTCACTACACCTTGTACAATAGCTGCAAAGGCTGTCGGTGCGATAAGACAACGTTGTCTTACTACTTGTCCAGGGTGTAAATGAGGAGATCCTCTTGATGTCAGCAGATACATGAGAATCCATGGAATAATTCCCCTCATCTTTACCTACCGATAGAATAACTTCATTAGACAGCTAATCCACTAATGTTAGCAGGACATGCTAAGGATGATGTTAGTGATAATGAGCATTTCAGTTATCTCGAGCTGTGTCTAAGTCGTTTCCTAGGTCTTGCAAATACCTTAAGGTAAATGCTGTATTAGTTGCACCTATGTCTGTTTGTTTGATGTGATCATAATTTATTCCGATATGTGTTAATTTCTCCTGGGTTGTTTCCATTGTATTTACAGGCTTTTCGGTCGTATCCAATTTTTTATAATATTATTGCAAGCTAAATTTCTTGGGACCCTTTTTAAATGATCAATATGAATTTGTTTCTCTTTGTCACTCAATAGTGACTTACGGTAATCAATACCTTATTGCCTGTTCTCTTTATAGCTCTGTATGAGCATTAAATTTCAGTGACAGTTTATTGTCTCTAATGTGTATGACGCCATAGACAGTATCACCTGTGCTGATATTTGATTCTTTTGCCTTCTTATTAACCCCTAAAGTACTGTACTATGACTGATGATCGTCAGTTTACAAGTTTGCCACTGACGATCGTAGGTCTGTCAAAAACTGCTGAACACTAAGCCAGCCCCCATGGTTCCTACCCAACCACAACTAGGGAATGTGGTGGTGGAAAGGAAGATCTCACCCCCTCACCTGGTCTGTGAAGGGATCCCCCCCCCCAAGCAATTTCTCCACCTCCCTCTGGCTGATTGGATACAGCCAGCTCTGTCCCCTCCCACTCAAACTACCCTCTAATATCATAAATTATCTGTTGTACAACATATGGGGGAGGGTGTCTCATGCCCATTCACCTACCCCCTGAGCCCACTTCCTCCACCTCCCCTCACCCCCCTGTTATATCGAATGATTTTTTTTTCATTAAATAACAGAACAGTGGAAGGAAAAACAAATGAATAAAAGAATCCATACATCAGATTACTGGTATCTTCCATTCATAAAATATCTGTAACTGTTGGACTTGAATAGCTGTAGGTTGAAGTTTGGGGGGAAACAACTCTGGGGAAGCTTGTTCTAGAGAGATGCAGTTCGGGGAATAAAAGAATTCTGATAGGCAGAAGGTCTGCAATTTGGCTGAGTAACATTCCAGTCATGAACCCTACCAGATGCCCGTGTAGCACGAGGGAAGGCATGGAGAGGTAGCACAATGGATTCCAATAGCTTTGTTCCGAATTTTGTCTAGTTGTTTTAATGCAACCTCTCCACATCCATTCCACAAGGGTGACCAATATTGAAGCTAAGAGTGCACATGATTCATAAATTACAGCTAACTGCTCGTCAGAGAAGAAGTTAAGGACTCTGTGCAACAGTCCAAGTTTCTTTGAGGAGTTTGTAGCAAGTGATCTAACATGAATGGTCCAGCTGAGGGCATTGTTATGTGAGATGCCAAGAATTTCAATACTTTTGGAGATGAGAATATTAGTAGCACTGAAGGTAAAATGTACGAATCTGGCAATATCTGTCTATTAGTAATTGTATATATTTGGTTTTACTAGCATTAAACGAGACAAGGTTGTTTTTTCCTCATTCAGTGATCGTAGATAAGTCGTGATTTATGAAGATGGCTGTAGTCAGTTGAGAGTTAGAGATATAAGACTTTATAAATGGGTGTTTGGGTGTGAATGAACTGTGAAGCGTTGTCATTTGCATATGAATGGATGGGACTGTGGGTGATAGATAAGTGATCATTTATATGAACCAGGAACAGGGCTGGCACCAAAAGTGATTCCTGTGGCACGCCGGCGTTAACTAAGTAGAAATTGGAAAATTATCATCTACTTTTACTCTTATTTTTCTGTCGCTGAGATATGAAGAAACCAGAGGAACAAAAGACGTTAGGCCATAGCAAAGGAGTTTAGACAGCAGGGAACGGTGCCATACTCTGTCAAAGCTTTAGAAATATCAAGGGCTATTGCATGAGTTTCTCCATGTAGGTCGGTTGATTGATGGATGGTATGAGTCAGGAGATTGAGTATGTCAATGGTGAATCTTTCGTGGCGAAAACCATATTGTCTATCACTAAATAAGTTGCTGGATTCAAGATGTTTAACTATGTCCTTATTAATTAATATTTCAAATACTTTACCAAGAGAAGATGTGGCAGCTATTGGTCTGTTATCAGAAGGGTCAGAGGAGTTTCTTTTCTTAGGAATTTAGTGGATATTGGTTTCTTTTCATGAATTAGGGAATGAAGAAGTATGTATCCATAGTTTGAATAATTTAGCTAGAACAGAGGCAAGTTCTGGGGAACACTTTTTAAAAACAATTGGCGGAATTTCATCTGGGCCTGGAGCTTTGTTGGTTGGTAAATTGTCTGCGATGGATTTTACGTATCTTGTCTGTATTTTAAGTGGAACAATTTCGGGAGAGTCAAGTTCTAGTACTGAGACATTCTGGCTGACTTCCTGTATGGTAGAATTTCTGGCAACTGTACTGGCAAAGACATCTGCTTTCCCACGCAGGTCATTTGTAATGTTGCCATCTGAAGTTTTTAGTGGGGGAATGGATAATGACTTGTTAAAATTATTATTGAAAGAACTGAGTGTTGACCAGAATATTCTATTGTCATTAAGGTTGTTAAGTACTTTTGATGCTTGATTTTGAAGGAAGTTTGATTTAGCGATATTTACTACAGCTTTTGCGTTGTTTATTGCAATTTTAAACTGACAGAGTGATTCAGATATTTTTTATTTTAAGTAAGAGTTATATGCTAATGACTATTGGGCTGATGATCTGGCACAGTTGCTATCAAACCATTTTGGAGAGTTCTATCTTTTGCTGAACTATTGACTTGGTATGAATAAATCCATACCAGTTAGTATTAAGTCATTGATATGGGACTGGGCAGAATTGGCATCACTAGAGAAGAAAGACTGTCATGGAATGTCAGGATGATAATTTCTAAATCCATCCCAGTTTGCCCTATCAAAGTGCCATCGGGTCACCCTAACAGGTTCAGAACGGGGAGTTCGGGGGGGGGGGGGGAGGCTAACTAATGAGGCTTTGATGAGATTGTGGTCAGAGGATCCAAGTGGTGACAGTACTTCTTTGCTGTATCGATCTGGATTATTTGTCACGAATAGATCCAAACGATGGGCATCATGGTCAGGATTATCTGGTATTCTGGTTGGTTGCTTTACCAACTGCGTGAGATTAAACAGTTCTGCAAACAGCTCGCACTCTAGACCAGCATCGTCAGTCCTGGCAGAATGCAATAACCATTCAACATTCAATCAATCAATCATTTCCTGTGGCACCCCACGGGATGCATAGGGCTTTCATGAACTCTCTCCACCAATATTTGTCTCTTGCCATCCCCTTCAGGTCCCACCAGCACTCCTCTCCTGCTTCTCTTTTCATTGTTCTCAACCTGGTTTCCCTCGGCCTACCTCTGCCTCTTCTTCCTTTAGCAGTCCACTATGGCACATCCTGTATTAAACTGCCTTCTTTTTTATATATGTGCCCCAGCCATTTCCAGCAAGAGTCTCACATGTTCATCAACTGGTTCCATTCACGTAATATCCCTTACTTTTTCACTTTTAACTCTGTCTTGCCACTTTATCCCAAGTATCCTTCTCAGTATTTTATTCTCAAATCCTAATACTTTCTGATCTGTTGCAATTGTACTGTACCATAACTCATGCCCATAAATTAAAATTGGTCTAACCATGGACTTGCAAATTTTTACTTTAGTATGTACCGAAAGCATATATTATTCCAAACAGATTTCAACATTCCAACAGCTCACCAAGCCTGTTTAATCCTCTTCTCAATTTCATTGTTTAATGATCCGTTAGATGATACAATCGTTTCCAGATATTTAAAATGTTCTACATTCTTCACCACATTATTTCCATTTACACAATTGATATGGTTCTCCACGTTCATATTAATAATTTTAATCTTTCCACAATTTATTACCAATCCCAGTTTTTCTCCTTCCTCCACCAATCTAGCACCCTCTGCATCTCGTTAATACTTTAGCAAATCAGTACAATATCATCAGCATAGTCGAAATCCATCAGCCTCTTATTTTCTGTCTAGTTAATTCCTGCACCTGTTCTCCTTACAACCATTCTCATAATCCATAACCAAAACAAACCGCAAAGGTGTAAGAACTCCTCCTGGAATCACTCCTGACCTAACTTCAAATGGATCACTCAAAGAATCACACACCATTACCTTAAAAAAGGTAGCCTACCTTTATGCAGGACTCTAATAATATTTACAAACTTTTGTGGTATGCCATAGAATCTCATAATTTTCAACAAAGTTCCACGTGAAACACTATCAAACGCCTTTTCAAAATCCACAAAACACATACTTAGTGGCATTTTCATCTCATTAGCTTGTTGCATTAGATGCCTTACATAAAAATATGATCATTACAACCTCGATCCTTTCTAAATCCTGCTTGTTCTTCTCTTAAAATTTCATTAATTATTGGCTCTATTCTGTTCAACATGATTTTGGAAAAAGACTTGCAACTACAGGTGTCAGTGTTATCCCCCCTCCAATTTCCACACACACTTAATCTCCCTTTTTTGGTATTTTTATAATCACTCCATTTTTCCACTCTTCTGAAATTCTACCATTATCCCAAGCCACATTAAAAAGTTTCAAAAGTGCATTCATCAGCTCATCATTTTCCACCTTAAGCATTTCAGGAAATATTCCATCCTCTCCTGGGGCCTTAAATTCTTAATTCCATTCAACATTATGTACGTTAAAATCACCCAAAATGGTAATTTCGGTGATAAGGGTAAGATTAAGGTTACTCAGCTGTGTGGATATGGAGTCAAATGCATTGGATTCTGAAGAAGCATTGGGGAGCAATAGACTACAAAGATATATTTGGTAATATTTAGATAATTTAGTTTACACATTGAGTAATCAAAATTATTTGAAGTGAAGTTTAAAACAGTGTCAACTGCATACTGAGATTTGATATAACAACAGGTGCCACACTTGTTACAGAAGTTTGTGAGATGGTAACCAGGAAAACAAAATGGGGATATTTCGGTAGAGGGAGAGATTTGTGGTAATGTGGGGATTAGGGCTGGAGGGGATATGGACTGCAGGAAAAATGAACTAAATTTAGATTGGTGCTGAGGCCACGGATATTGGTGAAGAATAAGGCTGCACCTGGCTTTCCCCACTGACGAGCATGACTGGAATTAGTAATATAGTCGCTGCCAGCACAGTCGCTTGGGGGTGACCAGGAGGACCCTGTGCCACTAACCCTTCCCTGCCGGTGGTGACAATCCGAGATACCATCCCGTTTGCTAGAAATATTGCAGCGGCCATTGCTAAAGGGAATGGGAACAGAATGTGTGATATCTTACGTGCGTGTAGTGTGGTTTAGACATTTGAGGGTACAGGTATTAAGAAAGTATGCTGGCCTACACTCTGTGCAAATGAAAGCTCTGAAATGTTCAGCAAAGGAAGATGATCAGAATGAAGTACTGAGGGCTGGTGAAACGGGAACTTCAGCTCTCCCTATTACCAGCTTGCCATCCACCTTGGGAGTACTGCCCTATTCGACTGGTGCTACAGTCTACTCCTTGGCAGTTTCCCTGCTATGATTGTTTTGTGTGTGTTTCCTCCCATCATAATACCCCTCACACCACCTCCTCCACATTGTGCGTGTGTCTCATCCCCCCTCACCTACACCAGAGACCCCCCCACCCCACCTCCTCAACATTGGGGGTATGTCTCATACCCCCTCACCCCCACAAGAGACCCCCCCACCCCACCTCCACCTTCCTCCCTCCCTCCCAATCCTTTGTCCCAAATATGACGCAATAATTTCCCTGCCATGATCGGCCTGTCTATTTACTCTGACCATTGTTTTTTACTCTCAAGCTGACTTCTGCATCAGGTTTCATTAATGGAAACTTATTTTATATTGATTTCATTGGTTTTGGTTAGGTCCTCTAGCAAAAATTAGTTTTTAGCCGAATTTTTCATTGGGATTTATTTTTTATGCTGCCTCCGACACCTAGTTTCATCAACAGAAATATATTTTACACTGAATTTGTTGATTTTGGTAAGATTCTCTAACAAAATGTAGGCTTCAGCCGATGTTTTCATGTTTTCTGTCTTATTGTTAGGAGGACTTTTATAATCTCTGCCAGGCGGTTTTCCGGTAACCATTAGGCCTAAGAGACTGAGACTGGCATTTGCAGGTCTGTAAATTAAAGCTCTTCAAATCTGTATGAAAAAATTTAACCTTGGCAGAAGCTGAAAAACTGACCCTGAACTGCGGCTGAGGGGGAACATAGATTTAGAATTATGTGATATTCACGGGTTAAATGATTCCGTAATTTTTTCCTTGGACCTCGTTAATTGTTTCCTTTATTTCTTGTAATTTACCTAAATGAAGTTTAGGATAATCATCATAATTGTATATAGGCATTTGCTCTCCTTCCAGTATCTCATTTGGGAGATGTTTGTCTGTCCCGTAAATAAAATGAGGTGCGTCCCCTATAGACTCGATAATTGCACAGTTAACTGATGCATTCACTATCGGGAACCAATCATCCCAGTCTGCATAATTCTCGCTGAGAATGTGACATAGTACAGTCGTCAGCATAAATATGCTGCAAGTCTGCTTGTGTGATGTGTCTTTTGTCTGGCAACAGTGTAAGAGGACTAGTTGCCAGATACACTTTTACGCACTTTAAGCACATGTTTTTAAGAAGTGGTACTAGTGACTGCCTAGAGTACAATATTCTATATACCGTACTGTAATAATTGATTTGTATAAAAAGGTGCAAGAGTTGACAGAATGTTAGGCAACGATGTATGAGCGTCATACTCTGGTATTCCTTATTATAACCGTGTGTAAACTCCCTTCCCCTCTCTCCCGCCTATTCCTTCTGATATCCCCCATCCCTCCCTATCCCTCTTACCCCTCACCCACGTTCATGCCTCTCCACTTTCTCTTCTCCCCACCCTCTCTACCTTCATTCATTTATCCACGGCACTAACTCGATTGGCGCATCGTAATTCTCTCTTGACTTTTTAGTAAACCCAGCCTACCTTATTCCTAGTTGCTCGCCATACTACCAACTATATTCAAGGTTTTGTATCATTATTCCTTCCTGTTCGAGTCACATTCTCTCCCTCCCCGTCTCCTTCCCACTTATTTTATTTTATTTCAGTTGTCTCTGTTTTCTCCACCTTTTGTCACTACCAACAGCCGGGACATATAGGAACATTGAAATCTCGCTCTTGTAATGTATTCCTTACTGTTGTTCGTTTGAGTAAGCCTGGCAGTTGGTGGATATTATTTCAGAGGGCGGAATTTAACAAACATTTGTTCCCATTCCTCATACCTGTTTATCTCTCTTTCCACGGATAATGTTCCTATTCTCCACTGATCATTGATTCATGAAGCAGTATCAAAACCATAATGTTTTGGATTGCTGCAGCATATTTGGAGTAGAGAGTGGGAGAAAGAGACTTGCATGGCAAGAAACTTTTGAATGTTGAACAAAAAGGTTAAAGGAACAGACAAGAAAGATAGAAGGGTGCGGTTCATTACGTAGATTAGCACCACGGAAAATACAAGGCAGGCAGGGCAGGGAGAGGGGGGAATGGAGATGAGGAGAGCAGGGGAGAGGGGGAGGTGAGGTGAAAGGTAGGCTGGGGAGGGAAATCGGGAGGGGTACGAGAGAGCGAGAGTTTCATCACTCCATAACATACATCTGTCGTTTTTTGCACATTTTTATGCTAAGCAGATGTAATGAATATTGCATTCTGGAAGATTTATGGTACCAATTCTTACAAACACGTCTTTAAACAGTATAGAAGCCTGTGTGGCAACTAGTTCCCTTACACTGTTGCCAGTCAAAACGACCTCATCACACGAGCAGGCTTGCAACGAATTTGTGCTCATGACTGTACACCTAACACTTTTTTATTCTGCCTCCCCACAAATCCATTGGAAACTGGATGGTAACATTAACCTTTTTTATATTGTACTGTTCATATATATATATATATATATATATATATATATATATATATATATATATATATATATATATATATATATATATATATTTAAACTTCAGAGATAATAACCTCCACTGTCAATTATTAACCCACCACGTGTCGGCTGACTTGGGACCTTCATGGAGCCATAGAGCCAGCCATTTTTGATTTTTTTTTTTTTAGCTAGACAGGTTAGGAATGATGAGAAAACATGGAAAACAACCATAAAAATACTCACAGAAGCCTAAAAGGGTGATCTGGGGGTCGATTCTCTCTGGGCAGGCGGCTGAAATGTTAGGAGTAATGCCCATAGACTTCATCAGCCGCCATCGACACCCAGCGAGTTGAGGTAGCAGATCTTTGTTTTCTCTATGTGTAACTATTCTAAACCCAGGGACACTCTCGGATGATATACAGATGATGTGGAAGCTGACTCCAAGCATAATTAAGTGTGGGGGCGCTTAACGATATTCAAGTTTGAAAGTGTCATTTTTCAGATGGAGGACTGCTGGGCCTTGATAGCAGGCTGTGAAGCCTATGCCCAGAGTCGGACACAAAAAAAAAAAAAAAAAAAAAAAGATAAAGTTCATATTACTGGATTTTCTAGTATTCCCATGTAAACAAGTGTTTGCCAACACATATATTTTACAGTTGCATCTTTTTTTCCAGCAAACAATAATTCTTGCACATTGTACTCACTATATGTGTCTTTTCCCGAACATACAAGACACATTAAACAAGTTATATAAAAAGTACTTGCACTGCACTTATTTTTATGTAATCACTTACACTAATTTATATATACATTACAGCATCACTCACACGCATCTTTTTTCACACATAATACAGTTGATATTATAATCAACTACCACCTCTGGCTTACATAATTATATGAACCCGTTTCTCACTATGGTAATCCATGGTCTTGATGCGATGCATCAGGGGGTGATGGAGTGTCAATAACAAGTTCACTTCTCAGTTGTGGTGCCAGGTATTGGCGAGGATATTGTTTGCCTGGTAAAACACCACCTCCTCCCTTTGCAGCTTCTGGCCCACCTGTATCATGTGCCGCCGAGTTTTCTTTACTGTTCTGCAGGTACCTGTCTCCACTTGGTGCAAGTGATGTGCGAGAATCGAGCTACTGTAACAGCTGTCCGGGTACAGGACGTGCCCACGATGAAGGTACTTCTCCTTCATCAACTTCACTATGTCCCCTGATGGTCTGACTGTTTTGTCTTCCATGATTTCCTTCTGTGCATCTGTGTACAGGACTTTGTTCTGCACATACCTGGTCTTGCAGTCACGCATGATAAAAATCTTGAACCCAAAGTGGCATCTCTTGGTTGGGATATTCTACCTGAAGCTGGTTTCCCCTCCATAATACGAAGTCTCTGTAGGGTCAGAGAGAGGTGGAGAAGAGCGATCTCAGGTGATCAAACACCAGCCCAATCCTCCTGATCATGTCAGGGTAGCCAATGTTGCTGGAGTCCTCAGTATAAAAAAAAATGAAGGCAGCTTAGTATATACTAGAACATATTCCACCCCATAACACTTTCGAGGAAGGACATCAACATTAGGGGGTCTACAGTCCAGGACGATGGCAAATGATTCTTTTTGATTAGTCCCATCAGGAGAACCAAGGTCAGGAAGAGGTACAATTTGCCACTCGTTATGTCTGCATCAGAGTCAGCTGTGGTTTGTCTGTGGGGTTGTGCCATGGCAGAAGGTGGCATTGGTGTTAGAGAGGAGAATAATTCTCTGTATTAGCTCCCTTGTTTAAAAAATCTAGTAAAGAAATCGATTCTTCTTGAGGTGGGAGTCAGCACCGGCACAGTACAGCCTGCCGTATCACCACCTGTGAAGGGATGAATGATGAGAACAAAATTGCTCCTATCTTCCCACTCCCATGTGACTTCATCCCCTCCTTCGGTTTTGCTTCCATCACCACTGGGGCCATCTCTGTTGCCGTCATCAGGATGGGGAGGAAATTCAGTAATAGGTTGTGGAAGAGGCTGAGGAATAGAGCTTGCCTCCTCACTTTCCCACTGACTAGCACTTTTCTTCCTCCTGCGTTTTCCCTTCCCTTTTACTTTACCTTTTGCTCCATTCCCCACTGTTTGAGGCTGTAGGGAGGAAGCATGAGGAGGGTGTGGGGAGAGAATGCAGGGAGGTTCAGATGCAGTGGACGTGCTGGGTTGGGGAGAGGCAGCATGGCATGGGTTGGAGGTGGTGGGTATTGTCGCACACCACATGAAGAAAACAAAGCAGTGCTCACCTTGTACTTTTTACTGTACAGCTCTATTGATCCTACCCATAAAGGCAGCCGATGTTCACCTGAGGGGTCGGACTTGTATTCCTCATCACTAGAGGAATCGTCCATGAAGTGAGGGCGGCGTGGTGAGGTGGGAAGTGATGGTGGTGATGGTGCAGGGTGAGATACAGCTATCCGGGCAACCATATACCTCGTCTGTCTTGGGGATGGAATCTCATCCCTCCTGCTTGATTTCAACTCAGGTTGGACGTAGTTTCGATCAACAACATCTTCATCGATGGAAGAATCACTTTACCATCAAAGGGGATGTGGAGGAGCTCGTCAATCTCGTGTTGGGCAAGACTTTGATGCGCCATGGTGCTCACTCAATCATTCACAAAGTGTGACTGGGTTGTCGGGGCCTCGTGCGGGAGGAGGTACGTTGTGATGATTCATAGTGTGGGTATGAGTCCTTGAAAGGTGCATGAGTATCCTTAGCAAATATCTCGTGCCAATTTTGAATTCTCGAATTTTGGAAAATGTTTCAAATCAATGATGTATACTTACATCAATGTCATTTTGTGCACATGCAGGGCCTGACATGTGTAAATGTTACTGGCACTGGGCGGGTTAACACTTTTGGTGTGGTGAAGCTACAGATAACATTAATTACTCGCATGACAGATTCTGCCATCTTATCCCTAATTGAGAGCAAAATCACATATCATGAGAAATTATCAGTAGCAACAAAGTGATCCATGATTTTAGTTGTTGGTTTCGGGTAGCTTAAGTAAGTCAACTGCAACAACGTCCCGTGGTTGGTTTGACACAGGATATTTTCCTATGGGTGCAGGTGTTAATGTGCTTGGCAGATGATTCACTTCTGTCACTGTGATCATGTACATCTTTGCATAACGATGGCCAATAATATGACATCCGGGCCAGCCTTATTGTCTTATCTTTGCCAGGATGCCCTGCATATGGACTATCGTGTATTAACCTCAAGAAATGAGGTATGATTGTATAAGGTAAAACTGCCTGATATTACTTCTATGCTTTGGTTGTCCTGGATTTACCAGTTAAAAGGTATTGTTTACTGTTGCGAAATGTATATCCTGTTCTGTGCTAGATCCTCTGTCAGCTCTTGTGCCCAAAGTGCCAGGGGTGTGGAAGGCAAAGCACCAAGAATGCCAGCCATTTTCATTTTCTTTTTCCTTTGCTGTTTTCAGCTCTAAAGCAGGCATTTTTCATCCAGTGTCTCCAAACAAAACTTGGCTCGTCGATCCTGTAGACTTAATTGGCCCCTGCACTCCACATTTGCATCAGACGCCTACTTTCAGATATCGTCAGTAGCTGATGTGCAAACAACGTCCATATTGGTGTGGAGTGGGTGGATGCATGGAGTATTTGTAGCACGGAAATGCAATCTGGTTTACATAATGCAGCCACAGTTGAAACTATGATGATAGGAAGTTGGGGTTCCATGCTAATTTTACGTATTTTCACATTTTTTTTTTCTTTTAATATTATGTTGGTGAAAGGTTTTATAAACACTCGCATAAGGCACAATATACACTAATGATGCCCATGATCACATTACTAATGGTAAATACCAAACATATTACATTGCTTTCCTTACAGTATTTGGCTTCATGATTTACTTCTATCTACTTACATGAAAAAGCGCAGAATTTGAGAGGGAAGTGGAGGAGCGATTGGGTAAGTATGGGGGACGTGGAAAGTGTGTGCAAGATATTCACTGAAGAAATCTGCACAGCATGTGAGATGTGTGTGGAATGAAGAGAAGACGAAAGGGGATGCAGGGAACAGCATGGTGGAATGAAGATGTGAGAGAGGCTGTGGCACAAAAGAAAAAAGCATATTATGAGTGGATGAGAAACAAGGGCATTGAAGAAGTTGAAAGATGGAAGACATAGTTGTATGTAGAGAGGAAGAGAGAGGTGAAAAAATTGGTAAGAGAGAGTAAGAAAAGAGTGGATGAGGAATTTGGAAGGAATTTAAGTCTAAAGTGGAGGGAAAGAAAGAAAATGTTCTGGAAAGAGGTAAAGAGAGTCAGACAAGGTGCAAAAGTAGTTGGGGAGTGAAAAATAAACATGGTAGATTACTAGTGGAGAAGGG
Source organism: Coenobita brevimanus (assembly GCF_032717465.1). Taxonomy (NCBI): domain Eukaryota; kingdom Metazoa; phylum Arthropoda; class Malacostraca; order Decapoda; family Coenobitidae; genus Coenobita; species Coenobita brevimanus. Next base: position 34,313,255 of record NC_136999.1, on the reverse strand, counting down.
AGAAAAAGAGAGCAGAGGGAGAGAACGCTTTAACGAACCATTGAACATAGAGAAGGATAGTATTGTGAGTATCAGTGGCTAAGGAATGGCTGGAAGACAGAGGGATGTGAGAAGAGAGGAAGAAATCAGTTGGATGGAAGTTGTAGAAGCGATGAGGAAAGTTGAAATGGGGAAAGCCCCAGGAATTCATGAAGTGTGTGGTGAAATGCTGAAGCATGGGGGAGAGATAGTAGTAGAATGGATGTGGAAGACGTGCAGATTGGCCTGGAAGGAAGGTAGAGACCCGGATGAATGCAAGTCAGGTATACTTATTCCCCTGTGTAAAGGAAAAGGTGAAAAATTAGTATATGGTAATCAGGGGCATTTGTCTTCATAGTGTAATAGGAAAAGTATATGGTAGGATACTTATTAACAGAGTTAGAGCAATAACAGTGGAATTAATTGGAGAAGAACAGGGAGGTTTTTAGGAAGGTTGTGTAGATCAGATATTCATTCTTAGATCTTTAGTGGAAAAGTTTCTAGAGAAGGTAAAGAAGATGTATGTGGCCTTCATGGATTTGGAGAAAGCATATGACAGGGTGGATAGACAAGGATTGTGAAAGGTATTAAGAAAATATGATGTAGATGGGAAGTTGTTGAATGCCGGGAAGAGTATGTATGAGGGTGCTAAGGCTGCAGTGCGTGTGGATAGTAACCTGAGTGATTTTTTCTATTTGAAGGTTGAATTGAAACAGGGATGTGCCATATCTCCATGGTTGTTCAATCTGTAAATGGATGGGGTTATAAAAGAGATACAAGGTAAGGCAGTGGATACTGGAGCATCCCTAGTGAGAGAGGGCAGTGTTTGGAAACTCCCTGTACTGTTGCTTGCAGATGATCCTGAGTTGTTAAGTGAAGCCGAAGGGGAGCTGCAAGGCTTCGTGGATGAGTTTGGGAGAGTTTGTAAGAAACGGAATTGAAAGGTGAATGTAGGGAAGAGTAAAGTTATGGTCTTTGAGAAAGGTGAAGTCAGTGAATGTACAGTGAGGTTGGATGAGGAGGAAATGGAAAATGCGAATGCGTTTAAGTACTTAGGTAGTGTGATGACTAAGGATATAAGTTTGGAGGGTGAAGGTCTTGAAAGGGTGTAACAAGGGAGAAAGGATTCTGGTTCCTTGAAAGCAGTGATAAGAAACAGGGAAGTGAGCATGGAAGTGAAAAAGTTACTACGTGACGGTATTGTGATACCAACTCTAACGTATGGAAGTGATGCTTGGCCCTTGCTGGAGGGACGGAAGTCATGAGTGAGAGCTGTGGATGTGAGTTATTTCAGAGAAGAGTGTGGAGTCACGTGGAGAGACAGACTGACAAATGAGGAAGTGAAGGATCATTGTGATGTGGATGTGATAGGAAGCGTTAGGAGAAACACACTGAGGTGGTTTGGCCATGTGGAGAGGATGGAGAGAGAGAGAGAGAGAGACTATCGAGGAGAGTGTGAGTGAGGTAGAGGGGGGAGAGGGAGGGGGAGGCCAAGGATGAGATGGACAGATGGAGTGGAGAGGTAGGAGAGATGGAGTGGAGAGGTATATAAGAGAGGATGGTTTGAGCTGGGAGCAGGGCAATGCAATGGCAGGGGAGAGGGCGACATGGAGGCAATTTGTTTGTGACCATCCCTTACGAGATTGAGGCACCTGGCAAAAGGTAGATAGATTGACTTTCACAATATACACTATTTATGCATCAGTATCAGTTAGTTGATCATTTGGAAGTTCTCCAGCTTCGACTGGAAGTCAGGAGTAAGCATAATATCTTTGGCAGTGCAGTGTGAGCCAGATGTGGGTTAGATGGCTGTTTTCAGATAACCTCAGTGGCTGATGTGGATAGATAGTCCGTTTTGGTGTAGAGTGGGTGGATGCATGGAGTACTTGTAGCATGGAAACGCAACCTGTTGTATGTAATGTGGCCACAGTTGAAGTTATGATGATGGGAAGTTGAGGTTCCATGCTAATTTTACGTTTTTTTTTTTTTTCACACTTTTAAAAATATTATGTTGGTGAAAGGCAATGTTAACACTTGCATAAGGCACACTATACACTACTGCTGCACATGATCACATTACTAATGGCAAATCACGCATTTCTTACGCTATTTTCCTTACAGTATTTGATTTCATGGTTTATTTTATTTTTTTTTTTTTTTACATTTACTCATATTACTCTCATTATATACATTATTTATGCATCACTATCAATTAGTTCATCACTTAGAAATTCATCTTTGACTGGAAGTCGACAATAAGGACAATATTATTAAGAAGCGAGATTTGGTAGATAGGGAGTCTTGAAGTTTCTCACTGATTCCCGATGTTTATGGTAGTTCTGGTACGAGTAAGAGTTGCCAGTTTGTCTGTTTTTTGTGACTGTAATTGTTTCGTAATTTATGCATTAATTTTTGTGCTATTCTTTCTGTAAAATCTTTTTGTTACATGACTGCTTGTTAAATTAACCCTTTCGTACACGATGACGCGTTTGTCATCATTAGGGCCTTTCCTCGTAAATGCATGATGACGACTTTCACTTATTAAAACCATAAAATAATTTGCCAAAAAACAAAGTTTTCAGTCAATTTGGGTCATTTTTTGAGGCATCATAACTTCCCTAGGTCAAATCAAAAGTACTGAGATGGCAACAGCGGGTCCCAATACCCACGACAGCGCATACATGTTTTTCAGTACCACACGAGCTGTCAGCCGGGAAGGTAGCATGTGGTCTTGTCCCTTTAACTCCTCTATTACCCTCATCCTGGCCACGTGATATATTTCACTACCAATAGTGCTTAAGTGTAGTTTTTGGGCAATATTGTGATTAGATTTGGTGTTTGCAACAGGAAGTCAGGTGTTTGTGAAGCATTTGTGGCCATTATCAGTGTTGGGCCAACGAAGATTGTGCTACTGTTTCTAATCCTGGCCCCAGAACTACACTGCCTCTACCCTGCACCAAGTGTGAGTGTTCAGCTATAAAAATACTGACGGTGAATCATGTGAATATAGTGTGTAATACCTAGTGTGCAAGAAAATAGTGCAACACGTACAGCAGCTTGGGGGAGGCGGGAAACCGCCCTACAGTCACGACACGGCGTTGTCATATACAAAGTAATTGCTGAGGTGTTGATGAAATCATTGTTTTCTAGTGATATATCTGGGATAGTGTTATAATGCAATAAACAGGATTACAGTGCAACAAGTGTATGTTACTTTTTCCTCCAAATCCATCTGGTCCTGCAGGAACAGCATCGTCACTGGAGCAAGTAAGTGATGTATGTTTTTTTATTATTTTAATTTACCTACTTTTATATCAGTATATTAGCACATTGATATATATTGTTATTTACATAAACAGAAATGGTAGGAAAATAAGTACAGCTTCAGTGCCACTTGCTAGCAACAGGTGTAGTGTTCATGTGTGGTTTCTAAGAGGATTATAAAGAAAACCAGATGTAATTTGACAATAGTAATTGGAATAAAACCAAAAAAACATTCCTAGCAAGCATAAAAATGTTTGTGCGCTATGGGAAAATAACAGAAAGTAACCGCGGCTGATGGCGGTTAGAGAAGAACTGTTGGATAAAAAAAGGCAAGCGCCCACGAAGACCAAACTCATGAAGAGAAAGTAAAATGCCATGACGCCAGGCAGTGTCACATGCCTTTTCCAAATCGAAGAAGACAGTAACCTTGTGTTGATTAGTGGAGAAAGCCTCATAGACAGAAGATTCCAAGAACAGAAGTGCATCAGAGGCAGATCGCATTTTTCAAAAACCATACTATAGCGTAACTTCCATGGTAAACAAATGCATTTTCCAACATGCCGTTAACTTCAATTCTCTTCTTAATCACTTGTCATTTTATGCTAAAACTACTACATTTAATGTGCCTATGAGTAATATATGTGTAAGTTCGACGGATCCATGGGAAGTATGAGTGTGAGAGGGATTCCTGCCCAGCTCCGTTACGTGTCGTGTTATAGATAAAGGCGAGGCTGCGAGAGGGGAACCTGCGACAGGGATGAAACTAGGGAAAATTCAGTTTACCAACTTTTTCTCTTACCTAATTTGGCATTATGAATTTATTATGAGAGGTAGAGTTATCGAATACGATTGTTCTCGTACACTCGTCTGCTTTTAATAATTCAGTTTTACTAGGATTTTAGGGAATCGAGGGGAAAGCGAACGTTATGTCACCCTGGAAGAACAGTGACGTCAGGTTCGCGGGTATTTGAGTTACAGATAAGCACGGCGGGCAATTGATATGCAATCTCATGTCCATTGCATTCATGGAACCTAAATAATAAAGAAAGTACAAATATATTGCGCCTATTTTAGGCGACAAGAGAGTGAAGGGAAAAGTCTTACTCAGAACTTATAAATGGCCTCTACAGGCTACTGGCACCATTACACCAATGTAATAACCGAACTGAAACTTAACAAATTAATCACCGGTCTGGCCGGGATTTGAACTCAGGCCATCGCGCTTCATATACGTGCACATTAACACTGAACCAAAGAGAGGATCCCTGCCATTGCCTCTATGCAACGTGGGCTTTTATACACCCCATTACATATGGACTATCGTGTACTATCCTTAAAAAATGAGGTATTGTATTAGGTAAAACTAACTACCTAATATTTCTTCTGTGCTTTGGTTGTCCTGGAATTACTCAATAAAAGGTATTGTTTACTACTGCGAAATGTTTAACTTGTTCTGTGCCAAAGCCTCTGTCTGCTCTTGTGTCCACAGTGCCAGGGGTGTGGAAGGCAGTGACCAAGAATGCAGGCCATTTTCAACTTTATTTCCTTTGCTTTTTTCAGCTCTAAAACAGGCGTTTTTCATCCAGTGGCTCGCAACGAAACTTGGCTCGCCGATCCTGTAGAATTCATCAGCCCCTGCACTCCAGATTTGCATCAGATGCCTACTTCCAGATACTGTCAGCAGCTGATGTGCAAACAACATCCATATTGGTGTGGAGTGGGTGGTTGCATGGAGTATTTGTAGCCTGGAATCTCAATCTGGTTTATGTAATGCAGCCACAGTCGAAACTGTGATGATGCAAAGTTGGTGGCCATGCTAATTTTACGTACCGTATTTCCGTGTTGACTTTTTCTATATTATATTGATGAAAGGCATTATAAACACTTGCATAAGACACAATATACACTAATGATGCACATGAAATAACAAACACCTTAAGTTACTTTCCTTATAGAAGTTGGTTTCATTATTTACTTCTATTTTTTTACATTTACTTACATTACATTCACTATGTACACTATTTATGCACTAATATTAGTTAGTTCATCACTTGAAAGTTCTCCAGCTTCGACTGGAAGTCTGGAGTATGCACAATATCTTTGGCAGTGCAGCATGAGAGAGATTTGGGTCAGATAGCTAGTTTCAGATAACGTCAGTGGCTGATGTGGATACATAGTCCATTTTTGTGTAGACTGGGTGGATGCAAGGAGTACTTGTAGCATGGAAACGCAACCTGGTGTATGTAATGCGGCAACAGTTGAAGTTATGATGCTGGGAAGTTGAGGTTCCGTGCTAATTTTATGTTTTTTCACTTTTTTTTTAGATTATATTGGTGAAAGGCACTGTTAACGCTTGCATAAGGCACAATATTCTCTAATGCTGAACATGATCACATTACTAATACACACATTTCTTACGCTATTTTCCTTACAGTACTTAATTTCGTAATTTACTTCTCTTTACTTACATTTACTTGTATTACTTTCACTATATACACTATTTATGCATCACTATCAGTTAGTTCATCACTTGGAAATTCTCCAGCTTTGACTGGAAGTCGGGAGTAAGGATAATATTGCTAAGAAGGAGGATTGGGTAGTTAGGTAGTCTTGAAGTTTCTCACTGATTCCTTATGTTTATTGTAGTTCCGGTATGAGTAAGAGTTGCTAGATTCCCTGCATTTTCTGACTGTAATTGTTTTGTAATTTATGCATTAACCCTCTCAGTGTCAGTCACGTGATTCCGTGTCATGTGGATTTTCTAAATTTGTTCAGTCACACGAATCGCGTTTATAAGCACCAAAAAATTCGCCAAAAATTGTTTCTGGCGGATTTGCGTCAAAGTTTGGCGTGTCGTAGTGATTGTAGCACTTTCCAATGATAAGGCATTGGCAACACTGAGCTGCCTAGTGGGGCCCAGCACGTACCAAGAATACAAATACGTATATAATGAAGCCAATGCCTAAACTGTTTTTTGTGTGAAAGATATTGTGGCTGGCTTGGTGAAATTATGGAACTAGTTAGCATTGTGGACGCCATGAACCATAGTGTGGAATGGGGCAGGCATCACGTACAGTTTTTATAGTCGGGAAGGGAGAATTAAAGGTATTTAGGGATGGAATTATTGTGATTCTGATAGTGAAAATGCATATGGAATTGTGTGAAATATACATCAATCATGCTGCAGGTGTTCGTGAAGGAGTGTGGTGTGTGCCAATACAATAGAGTCGCAGCGAGTGTTCACAGAGAAATATTTCATGCACTGACTGACTTAGCTAAAACAAAGTGCAAGTGTCAGAGACAAGAAATATGCCACAGCCACATATACATACGTATGTCGTGCAGCAGATGTTCGTGGAGAAATCTATTGTGTGCATCGCATGTGTTTTAGGCAAATGTATCGCAAGGAGAGAAGAAAATACGCCACAGCCACAGACACACACACACACATATGCACACACACACACACACACTCTCACCCACACTCACCCACACACACACACTCACCCACACTCACCCACACACACACACTCACTCACACATGCACATGCTCACCCATACACATACACGCTCACACACTACGTAACTCCTCATCTTCAAGCTACTGCCAGCATCTCAACACCTCTGAAGGAAGTGAGTTATCCGTATTTTGTTGATCTGTATAATGACCTATTTATATAGTTCAATATTTTTTACACAAATAAGTAATGTTTTTTACATACACACATATGAGATGAAAGAAAGTTCTGCTTCAGTATCAGAACCTAGCAAAAAGACTATTGGTCATGTCGAGAGTCTGACAGCACTATCAAAAACCTTATAATATTTTACGTGTATACTTTGAGTAAAAAAATAATAATAAAACGTAACGAGCGAAAATATGTAGCCGTGGGTGAGGCAGAGAAAATGTATTTTATCTCGTGTGCAGATGAGGAAGAGTATTCTACGTTTGTCATCCAATTACTCCAAAACTATTGGACGTATCGATTTCCCGTAAGAACCATGATAAAGAGCAGTAAATTCTACGTATGTTCATTTGCAGAATATAAGCCTCTGGGAGCATTTTCTGTTCAAAAAGTTGGGGGAACAGATTGTTTCAGTAAACTCAAAAGCGCTCAGAGGAGTAATCTCACTTTGTCGACCAATTGCTCGAAAACTATTGGACGTATCGATTTCCTATAAGAACCATGATAAAGAGCAGTAAATTCTATGTATGTACACGACATAACAATATAATATCTATGATAAGAATTCGTTGTTACGTAGGCGGGAATATTGCGTATGTTGTGTGCACATCACGAAAGTGACGTATGGACGTGAGTTCCCAGTCGTTTTGGGCGATTTACTCGAGAACTATGAGGCGTATCGAAAAAAGGGTTAGGTCATTAGAAAGCTGATGAAATTCTGCATAATATTGTGCAATAAAAACATAACATGTGCGAGAATTTTTTGGTTTTAGAGATCCTTCATTTTTTTTTCAAAAATGACTTTCAGTTTTTGGCTATTTTCTCAAAAACTACAAATCGTATCAACACCGGATTTGTCTCTTTAGAAAGCTGATAAAAGTCTCTATCAAAACTTCTAATAACATTTTCCTGTATGATGGAAAACCTTCGAATGGTGATGTTGGGAAGTGAACGTGATGTAGTGAAATTTTATTCACGGCTGCCTAATGTTGTTTTATTCGTGTTTTCCTGTTTTTTTGTGGTGCCTATCAGGTAGAACAAACATCGACGAATAAGATGACATAGGTTTCATGGCAGTATATTATGTTTGGGTGGTGAAAATAAGGAGTGAATATGTGTTATTTGCCGCACGCGGGCAGCTGGGCCGGGCGGCTTCGCAGATAAAATCGTGCGGCAGAAAACTCGTGCGTGAGAGGGTTAATTTTTGTGCTCGTTTTTTCTATATAATGTTTTAGTTATGTGGCTGCTTGTTCATACACGATGACACGTTTGTCGTCATTAGGGTCTTTCCTCATAAATGATGACTTTGCATCATAAAACCATTTTAAAATTTGCCAAAAAAAAAAATTCGGTCAATTTGCATCATTTTTTGAGGCGTCATAGCTTGCCCGGCTCACTTCAAGAATAATGAGTTGGCAACAGCAGGTCCCGATACCCGCAACAGCACATACAGATTTTTCAGTACCACACGAGCTGTCAGCGGGGAAGGTAGCATGTGGTCCCTTGTCCCTTTAAATCCTCAATTACCCCAATCAAGACCATGTGACATATTTCATTATGAATAGTGCTGTGTACTTTTGCGACACTATTGTGATTAGATTTGGTTTTTACAATAGGAAATTAGGTGTTTGTGAAGCGTTTGTGGTCATTATCAGCTGTTGGGCCAACGAAGTTTGTGCTATAGTTTCTAATCCTGACCCCAGAACTACACTGCCTCTACCCTGCACCAAATATGAGTATTCAACAATAAAATAGTGACAGTGTATCATGTGAATATAGTGTGCAATACCTAGTGTGCAAGGAAATATCAATCACGTGCAGCAGATTAGAGGCATGCGGGAAACTGCCCTACAGTAACGACACAGTGTTGTCATGAACAGAGTAATTGCCAAGGTGTTGATGAAATCACAGTTTTGTAGTGATATATCTGGGATATTGTTATAGTGCGATACATTGGATTACAATGCAATGAGTGTACATAACTAGTACCTCCAAACCTATCTTTTCCTATAGGAACAGCATTGCCATTGGAGCAAGTGATTGATTGATTGATTTTTTTTTTCAATTAACTTATCTTTATATCAGTATACACATAGATATATATTGTTATTTACATAAACACAAATGGCAGGGAAATAAGTGCAGCTTCAGTTTCAGTTGCTAGCAACAGGTGTAGTGTTCATGTATGGTTTCTGAGAGGACTACAAAGAAAAACAGATGTAATTTTACAATAGTAATTGGAATAAAACCAAAAAAAGCATACCTAGCAAGCATAAAAATGTTTGTGTACTATAGGAAAATAATGGTATGTGACCGCAGCTGATAGCGGTTCAGTGCGCAGGAAGGTACACTATTTTTTGCATTCTTCTTGAAAACTATGAGGCCTAGGAGAAATCTCATTACATCGTGAGAAAGCCCATGAAATTCTGCATAAGAGGATGAAATAAAAACATAACAGTGCCTAGAAAAGTTCTTCACTAGAGCTCTCCGAATAAAAACTCTGCTGTCTGTTAGAAAAAGTTTGTACTTTTCATATATTATTTGAAAGCCATACCTCATATCAAAATGATAACTGCACCATTCGGAAGCTAATAAAATTCTCTTTCAAATGATTCATAACATGTGAGATATTTTAGTAATCATTCGAGCTATGATGTTGGGAAGTGAGATGAATGTTTCCAATTGTTTTTTCACACCAACCTAATGTATGTACAGTGTGTGTGTGTGTATGTGTGTGTGTGTGTGTGTTTGCTTATAGTGTAGAACAAACATCGACGAATAGGAATATGTACTGTAGGTTTTGTAACAAAATAAATATGTTTGGGTGGCGAAAATAAGCCGTGAATACACTATTTTGGAGTGCACAACGGCCAGGGGGGGAGAGGAGAAAGCCTTTGTGTCATGGAATGAGAAACTTATTGAAACTTACCATGAGCGAAGCAGTGAAGTAATTTAAGTTTGTATGTCAAATAATATAGAGTGTTATGCAGTGTAAGAAAACTCTGGCATGTTTTGATGTCTCCTGATTGGCAACTGTACTGTTGCCCCGTCGATTGTGTGCTGTAAGTTTCTAGGGTAATGTAAGGCTATAAAAGGATGTGGAACACTAGAGCAACTTCAGTCGGTTTTCAGTTCAGTTTGAGTGTAAAACAGTGTCAGTGAAGTTTGTATATTTTCGGTGCTTGTGAAAACAGTGAAGTGTTGTTGGCAAACAGTGAAGTGTTATTGAAGTTTGTATATTATCGGTACTTGTGAAAATAGTGAAGTGTTGTCAAGCAGGAAGTGAAACTGCAGTTAGTAAAGTTTGCATAGCTCCAGTGCTTGTGATAACAGTGAAGTTGAAAAGCATTCAGTGTAGTTATTTGGAAAATAAAGACAGTGAACTTAAGAAGCCAGTGTTTATTTACAACGCCTCAGCTGATCCTGCATACTGTACAGCGAAAGGCTGTCTCTAGGAAGAACAACTTACTGGGCAACGTTCTTCCTATAGTGAACTACTGCTGTTGGAGCCTGTGCCAGTGTGGGATGGGGATATAACACTGGTGTCAGGAGTGTGGATAATGTCGATCCTGCAGTGAGTCTAATATTTGACATGGAAGCAGGTTTACAGACCAGAGGCCAAACTAGACAAGAAAAGGCATGTCTGACACCAGTCATGAAGATACTACAAGCACAGAATGAGGGACATAAAGAACCTGAGGACAATTACAGGCACAAAATAAAGAACCAAAAGAACAATTACAAGCACAATGTGTCCAATAACAAGCACAAAGTGTCCAACTACAAGCACAGAATGAAGGATCACAGGCACATAATGAAGGACTAAAGGCACATAATGAATGACAAAAAGCACTCAAAGAAAAATTGCAAGCACAGATTGAACAACTAGAGACACAACAGGAAGAACAAAAACAACGGTATGAACAACTTCAAGCAGCATCACAGGAGCAACAGAGGGTATAACAACTGAGGATGCAAGGACAGTTAGATGCTTTCATGGGGGAAATGAAGGAAGAACAGCAACAGTTTAAGATGGAAGTAGATACGAAGCTACAACAGCAGAAGTATGAGGTAAGCAATAATGTGGTGGAGTGCAGACAGCATGTAGATGACCAGTTGAAGCATGTAGGTGTCCAGTTCAAGCATGTTGACGGGCATTTGAAAATCTGTGGGAGAACTGAGGCTGTAGCAAACTATCGCACTGTTAAGCCTCAGGTTAGTATACAAGGAGCAAATGAGAAAAAACAGACAGTGTTTGGTGGATCTTGACGAATCCCAAGCATCTAAGGGTAGCATTACAGGGCTGAATAATCAGAATGCAAAAGTTGTTAGTTCTGGACGTAATTATGATGCCCCAGTTTTTAGGTCTCAAACAAGTGAAGTGCATGGCTATAATAGGGGTCCAATTAAAAAGAAACATCAGGAACTTGATGGCACAGTGTCTTGGGAAGCTTACCGTGCACAGTGTGAGTTACTTCCTGATCAGAATGGTTCGAATGATAGGCAGAGGGTTGTCCAGCATGCTACTAGCCTTAAGGATGCTGCAATGGAAATTCTGGGGCACATGTCAGGAGAGAAGAGGAACAGTTATCAGTCCTTAATAGAAGTGCTGGAGCGCAGATATGGGACGATGTACCAGACTGAGGTTTACAAAGCAAGATTCTGGAAGTGTGTACGGGCTCGAGGAGAATCCCTGCAGTAGCTTGCTCATGACCTGGAGAGTATGGCATATAAGGCATACCCTGGAGCAGCACTTAACCTGCTGGCTATTCTACTGAAGGATCACTTCATCGATGTTTTTGATAGTGCAGAGTTGAAAAGTGCAAGTGAGGCAGGCACAACCCAGAAGCATGCAAGAAGCACTAGCCAGGGCACTAGATATGAGTCCGACGTCAGGTCCAGTACATCCCTTTTTTAGGCAAGTCGTAGTCCAAGATTGAAGGCAAGAAAGGGGCAGGTACTTGAAGCGGAAAAATTTTAAAGAACTTCTGGTATTGTAAAAAGCCAGGACACAGAAAAGAGGATTGCTACCAGTGGAAGAGTGAAGAGGAGAAGACCAGAGGAGGTTGCTGGTTCTGCGGGAAGCTGAGACACAAAAAGGAAGATTGTCACAAATGGAAGAAGGAACAAGAACAGAGCAATGGAATGAAATCTTCAATTGTAATAAAAGTGTGTTGGACATGCAGCGAGGTGCGACCCTTCAGTTCTGAGTGTCCGAAGAAGAAAATGAATGAAAAGGAGATCGCTGCAGAAGACTAGAAAGACGCGGAAAACTAGTGGAGGCTGGTGTTAAGGGGCAACCACCAACCGGCTTTTCCCAAGTGCCCCACCACCTAGAAAATGCAAGAGAATGTCAGTCAACAATGCGCGAATAGGCAGAAGAATAGATGGAGAGAAATGTCCCCTGGTGACTGATTTGGCCTCAGAGTAGACTTTTGTGAGGCCTGATGTTACATCATCGGTATCTGTCTGAGTCATCAGAAAAACTGTGTGGCGTAACTGGGCACTGCGCAGAACTCTGGGGACCCCTGGATGTCCAGACTGAAGTTGCGGGGCTAGAGGATACTCTTCCAGTCTACGTGGCCAACATGGAGGATCCCTGCCTTCTGGGTATGGACTATCTGATGTCCATGGGATGTGGGCTGGACTTCTACTCCACGAAGCTGAAGGTTCAAGGAAGGTCGGTTCCAGTAACGGCAGTCTAACGTACCAGATCTGACTGTAAGGTGAGGGCATTCTGCACTACAGTACTATCCCCCAAAATGAGAACTGTTGCTCCAGTGTAAGATGAGCAGCTCTTTTGAGAGCTGTTTGGGGGTGGTGGAGCCTGATTTACAGTGCAAGACAAAGGCCGAAGTCATGGTGGGGGTACAGATGAAGTGCAGCTTGTGGTGGCCAGTTTTTCCCGTGAGCTACAGAAGCTCAACAAGGGAGAAATTGTGAGACTGTGTTAGGCAGTGGACCCTCAGTGGCACCAGAGGAAGACCTGTAAAGGCAGCATAGTCAAAGAAGATGGGTACCCAACAGACCACTTACAAAACCTATTTTCAAGGAGTTGCCAATGCCTTGATGGCTCACAAGTGCTGAAGTTGAGGCAGCTGCTGATGAAGTTTGCTGATGTCTTTTGCACCGGAGACCTAGACCTGGGATGCACTGGTCGAGTGGAGCATCGTATAGACACTGGGGATCACCGCCCGATTAAACGGCCAGCACAAAAGATGGCTCCAGCCAAACGGCAATGGAGAAGATGATGGAGAATCTCTAAAGTCAAGGAGTTATAGAAAAAGTCCAGCAGTTCTTGGGCATCAGCAGTGGCTCTTGTAAGGAAGAAGGATGGTTCAGTAAGGTGCTGTGTAGATTATGGAGCACTGAATGATGTGACAGTGAAAAATGCTTACCCCTTGCCAAGAATTGATGACACCCTGGATGCTCTGTCAGGTGCCAAGTCGTTTTCCACCCAAAACATGAAGGCTGGATATCATCAGGTCAAGGTTGAGAAGGATAAAGAGAAGACAGCCTTTTCATATGGATAAGGCTAATGGCAGTTTAAAGTGATGCCATTTAGCCTATGCAATGTCCCAGCTATTTTTGAGTGACTCATGGACTATATACTTGAAGGCCTGCACTAGCAGACAGCTCTCATTAATCTGGACAATCTAATTGTGTTTGTACGGACTTTTGACCAGGAATTGGAGAGGTTGTCAGAGGAGTTGAACAGGATCGGTGCAACACACCTCAAGCTGAACCCCAAGAAGTGCTACTTGTTTCAGAGAGAAGAAAAGTACCTGGGACACATTGTAGGCGTGAGCGGCGTCCATATTGACCCGGTGAAGGTGGTAGCTGTGGAAAACTGGCCAGTTCCAAATTGTGTGAAGGAGCTATGGAGTTTTCATGATATGTTTACCGACTACCAGCGTTTTGTCAAGGACTCAGCAATGATAACTGCACCTCTGCACAAGCTGTTCGGGAAGAGGTAGTAGTTTGTGTGGACAGCAGAGACTCAGAATGCCATCAACAAACTCAAGTATGCATTAGCAAACTCCCCAGTATTGCTGTACCATGATCAGAGTCAGCCATTTATCATGGACTGTGATGCTAGTGACCATGGTATTGGTGGAGTCCTGTTGCAGAAGAAGAATGACAAAGTGTATGTGGTGGCGTATTACAGCAAGAAGCTCGGCCCACTGGTGTGGAACTACTGTGTGACCCATAAGGAACTCTTGGCAGTGAAGGAGAGCCTTGATTTCTTCCATCCCTACTTGTATGGGTCCCACTTCAATCTCAGGGCAGACTATACAGCACTCAAGTGGATGAAAACGCTAAAGAATCCGGAAGGACAACTGGCACGCTGGCTCGGGAAACTAGACCAGCGCAATATGAGGTGCAGCACCATCCTGGCAGGTACATGACAATTCTGACAGCCTGAGTTGTCCACCTTGTGATCCAGAGTGCCGGCAGTGTAGTAAAAAAGATCATGGCAGTGTAGTAAAAAAAGATCATAGTTGGAAATGCAGCCGTACTGCAGTGACAGACCCAGTGTGAGATGAAGAAGACCTGAAGAGGATGCAGATTTACAACCAGTGTTAGAGTGGCTGCATCGGAGTACAGTGCGACCGAGTTGGGAAGAAGTTTCCAGGTTAAGCCTTGTGACCAAGAGCTACTGGAGTCAGTGAGACCTTCTTTGCTTGAAGAATGAACTACTGGGGCATTAGTGCGAGACACCTGATGGCCTCAGCAAACATTGGCAACTGGTGGTTCTGAGGAAGATAAGGTCTAAAATCTTGGATGAGTCCCATAGCCAAATCACTAGTGGGCACCTGGGAGTGAAGAAAACTCTAAGCAAGCTGCAACACAGGTTGTACTGGATTTGCATGCGGATGAATGTTGAAGCGGTGTCGTGCCTGTGATGAGTTGTGCCAAGAAGGGACCCAAGAAACATGGTTGCGCCCTTCTTCAGCTGTATCAGGTGGGTGCACTGATTAAAAGAGTCGTGGTGGACATTGCTGGACCTTTGCCACTCACTGAAAGAGGAAACCAGTATATATGTATCACCATGGATTACTTCACAAAGTGGCCAGAAGGCTATGCCATCCCTGATCAAGAGTCTGCGACTGTTGCACAGGTGTTGGGTGATCAGTTTTTCTTTCATTTTGGGATGCCACAAGAGCTACATTTAGGCTAGGGTAGAAACTTTGAGTCTGCTGTGTTCCGTGAATGCTGGAATTTACTGGGGATCAGGAACACCAGGACGATCGAACTAAGGCCAGTCAAATGGGGTGGTGGAGAAATTCAACTGGATCCTGGGACAAGAACTGGCCAAGTACTTCAAAGAGAGAAAAACAGAATGGGACCAGAATTTATCTGCATTGCTAATGGCATATCGGTCTACTCCCCATGAGTCTACTGGCTACGCCCCTGCAAAACTGATGGTGGGCCATGAATTATTCTTACCCGTTGACTGAATGGGAAGACCACCAGGTAATGAGCTGCCCACAGACACCTCTAGCTATGTGAAGCATCTTCAGGAAAGGCTGGCCTACGTACATCATCAAGTGCGAGGAGCCTTCAAGTTTTCAGGAGAGGTGATGAAGGACAAGTATAATGCCAAGGTGAGTGAGGTGAGCTTCAAGGATGGTCCCCAAGTTTGCTTATACAACCTCAGTGAAAAAAGGGACAGTCACCGAAGCTGCAGAGTCCATGGGACAGGCCTTACACTGTGTTGGACCGCCTATCAGACGTAATGTATCGGATTCGGGGAGGCAGGAAGTCTCGCCCAAAGGTGGTACACGTGAATCGTCTGTGACAGTACCATGGGCCTGGACAGTACAGCTGGGACGTCTCTGAGGATCGTGCTGTCCCGCAGCCAAGGATGTTAAGGATCAAGGAGCTGAACTGCAAGAGGATGGTGACAGTTTCCCAAGAGAAGAAGTGAATCAGGAAGAGAACCAAGACCTTCTTGGAGGAATGGACTGCGTGGAGTAGGAATGACTTCGTCGGAAGTGGCATAGAAGACCTGATAAATTGAAGGATTATTTGGGGTATAGTTAGATGTTTCATTACATTTAAGGTTTATATTTGTATACATTTCGTAGTTTTGCTGGGATGACAAACAACTGGGGATGGGGCAGTGTTAAGAAGCAGAATTCAAAGCCAAAGGTGGATGTTGTGTATATATACACAACGACTTATCTTGCTCTTGTGTTCCTGAACTCGATTCTTCTGAATTCTCTACACTCTGGCTTCGGCTTTCCTGTCATTCTCTGACTAAATATGTCTGTGCTGTTTACTTATCCCATAAGTCTACTGACTATCAAAAATTCTTCGACCATCTTAATTCTACAATGGAACACATTCTATCCATTTCTCCTTTCTCTGAAATCTCCATTTTAGGAGATTTCAATGTTCACCACCACTTTTGGCTCTCCTTTCACTGATCAACCTGGTGAAGTAGCCTACATCTTTCTATTATTAATGACCTAGAGCAGCTTGTACAGCACCCTACCCGTATCCCTGACCGCCTTGGAGAGACCTCCAACATACTTGACCTATTCCTTTCAACTAATCCTTCTGCTTACACTGTTAATCTTTTCTCTTCGTTGGGCTCCTCCAATCACAGTCATATCAACTTAACCTGTCCTATCGCTCTGGTACAGACTGTGGACCCTCCAAAGAAACGTCGTTTGTGGCACTTTGGAGCAGCAGATTGGGAGGCCCTCAGGCAGTACTTCTTTGATTTTCCCTGGAATGATTATTGTTTTCATGGCCGGGAGGCATCTGAGTGTGCCTTGCGCATTGCGGAGGTTATTCTCTCGGGCATGGAAGCATACTTTCCTTTCTCATATCCTTTGTTTAACGCAAGAAAGCCTTGGTTTAATCACACTTGTTCTAATGCTGTCCGCAACAAGGAGAGGGCCAATAAATGGTACCGGAGCCTACCCAACCCTGAATCACAACATCTTTACGTTACTGCCTGGAATCGTGCTAAGTCTGTTCTTCGCTCTGCTAAAAATAATTTCATCTGTACTAAATGCTCTCAACTCTCCAACACGAATTCTTCCTGCTCCTTCTGGCACCTAGCCAAAAACCTTTCTAACAACTTTACCTCATCATCCTTCCCTCCTCTTTTCTACTCTGATGGTTCTGTAGCTATTTCTTCTACTGATAAAGCAGATCTCTTCGCTCAGACTTTCTCCTCCAATTCCACCTTCGACGATTCTGGTGCTGTTCCTCCATCACTTCCCCCCTGTGACTTCCTCATGGCTGACATTAAAATTTCTTCAGCTGATGTATTTTCTGTCATCACAGGCCTCCATACTAACGAGGCATATGGGCCTGATGGAGTCCCTCCTGTTGTTCTCAAGAACTGCACTCCTGTGCTTACACCCTGCCTAGGGAAACACTGCCGCCCTTGTCTACCAACTTGTGCATTTCCTTCTTGGTGGAAGTTTGCTCTCATTCAGCCGGTCACAAAGAAAGGTGACAATTCCCAGCCCTCTAACTATCATCCAATTGCTTTAACATCCTGTATCTCAAAAGTTTTCAAGTCAATTCTTAATAGAAAAATTCAAAGCAGCTTTTGCTATCACAACCTCCTTTCTGATCGTCAGTATGGGTTCCGTCAGGGATGCCCAACTAGCGATCTTCTCACCTACCTTTCAGACTCCTGGTCATCCTCCTTTCGGGACTTTGGCGAAAGCTTTGCCATTGCACTTGACATCTCAAAAGCTATCGATCGAGTGTGGCATAAATCTTTAATTTCCAAACTTCCATCTTACGGTTTCTATCCTTCTATCTGTGCCTTCATCTATAGCTTCCTTTCTGGTCGTTCTATAGCCGCTGTTGTAGAGGGCCATCATTCTTCTCCTAGATCTATCAATAGTGGTGTTCCTCAGGGCTCTGTCGTATCACCAACTCTTTTTCTTTTATTCATCAACGACCTCCTAAGCTGTACATCTAACCCTATCCACTCATACGTTGTTGACTCCACCCTTCACCTTTCCATTCAATTCATGCAACGTCCATCTCAGCATTTACTTCAGCAAACAAGGAATGAGGCTATGGCACACCTAATGTCTGACTTGGCTCGTATCTATGACTGAGGTAAAAATAATGTTGTTTTTAATGCATCAAAGACTCAGTTGTTACACCTATCAACCTGACAAAATCTTCCACAGGTGGACCCACAATGTTTAATAATATTCAGCTTAATCCTGCATCATCCTTGAACATTCTTGGGGTATCATTCAATCGGGACTTATCTTGGAAAGATCATATTACATATCTTGTAAAATCTGCTTCCAAGAGATTAGGTGTGATAAGCCGACTCTGTTTCTTCTTTACCCCTGCACAATTGTTTACTCTATACACAGGTTTTATCCGCCCCTGTGTGGATTACAACTTGTATGTGTTGGGAGGTTCCCCACATAGAGCTCTTCTCAACATGGTGGAGTCAAAGGCTTTTCGTCTCATTAACTCTCCTCCTCTTACTGGCTCCCTTCAACTTCTGTCTCTTCACCGCAATGTTCCCTCTTTATCTCTTTTCTATCGCTACTGCAATGGTCACTGCTCCAGTGAACTGTCTACTTGCATTCCTCCATCTCTATGACGGGCGCGTAGCACCCGTCTAGTAGCAAACTCTCATCCCTTCTCTGTCCAACTCTCTAATGCAAGAGTTAACCGTTACTCCCAGTCCTTCATTTATGCAACCAGTCAACTCTGAAACTGTCTCCCTCTGTCTGTATTTCCTGTTTCCTGTGTTCTCCAGTCTTTCAAAAACTGTGTGTCCAGGCATCTTGAAATGATCGGATCTTGAATTTGGCTCTCTCTTGTATTTTTTCTCTTGGAAGGAACAGTTGTTGCGGGCTCGTGGCCTTTGGTTACTTCTTCGTAGCATTTGAAAAAAAAAAAAAAGTAGTCCCAAAGTTTCTCACTTATTGCTGCATGAGTTTCTCCATGCTGGTCAATTGACTGATGGATGATATGAGTTAAGAGATTGAGTATTTAACAGTGGATATGTCACTAACAATTAAGTTGTTGGATTCAAGATGTTTAACCATGTGGTCATCAGTTACAGTCAGTTACTTTACCAAGAGAAGATGTGGTAGTTTTTGGTCTGTAAGCAGAGGGGTCAGAGGAAATTCCTTTCTGTGGAGTTGGGTGGATATTGGCTTCATTCCAAGAATTAGGGAATGAAGAAGCACGTATGGATAGTCTGACTAATTTAGCTAGAACAGGAGCACGTTCTGGGGGACAGTTTCAAAACAACTGGAGGAATTCCTCGTGGACCTGGAACGTAGTTGGTACATTGTCTAGGATAGATTTTACGTATCTAGTCAGTATATTAAGTGGAGCAATTTCGGGAGAGTTAAGTTCTAGTGCAGAGATGTTCTGACTGCAGAGACGTTCTGACTGTCTTCCTCTGAGACAGAATTGCTGGCAATGTAATGGCAAGGATGTTTGCTTTACTACGCCGGTCATTAATTTTATAGTGTCACCATTTGGAGATTTTAATGGAGGAATGGGTGATGTCAAAATTGTTATTGAAAATAACTGAGGTCTGACCAGAAAATTCTTTTGTCATAAGGATTGTTTAATAATTTCGTTGCTTGGTTGTGAGGAAAGTTTGATTTAGAGAGATTTATTAGTGCTTTTGCACGGTCTCTAGCAATTTTAAATTGACTAAAAGATTCAATTATTTTTATTTTAGGGAAGAGATATTTGTTAATGACTGTAGGGTCGTTGCTCTGGCACAATAGCTGTCAAACCATTTTGGGGAGTTAGATCTTTTAGTGAACTGTTGACTGGGTATAAATAATTCCATACCATCTTGTATTGTCATTAATGTGGTACACGGTAGAATTAATGACACTGGAGAAGAAAGACTATCATGGAATATCACCACGATACTTTCTAAATCCATACCAGTCCGCCTTATCAAAGTGCCATCTAGTCACTCTGATAGGTTCAGAATAGGATGGTTTGGAGGAACTCACTAACGAGGTTTGATGAGATTGTGGTCGAAGCATCCAAGTTGTGACGGTACTTCTATCCTGTATTGTTTTGGATTATCTGTCAGGAATAGGTCAAAGAGACAGGCGTTATGGACATGATTAACTGGTATCCCAGTTGGTTGTTTTACAGTTTGTATGAGATTAAATGGTTAAACGGTCAGATCGCACTCCAGACCAGAATCGTCAGTACTGGTAGAATGCAATATTCTTTCTACATTATGAAGATGAAAATCACCGTGAGGTTAAGATTAGTCAACTGTGTGGATATGGAGGCAAATATGCTGGGTTCTGAAGAAACATTGTGGGAGCGATAAACTACACACATAAATTTGGTAATGTTTAGATAATTTAGTTTATATAGTGAATAATCAAAATTAGATGAAGTGAAATACAAAATAGTGTCAACTGCAAATAAAGATTTGATATATCAACAGGTGTCATCCTTGTTAGGAAGTTTGTGAGGGGATGGTAACCAGGAAAACAAAATAAGGATGTGTCAGTAGAGGGAGAGATTTGGGGTTCTGTGAGGATCAGGGCTAGAGGGGTTATTGATTGCAGGAAAAAGAGAATGGAATTCAGATTGGTGCTAAGACCACGGATATTTGTGAAATATAAGGCCGAATCTGTGCTTCTCTGCTGATGAGCATGATCAGTGTTTGCAACAACCACTGTTGGTACAGTTGCTTGACTGCTACCAGGAAGATCCTGTGCCACCAGCCCTACCCTGCCGGTGAAAGTAGATGTCAAAGCTAGCTTGGGGGATGTAAAACGAGATACAATGTGGTTTTGTGTTGTGTACTATAGAAATGACTGCATGTGTGCTTTAAGTTTCATATGGATATTTTGTAACTGAAGGGTGAGGTAGGTGTTGGAGAGGAACCGCTTCATGCTGTGGTATCGACATGATCAGGTGGGTGTGCTGCTCGGTCAAACAACTGTCACTTAGCTCTCTCCCTGTCACCAGCAAGATGGATGGTAGACTGCTGAAATTGGTTAACTTGAGGCTGAAGTCTAACAGGGTCATCTGAACCTTGGGCTACAACAACAGCAACTACTACTCCTGTAACTACACCATTTCTACTGCTACTACTACTACTACTACTACTACAGGGATGAGAGAGAGAATGTGAGAATTGAATCGAGCTGGTTGTGGGGTAAATAGTATGCAGGGATGTATGAGGTGTGCATGGTGCTGTGTGGCGCAGTGTAGTGTGGTTTAATGTGGTGTGGTACTATGGTGTGTGTATGAAAGTTGGTGTAGTGTGTGGTGTGGATTTGGAGGTGGTGTTTTGATGTGGTATGTTATAAAATATTTAAATGAACTGCACTGTTGTACTGTCGTCTTGTGTGTGTGTGTGTGTGTGTGTGTGTGTGTGTGTGTGTGTGTGTGTGTGTGTGTGTGTGTGCTGCAGTATCCTTTTTATGTTTTTGTTTCGAAATGTATTGTAATGAGTGCTATAGTGTTGCGTAGTGTGGTGTGGTGTGATGTGTTTTGTTATAATGACTTGCGTGCTATTCTTTACAAGGAAACACACATAACAAAAATCATACCGTGGTGTAAAATATTTTTGTAGCGTGGTGTTATATAATGTACTGTAGTGTGGCATGGTGTAGTGCATTGTTGAGTGTTCTGTGTGTTGATATGTGGTAATGAACTTTTGGTGTAGTATGTTACTTTCATGGCGAAAAAAGACCCTTCCAAAAACGTCAAACAAGTTAAACCTAAATACAGATCTGTGTCAAATAATCTCATGAATATAATTCTGACACAGAAAAGAGTTAGACTAACATAAGTTGATCGGGTGAGTGATGAACAGGGTGGTTTTACGCAGCGGTAGAGGATCTATTGATTAATTCGATTTGGACGATGATGAAAACAGTGGATAAAGCATGTGAGAAGGAATGGAAAATACTTATGGAATTTATGGCACAGAGTGAGGGAGGGCAGGTTAAACAGAGTGGAAGTATGGAATAAATGGTTCAGAATAAGGGACATGTAAACAAGAATGAAAACATGGAAGAAGATATGCACTGTATGTATGTATGAATGGCAAAGATGGTTTAGAAAAATAGAAAGCAGGCTAAGCAGAATATATAGTGTGGAATGAAAACTGCTCGATGTATCACTGAAACAAACGAATTTTAATGGTTTATTCTCGCTGCATCTAGACGATTTTATCCAATTCAAGAAAGGCTTCTTATTGAAGAAGTTAATGAGGGCTATATCTAACCTTTCTGTCTAGAAGAGTTTTTTCTGAGTCAGAATTAAATAGACTGGAGTGACGTGGATAAAATTTGGAAGACGTCACTGAACTGATGAGGTTAAAAGTTATTCTCGTGGTATATGTAAATACGAGTATTTTGGGGGGTATATATCTTACATGAATTCCTGTAAAATATGATACTGTGAACAGGTATTTTTAAACAAACATTTCTTGCTACAGAATCTTGCCGTACTGGTGGTGGTCTGGTGTTGATGGCAGCCACTTTGGGAAGATTTTGGCTTGGCCTGTGGGCGTCCTGCCTCATGGTCCACGCCCGCCTGCCCCGATGCTGTGGTATGGTGTTCGCTTGTAATTAATTATGCTCAGTACCATCACACATCGGATGTAATTTTATATATAAAAATTGTATTACAGGGCCTTGAAGTATTAAAAAGGAATAATAATATCTATATCGAGGGAGTCAAGGGCCTGCCATAGCTGTTTTATCCAAATACAGGTGAAATTTTTCCGCTCCTTTAAAGCTTTGTACCAGGTCACCAATAAAGGAGGAAATGGCATTATTGTTAGATCACACCAAAACACCGTGACAGGAAAAAGGAGACAAAGTATTACACGAATGAGTAAATTGGAAATTACAAATGATAAGAGCAGTTTAATATGCCAGGTTTTCTGTAACGATGTGGAATATATTTATCTCGGGCTGTGGTGTATAACAGTATGTAGAATGCAACTCATTTTCAAATACATAATATTTGCTCTTAAAGACTGATGTATGTTAAGTTAGTGCTTTTACTGTACTGTTGGTACGCATCCAAATATACTTTCCCATAAAACGGAGGAGGTTATAAGGATAAAAAATGTTAACAGACATATAAAAATACTCGGAAACTATCAGAGTTTCACTGAAATGAACTAGCGTCTGTTCACCCATATTTAAATTTAAACTTCAAAAATTCATGGCAACACCTTGGTGGCTAAACGAATAACACAAATATGAGCTTTGTAATGCGTTGTAGGTTATGAGGAGAGATACGCACTTCTCCCACACTGCAGCCCGATGTTTCGTGTGTTGCGGGGACGGCTCCTTCGGTGTTATTACTGTCTATACTGCATAATTTATTCATTCCCTACTCCCACTGTTATACCCATGCCCACACCAGTAAACTGAGCCGTCCATGCAATACATAAGATACATCCTGGTGAGTTCTACTGGAGCGCTATTTACGGATCGCCCCACACAAGATACTGAACTATTCAATTTCGTGATATTTTTTTGTTCTGGTACCGGACAGGGACGCCTTCACGTGGTGGCACCGATATAGTTGAGCGACCCCGCCTGCCAATTTGTAAAAACGTTACTCATCCCTCGCTATCCCCTGAGAGGAGGAGGTGAACTGCAGGAAAAGGACAACTTAAGCCTGCAGTCCACTGGGGTCACGTCTCACATGAATCTGGGGCTGGAACTACCATACTGCTACTGCTACCATTATTTCTTGTACAACAACAGCAACAACAATAACAACAACAACAACAAAAACTACTACTGCTGCTACTACTACTACTACTGCTATCACTATTACAACAACAACAACAATTAGGTACCACTACTACTACCACTGTTACAGCAAGAACCACAACAAGAACAACAGTTACTACTGCTACTACTACTACAGTTACTACTACTACTACTACTACTACAATTACTACTACTACTACTACTATTACTATTACTACTACTACTACTACTACTACTACTATTAAACTTGTTCCAGACCTGAGCCAATCTGCGGGTGACCTCCATGCTGCACTGGACGCCATGTTGGCCACACAGTCATGCAGTCACTCCTCCGTGTTTGTGGTGACAGATGGCTCGTACTGGACCTCCCTCGTGTCCAGGGTTAGTATTATATTATCTACTATTCCCTCTTTTTTATATGCTGGAATCTGAGCATAGGCTTAACAGACCCTTAGACCCAGCAGTCCTCCGACGTACCATACACCACATGACACCACTTCGGCGCTAACACACACCGTCCATACTGATCACGTCAGGGTTTAAAATAAGTGTGCAGTGATCACAAACTGTGCAGTGATCAATCTGATTTCTGACTTGATCAGTCTGATTTTGTGTAGTGAAGAAACTTATTATGTGGAGTCAAAAATACTTGCTTTTGTAAATGAAAAACGCTTGGCAATATAGCGTACTCAGAATTTCTATAGTAGTCTCGCAAATTATTTACGAAGTTTAATTTTATTATTTAAACATTTTTATTCTATAAAACAAAAATGCTTTCCCAAGTTTCCTTTTTTTATTTTATTTTTTTTCCTGGCAATTTTGGCAGTCTCAGGACAGGTAATGGGGTCTGGGAATCTCACAGATCAGTGTATCAGCAGTCTTGCTGCACCAGATTTTGTATCCTAAGAAACAATAAGGATTGTGGAGAAATACTGTATACTGTATATATTGTAAATCTTACCTCATTCATGTTGCTTCTCTTTCTCTTCCAGTACCCTAACTTTACTTTCTCTGTTCAGCTCGGGTAAGAGTAAGAACAGGATTTATGTTTGAAATATGATTTCTTTTTTAATAATGTTAACTAATATATCCATTGGTTAATTTAAAATTATTTTTAGAATAGTGTTCATTTTACGTGTTTTCGAACACAATTGCACAAATTATTTACTTGTACAAGTTTCTACATTCATTAGCTTCCATTATTTAATAATCAAGTTTATAGAAATATGTAGGAATATTTTTTTAAGTATCCCTAGTTAATTTTTTACTTATTTATATTTAATTTTCTATATATCTGTCTATCTATTGCCAGACGCCATAATCCCGGAAGGGGTGGCCATTTGACTTTGAGTTATTTGTTTTACGGAGAGGGGCACTAACCCTCCACCAACCCACGTAGGGAACACGTATGGTTTGGTTATATGGTTACCACCCAGTGCTGTACATGGTTTCTTGGCTTACAGGAAACCATTTGGCTTGTCACTCGATGTAAAGCCACCTGTAAAGGAAAGAAAAGCAATAAGAAGTGACAGGAAAGATGGGAGAAATAGAAAGAGAGGAGGGCAGGCAAAGAACAAGAATGGTAAAGGCTAAGGACGAAGTAGGCAGCACTACATCAAGTGAGTGGATGATGGTCGCCATCACCTACCACGTAAATTTAATCTTATTACTAAACATATTTGGTACGCGAATTCAAAATTGTAATACTGGGAAACATATATATATATATATATATATATATATATATATATATATATATATATATATATATATATATATATATATATATTTATATATATATATAAAATGGATTATGAAATTTTGCTTTAGATGTGCACTGATCATATTTCCTTTTTTTATACCCTGAAACACATGCTAGGGTTGTCTCATACAGGACCAATGTATTGATACTATATAGTGAAGGTGTTTTTATGACATATCGGTTGTCCTATGGTAGGTTAGGAATTTCTACCTCACTGAGATTCATATTATTTAAACTGTTCCCTGCCCTAGACAGGATTAAAACCCGCGTCCAATAGAACCATAGATCACGTCTCTACTGACTCGTCCTAATATTATCATGTCTCTGTCAAGAATGCTGCCTTGTAAAAATTGATTAGCTTAGAACACGATATGATGCCTGTCACAAAAAAGTGCCTTGGGGAAGTGGAGAGTAGCCTGTTTCAGTCACTGATATGCGTGATATAAGCTGCAAAATGACAAAAATCTAGGCCAAGTTTGAGTAAAAAGAGTAGAGTATTATTATTTCTTGTCAATCCTGTGTGCAAGGAGAAATAGCAAGGCAGAGGGAAATGGCAGATCTTTTATTGCAGGATGAAGAGCTCATGGAGAGATTTCAGATGCACAGACAGGTAGAGGAATTTAGTATGGAATGGTTGACCACTACTAGTTTGTCTAATTAAAAATGATAAAGCAGAGGGAAACAGTTTTGCTTTTACTGGAGCATGAAGGCCTGATGGGGAGATTGTAGAAGCAACAGCAGAGAAAGAAATGCTGTATGGCATGATTGATTACCTTGCCCGGACAGAGTTCGATGGGGTATTGTTTTTGGTGGAGTTTGTTTTATTTGTTTGTGTTTGTTTGTTTCTCTGTTTGTTAGCATCGTTACGGAAAAACGGCTGAATGAAATTACATGAAACTTTCAGGATATGTGGGGAGAGATATCCAAAGAAAGTGATTAAATTTTGGAGGTAATTGAATGACTCTAAAAGGTCAAAATCAAGATCACTGATTTTCAAAGGGCTATAACTTGAAAACGGCTGAAGATAGAGATATTTACTATTAGGAACATACAGCAGCTAGTAATATGGGCTTTCATCTGGCACCAAGCCTCTGACCTCAAATGAACTGAAAGGTCAAATTCAAGGTCAGGGATATTCAGAGGCATAACTTAAAACTGGTTGAAGATAGAGAGATATTTACTATTATCAACATAGAGGAAATCCCATATGGGTTTATTTATTCGTACCTTGACCTTTGACCGTAAGCAACCTTGATATGTCAAACTGAAGGTAACGGATATTCAGGGGGTTATAACTCGAAACTCGTTGAAGATAGAGATATTTACCAATGCCAAGATATAGGTTGTCTCATAGGGCTTTTATTTGGCAGCATGACCATTGACATTGAGTGACCCTGAAAGGTCAAATGCAAGATCACTGATTTTCAGAGGAGTTAACTTGAAAACATCTGTGCACTTACCTTAGATTTTAATTATGCACTGAAACTAAATGGCAGAAATGAGTCAGAATTTAACAGTAATAAAATATCTAGTGTCAGGCGAGGTTTGTTGTGCCTAGCACCAATTGTTAATATTATGTTTTTAGTAGTTTTAACCCGTAGACTGCGAGCCACAGCTCAGGCTAGGTAGCATCGCATTGCGAGCCACAGCTTAGGCTGGGCAGCATCGCGTTGCGAGCCACAGCTCAGGCTGTGCTGGTCATGCATCACCATAAACAACTCGACCTCCATGCAAATTTACACAAGGCGCTACGCAAATACTGAGAGAGAGAGTTTTTTCTTTTCACCAGATGATGCTCTGGATGTTTATCTTCAGGTTTATAATAAAAAAAAACTTGTTTATTTTCATTTTTCGACTACTCCCCTACGTAAACTTACGCATGGACCTATGCAAAGACAGAGAGAGTGAGATTTTCCTTCACCAGATGATGCCCTGGATGTTTATCTTCAAGTTTATAATAAGAAAAAAAATAAAAAAAATAACTTTTTTCCTTCATTTTTGCACACCAAGGGAGAGGATAAAAAAGGGTAAATGTGCAATCCGTGGGTTAAGGAAAAAGAGGTAAATGTTATAGCCACACCCCAACTCAAGTATTTCTGGATAGTATGTTCTTTTTATTTCATTCATAAAATGTACAATATAAACCTGAAAGATTGCACTAGTCCTCCTAAAACGCCCTGACATTTTGTTGCATAGGCTATAGATTGTGATGTACTGTAGAGGGAAAAACTCTTTTGTAACAGTAATTCAATTTAGGTAATTACCCGTCGAAGCCCCGGGGGGGCTGTAGGCCACCAAAATGTAAAACCAAATATGGAATTATTTTTTGTCATAACTCTTCAGATTCATCATATCGACGTGAAACCAAAACCAAAATGCGCATCTTTTAAATCCGCATCCTATTACATGCCTCATTACATCATTGGAGTTACCCCTCGAGTTATCGGTAGGGGAGTCAGTGTCAGGTGGGTTGGGCCTAAAATGTTAAATGGGCTTAAAATCTTCAATTTTCAACCGATTTACTCCAAATTTGATATGTGACATATTTGACTAGATATCCTGTTGTGTTTATACGTCAGCACTAAAATGACTGCCGGAGACGGGTTTGCAGTGGCTTGGCACCATTTTTTGTTTGGGGCTGAGTTACGTGACAGTGGATTGCTGTCACGTATCTTTGCTCAAATATACTGACGCAAATATTCTTTGCGATGAACAACTGTATTTAATTCTGTCTTTATAATTTGTCATTCAAGTGGTCGATGATTAGTCGCCTCATTCTTTTCATTATTAATTTTCCTTAATATATATATATATATATATATATATATATATATATATATATATATATCCTGATCACTTATAATTTTCTTTAAAGGTGATACAATAATGGTCATAGAGATAAAATAATTGTGGAATGGTTGCAATGACTTGTTCTTCATATGTTTGATATACAGTACACATATCACAAAGAGTACATTTTACACCTTGCATAGCACATATTGAACACATGTTACAATGAGAATGCACTATACATGTTACAGTTGATTTCATTTATACTGGCAAAGATATGTAACCCTCAATAATCTAAACTGATGGCCAGATGCAGTCAAATGGGAGAACAATTTCGACTAAAAATCAGGAAGGCTTGTTCCTACCTCATGACTAAGGCTCACCGAATTTCACACAACCACAACTTAAGTATTCGAGTTGTAAGAGTAGCAGCGTTCCATCATATGAGACCAGACCGGCTACAATGTCTCCACCCCTTCTCTAGAGTCACTATATTAGTTTTATTATAACAACCTAAAATGCCATCTCATCATGAATACTGAGCTGGAACAAGAGTTTAATATTCGAATATGATGATAGTCATAAAGAGGTGCTTCGGAAAGGATACGCAGCCCTAGTATTGGCCTATTCTGCCACTGACCTGCATGGTATAAGCTCCAAAAGGACGAAAATCAGGGCCAAATTAGAGTGAAAAGAGTATAGCAAATAACCCCACTAGAATGTATCCAGTGTGTGGCTTTCCGAGTAGCAGGCCAGATAGAAGAGAAGGACACGGTTAACAATGTATGCCACTGCTACAGGATCTGCCTAAGCTGCGAGCACCCTGGGGACTGGCAGTTTTTGAGAGCAAGATTCACGGTCAAGACAAGAACACGACTCGGAAATATCTTATCCAGACAGTTAGTGAAGCTCAGAGGGTAGGTTGCATGATATTGTAGTAAAAGTAGACCTACGCACATAATCTTACATGTAGTGTTGTAATAATGGCAACAAATCTTAATATTCACTTTATTACTTGACACATAGTAATTTACTTTCCGTAATAGACGGATTGCAGTTTTGAGATTTCTTTACCTCAGCCTTTTTTTTTCTTTTGGACAGACCAATATATATATATATATATATATATATATATATATATATATATATATATATATATATATATATATATATATATATATATATATATATATAATCTCTTATCTGTCACCCACAATCCCATCCATTCATATGCAGATGACTCAACACTTCATAGTTCATTCACACTCAGACGGCCATTTACAATGTCTGATATCTCTAACTCTCAACTCAGTACAGCCATCTCTTTAAATCAAGACTTATCCACGATCAGTGAATGGGGACAAAATAACTTTGTCTCATTTATTGCTGGTAAAACTAAATGTATTCAATTTACTAATCGACAGGTATTCCCAGAATGTATATTACGTTCAATGCTACAAATATTCCCATTTCCAAAAGTATTGAAATTCTCGGCGTCTCACTTAACAATGCCCTCAGCTGGACCTCCCATGTCAGATCACTTGTTAAAACCGCCTTAAAGAAACTTGGATTATTGTACAGAGTCGGTAACTTCTTCACTGATGAACAGTTTGCTATAATTTATAAGAGTCATGTGTGCTCTCAGCTTGAATACTGCTCACCCTTGTGGAATGGATGTGGAGAGGTTGCATTAAAACAACTAGACAAAATTCAGAACAAAGCTGTTAGATTTATTAATAACCCTGCTATTACCAACAAACTACCTCCCCTACAAGTAAGAAGGAGTGTTGCCTCCCTTGTATTATTTTACAGATATTTTTATAGCAAATGCTTAAACGAAGTTGCGTCCTTTGTGCCACCTCTCCATGCCTTCCGTCGTGCTACACGGGCATCTGGCAGCGCTCATGACTGGAATGTCACCCATCCATACTGCAGAACTTCTGCCTGTCTGAATTCTTTTATTCCACGAACTGCATCTTTCTGGAACTCGCTTCCCCAGAGTTGTTTCCATCCAAACTTCAACTTACAGCTGTTCAAGTCTAACTGTTACAGACACTTTATGAACAGAGGACACCAATAATCTGGTGTATGGATTTTTTTCCTTCCTCTGTTCTGTCATATTATATATATATATATATATATATATATATATATATATATATATATATATATATATATATATATATATATTCTTTGTGAGGAAGAAAGAATCAAAGGCATTGGGCCCGCTATTATTGTTCCTTCCAAGAGAAGAACAAAATACAAGAGAGAGCTAAATTCAAGATCCGATCATTTCGAGATGCCTGGACACACTGCGTTTGAAAGACTGGAGATCATAGGAAGCAGGAAATACAGACAGAGGGAGACAGTTCCAGAGTTGACCTGTTGCATAAATGAAAGACTGGAAGTAATGGTTAACTCTTGCATTAGAGAGTTGGACAGAAAAAGGATGAGAGTTTGGTGCTAGACGGGTGCTACGCGCCCATCATAGAGGTGGAGGAATGCAAGCAGACAGTTGAGAGGAGCAGTGACCGTTGAAGCAGCGATCGAAAAAAGGTAAAGAAGGAACAGTGTGGCGAAGAGACAGAGGTTGAAGTGAGTCAGTTAGAGGAGGAGAGTTAATGAGATGAAAAGCCTTTGACTCTGCCTTATTGAGAAGAGCTGTATGTGGGGAACCTTCCCACACATGAAAGTTGTACTCCACACAGGGGCGGATAAAACCCCTGTATAGAGTCAACAATTGTGCAGGGGTAAAGAAGGAACGGAGTCGGCATAGTACACCTAATCTCTTGGAAGCAGATTTTACAGGAGATGTAATATAATCTTTCCAAGATAAGTCCCGAGTAAATGAAACCCCAAGCATGTTCAAGGATGATGCAGGATTAAGCTGAATATTATCAGACATTAGTGCGTATACCTGTGGAAGATTTTGTCGGGTTGATAGGTGTAAAAACTGAGTATTTGATGCATTAGAAAGAAGATTATTTTTACCCCAGTCAGAGATATGAGCCAAGTCAGACATCAGGTGTGCCATAGCCTCATCCCTTGTTTGTTGAAGTAAATGTTGAGATGGGCGTTGCGGGAACCGAATGGAAAGGTGAAGGGTGGAGTCATCAGCATATGAGTGGATTATGTTAGATGGACAGCTTAGAAGGTCATTGATTAATAAAAGGAAGAGAGTTGGTGATAGGACAGAGCCCTGAGGAACACCACTGTTGATAGATCGAGGAGAAGAACGATGGCCGTCTACAACAGCGGCTATAGAACGACCAGAAAGGAAGCTAGAGATGAAGGCACAGATAGAAGGATAGAAACCGTAAGAGGGCAGTTTGGAAACTTAAAATTTATGCCAGACTCGATCGAAAGCCTTAGAGATGTCAAGTGCAATGGCAAAGTTTTCGCCAAAGTCCCGAAAGAAGGATGACCAGGAGTCTGAAAGGTAGGTGAGAAGATCGCCAGTAGCTGATGGAACCGATACTGACGATCAGAAAGAAGGTTGTGATGGGAAAAATGCTTTAAAATTTTTCTATTAAGAATTGACTCGAAAACTTTTGAGACACAGGATGTTAAAGCAGTTGGACGATAGTTAGAATAAGAGCAAACTTTCAGCTAGAAGGAAATGTATATATATATATATATATATATATATATATATATATATATATATATATATGTATATATATATTGTTACGGAACAGAGAAAGATAATGTACACTTTAAGTGAGACTACTAAAAATCACTACTGTCCCGTAAAGTTCCAGGTTCAAAACAAAAAGTTAGGTAAAATTACAAGTTAAAGTTTAATGCTCAAACTAACAACAAAAAATTCAGGACTCATAATGATAATGTAATGGCAAAAAACAGGTTAAATATATGGTTAACTGCAATAGCCTCTATTAACACGAAATTAGCAAGAGTAAATTTATCTAAGTCAGCCCTGATAAAATGAAAATACACTGGGTAATGCTCAGTTAATGCAAGATACATTATTACAGATACAGAATAATATTAATGATGGCTGACAATAAGAACTCTACACGAATTACAAAAACCTTACTAGGCCTAAGAATCAACCTTATGCAACACAGTACAAGAAAAAATGCAATAACACTTATGCTCAAATTACACAGCTGCTAGATGGTTGGAGACTTCCTGAGCACTCACGATAATAACTGTACAGGGGAGGACAGAGATGTGAACAAAATGAGAAGTAGATCTAAGTGGCAATGATGCAGAGACTGAGCTCATTATATAGGGGCCAGCAGAGCTTGATACAACTTGTAAGAAGGACGCGCAAATGAAGCCATGGGGACAAAGAGTTGACAATCCCACTCTGAACAACAGAAAGGACGACTTACTCTACTATAACGGTAGAAGGGGGGGACTGAGGCAGAACACGCTCGTGATCAAACATGCAGCATACTGTGCGTTAAAATTACACAAAGGATGATGAAATCATAGGCTATGTAACACCTCCCCACAAAGAAAAAAGAAATTTACAAAGGAAATTTCTTATTACTCTAAAACAATCTGTCTAAAGTCTAGATAAGCAATCTGCAATAACATTTTCTTTCGCCTTGACATGTTGTATGTCCAATTAATACTCCTGAAGAAGTAGACTCCATCTTGTCAATCTCTGATTTTTATCTTTAAACTTACTAAGGAATGTCAGTGGGTTATGATCGGCATAAATGACTATGGGGTCAAAACCAGAACACAAATAAAATGAAAAATGCTGTAAACCCAAAATCAAGGCCAAAAGCTCTTTCTCAATAGTTGAGTAGTTCTTTTGAGGTGGAGTGAACTTCTTACTGTAATAAGATACAGGGTGTTCAATACCCTGATCATCCTCTTGCAGCAAAACAGCCCCAGCTCCTGTATCACTTGCATCAACAGCCATCTTAAAAGGCTTAGCAAAATTTGGAGTAGTGAGCACTGGCTGACTTAATAGAATAGCTTTAAGTTTGTTGAAAGAGGATTCACAGTTATCGGTCCAGACAAATTTAACTCCCTTTTTCAGTAGGTCTGTAAGTGGTGATACAAGAATTGAAAAGTTAAGAACAAATCTCCTGTAATAACCTACCATTCCCAAAAATCTTTGTGGCTCTTTCCTACTTTTAGGTCTGGGAAGATCACTTATAACCTGAACCTTAGCTCCTGGTGGTGCAACATGTCCATCACCAATTACATACCCAAGGTACTGAACTTTAGCTTGACTAAACTCACACTTTGATAAATTAGCTACAAGATTAGCATGAACCAAACGCTCAAGAAATTTACTGACATGGCATAGGTGATCTTTCCAGTTGTCACTGAAGATTAATACATCATCAATATAAACAACACACCCTGCCAAACCCTCTGTTACAACATTCATGAGCTTCTGAAATGTGGCTGGTGCATTCTTCATACCATATGGCATTACAGAACATGCTAAAGTCTTTACTAGTGTTACAAAACATGAGATCTCCCTAGCACGTTCAGTCATAGGTACTTGCCAGTATCCCTTTAACAAATCAAACTTACTTATGTACCTAGCCTTTCCGATCTTGTCTATGCAATCTTCCACGCGAGGGAAAGTGTCTGTTTTGGTGATCTGATTAACACGTCTGTAGTCGATGCAAAGCCGCTGTGACCCACCTGGCTTAGGGACTAGAGTGACAGGAGAACTCCACTCGCTCTGACAGGGCTTAATCATCTTGTGGTCCAACAGGTAGCCAAGCTCCTTCTGGATGAGAGGAACTTTCACTGAGTTCACACGGTAAGGAGGCAATTTAATTGGCTTTGCGTCTCCAACATCGACATCATGCATCAACACAGTGGTTCTTCCTGGAGTGGCACAGAACTCTTGCGGGTACTCCTGCAGTAATGCCGAAAACTCCTGCCTTTCCTCGGGAGGTAGATGAGAAAGCTTAGTCTGGAGATCATTCATGATATCAGGATTCTTCCCCAAACTATCACTCAGGCTCATACTGCATGGGAGAGCTTCACTTGCAGACTCGGGTGGAATAGCTACAGTGCAGACTGGATTATTTTCGTCCCGCCTGTGATATAACTTTAGCATGTTGATGTGACATAGTTGCTCGTTCTTTCTGTGATCTGGTGTGGCGATGACATAGTTGACATCACTGAGTTTCTTCTCCACGAAATAAGGACCACTAAACTTGGCTTGAAGAGGTTGCCCATGAACTGGTAGCAGAATCAAAACCTGATCTCCTGGCTGAAAGTGGCGTAACCTGGACTTCTTATCATACCAAGACTTCATCTTCTCCTGAGCAGCTCCTAAATTCTCTCTTGCCAGTTGTAAAGCAGTGGACAGCTGTTCTTTCAACTTCATCACATACTCCAGCAGGTTGACGTCATCTTCCTCCGAGAGCCAGCATTCCTTGAGTAACTTAAGGGGTCCTCTTACTTCATGGCCAAACAGTAGTTCAAAAGGTGAGAAGCCCAGTGATTCATTTGGAGATTCTCTTGCGGCAAACACAACGAATGGAAGACCTTTATCCCAGTCTTTCTGATGTTCCAAACAGTATTTCTTGAGCATCGATTTGAGTGTTTGATGATATCTCTCCAACGCTCCTTGGGTCTGGGGATGGTAAGCTGAAGACGTGATCTGGGTGATGCCCAACTCTTTCAGAGACTGCTTGAAAACGTTTGACATGAAATTACTTCCCCGGTCTGACTGTACCTCCTTGGGCAGACCAAACTTTGTGAAGAACCCTAGCATTTCCTTAACCACGTTCTTTGCTGAGATATTTCTAAGTGGAATGGCTTCAGGATAACGAGTAGCCATATCAATCAGGGTCAACACATAAGAAAATCCTGAAGAAGTCTTAGGAAGAGGGCACACAATATCCACCAACACACGGGTGAATGGCGCCTCAAAAGGAGGAATGGGAACTAGAGGTGCAACCTTTTCGGTCTGATTACACTTCCCCACAACTTGACAGGTGTGACAAGACTTACAATACCAGGAAACATCCCTGAAGATACCTGGCCAGTAGAAGTGTTTCAAAATGCGTGCCACAGTCTTCCTCACTCCAAGGTGTCCTGCCAAACTGGAATCATGAGCCACTCTAATGATATCCTGCCTACAAACACGAGGGATGACAACTTGATGTACAACCTCCCATTCACAGTCGGCTGATGCTGCTGGGGGTCTCCACTTCCTCATAAGTACTCCTGACTTTACATAATAACAAGCAGAAGCACCGGCTGACTCTTCTTCACTGTAAGCAGAGTTAGCTAGACCTTTCAACTCAGGGTCAGCAACCTGCAACTCAACCAACTCTTGACGAGACAAATTATCAACACTACGGGGTACTGCCTCATCTGGTGAGTGGTCCAAATTAGCAAGAAAAGTGTCAGCTAGGATAACATCATCATCATCATTATCCTCTAAGTCACCAGTAACTTTAGACTTAGCCCTAGTGACAGCACATGCAGGGAACACATCAGGGACACCACAATCCTGGGTCGCAGCCACTGGCTCACTAGACAACTGAGGAGCTGGACACACTTTACTTCCACCAATATCATTTCCAAGTAAGAAAGTTACACCTGACATTGGGAGTGTCTCAACCAACCCAACCATAATGGAACCATTAACAAAACCAGACTCTAAATTCACTCTGCACAGAGGGACAGGGAAGTAATTATTCCCTACACCTTGTAAGATTACAGTTTCATCAGAGGAATTAACATTAGAGCCTAGAACACTGGTCAGCATAAGGGATTGGCAAGCACCTGTATCACGATATATTTTAACTGATTTCCTGTCATTATTGTCCAGAGGACTGACAAAACCATCAGACAGGAAATTAGCACATGAACTCTTGAGAGTGTCACCCACGTTACTGCTCAAAAGAGGAGCTCCATCATGAGAATTTAAGTTACCCCTCAAAGCAGGTTCAGTTAACTCAGTTAAAGAATTCTGGGAACTCTCAAGAGTGGACATTAGACCAATTGACTGAATATTTAAAGACTCCTTTTTGTTCACATCACGCTGTCTCCTGAAACATTTCTCCATAGTATGACCAAGCTTACTACAATAAGTACATTTACTTTTCTGAAATCTAGAGGTGAAGCTGGTATTTACTTCCTGAGAAACATCATCTTTATTCTCTTTCCTGTTACCTGTACTCTGAGTAGAGGCAACGTACTTACTCTCAGCTTTCCCTTTTTCTCTAGAATATCTCTTGTGAGTGAGAACATATTCATCAGCTAAAACTGCAGCATCAGACAAATTATCTATTCTTCTCCCATCAAGATATAGGCTTACATCTTTACTAATACACCTTTTGAAGTCCTCCAGCAAAATCATCTGCTTAAATTTACCAAAATCAGAATCCACATTCTTAGAATTTAACCACTGCTCTAACAGATCTTCTTTGATTTTTGCATACTCAACATGGGATTGCTTATCTTGCTTGTAAGTTGTCCTAAATTTTACTCTATAGGCTTCAGGAACAAGCTCATAGGCCTTAACCCGCCCCGTCCCGACCACTTTTTGACCACTGGTACCCCCCAATCCCGACCATTTTTCGACCCTTTTTTTTTTTGCTAAAACTTTCGCTTTTGGTGAGAAACATCGAAAATTCATAGAGAAATCGCTCACCTGAGGTTTAAAATACTCATTACAGGTAGGAGAGCCTCTTTACCTTACTGGGTTTTCTATCAGGCTGGCACCAAAGAAAACGAGTTCTATGGGAGGATAACTATTTCACACCACTCATAAACGGTATTTATTTATTTACTGTTATGAATTTATATGTAGTACAAGAGTATATTGGTTTTCAAGCAGTAATATAGGCATTATAAGCATTGTTTCACTCACTAATACCTGACCTTTTTTTGCCACATTACCTGATCATCATTTCTAACTGTTTCTTCCTCTAATGCTATGTAAAGTTTGTCCTCCACATTGTCATTGATTGGGGAATCACTCTGGCCCTGAATTTCGTACCGTGGCATGACATGGCTATACTGGCCAGGTCACTGATAACAGGTGAATTGCTGAGAAAAGGGCCTGCAGGGGGGGGGGAGGAGGTCATGCTGGGTAAGGCATTGTCTCTGCCTGGCATCTTGTTGAGGAAGGTGTCCCGTGTATACGTACCAAAAATGACTCGCGAAAATTGAAAATTGTGGAAATTATGAACCTTGCAATTGCAGGACGTTGAAGTACGTCCTCGGGATTAGCTGTGACAAAACGTGAGGACGTGGAAGTACGTCCTCGGGACGGCGCGGGTTAATAATCAAGCTCTTAACTACATCATAATTATCAGATTGATCCTGAGGCAAAGATGCAACTTGAGCTTTACCGGTGAGAACAGTTTGAAGGAGTACTAGCCAATACTTTTTGGGCCAATTAAAACCTGTAGCTACCCTCTCAAACAATTGAAAATACTTTGTTAAATCAGATTCATTAAAAGGAGGGACAAGTTTAACATTTTTAGTCACATCAAAATCATCAGAGCTAGATGATCCAGTTCCACATTGTTTCATGCGATAATCATGGTCTGCCTGAATCCTGGCAAGTTCAACTTGTGCCTGTATCTCTGCCTCCTGAATACGAGCCTGAGATTCAGCCTCCTTAGCATTTGCTTGAAATTCAGCCTCCTTAACACGAGACTCCGCCTCCTTAGCCTGAGCCTCCTGCAGGGCTAGCTGTAACTTAGCTAATTCAATCTGCGTTCGCTCATTTGGAGGAGTTACATTAAACAAGTTTTCATTAATCATGTCAACAATTTGATCTTTAGAATGATGAGAGCGAACAGCAATTTCCAATTGTTGAGCAACAAACTTAAGTTCATTCTTTGTTCTGTTTTCTACATCACACACTGTTTGCACATTTGACAAAAAATCTTTGGCTTCATCAAGTGTAGTAATAGTAGACATCATGAATAAGTAACAGCCACAAAATATCAAGCAATATCCTTATGATAATATCCTGAATATCCTGATATGAGGTCGCCAAATTTATGTTACGGAACAGAGAAAGATAATGTACACTTTAAGTGAGACTACTAAAAATCACTACTGTCCCGTAAAGTTCCAGGTTCAAAACAAAAAGTTAGGTAAAATTACAAGTTAAAGTTTAATGCTCAAACTAACAACAAAACATTCAGGACTCATAAGGATAATGTAATGGCAAAAAACAGGTTAAATATATGGTTAACTGCAATAGCCTCTATTAACACGAAATTAGCAAGAGTAAATTTATCTAAGTCAGCCCTGATAAAATGAAAATACACTGGGTAATGCTCAGTTAATGCAAGATAAATTATTACAGATACAAAATAATATTAATGATTGCTGACAATAAGAACTCTACACGAATTACAAAAACCCTTACTAGGCCTAAGAATCAACCTTATGCTACACAGTACAAGAAAAAATGCAATAACACTTATACTCAAATTACACAGCTGCTAGATGGTTGGAGACTTCCTGAGCACTCACGATAATAACTGTACAGGGGAGGACAGAGATGTGAACAAAATGAGGAGTAGACCTAAGTGGCAATGATGCAGAGACTGAGCTCATTATATAGGGGCCAGCAGAGCTTGATACAACTTGTAAGAAGGACGCGCAAATGAAGCCATGGGGACAAAGAGTTGACAATCCCGCTCTGAACAACAGAAAGGACGACTTACTCTACTATAACGGTAGAAGGGGGGGACTGAGGCAGAACACGCTCGTGATCAAACATGCAGCATACTGTGTGTTAAAATTACACAAAGGATGATGAAATCATAGGCTATGTAACAATATATATATATATATATATATATATATATATATATATATATATATATATATATGACCTGTGTGTAGGTCACTGTTTACATTTTTTTTTTTTATGACAAGGGATTGTGCAATAGAGCGTTCTTCTTATACTGTACAGTAGCAGACTCACATAATCACTGGGTGATATATTATTGTACAGTATAGTACCATTGGCCTATACCGCTAGATCTGCATACCTAAAATCCCTTGTATTCATTAGCATAAAGCTCTTACTGTTTCCTGTCAGTATATTTTACGCATTTTTAAATCCCTGGGTATCAGTGTATATATATGACTGCTTATTCTTATCCACTTAATACAGAAGAATAAAGATAAAAATTCTCTCCCGAGGACGTATGATTTCTTTCATATACCCCTCAGACCTCATCAGTAGGGATGATTTACCATCATGTATATTGTGATGTGATAGGTATGTCTCATTAAGGAAAATTATTTAATAGTTTCTCTACATTCCTTTGCACATTACATGCAGTCACAGCTAAAGAAAATTTACCGCCACAGAATGAAGAAGCAATCTGAATCGACATTTTCTATCGAGGAACGGGAAATAATTTTTTTTATTCGAGAATTGCACAAAGTTTATGGTAGGATACTTATTGACAGAGTTTGAGGGAACAATTGAAGATTTAGTTGGAGAAGAACGGGCATGCAGCAAGTAAAAAGGTTGTATACATCAGATATTCATCCTAAGGTGTTTGTGGAAAAGTTTCTAGAGAAAGGAAAGATGTTATATGCTGCCTTCACGGATTTGGAGGAAGCATAAGACAGAGTGGATAGACAATGAATGTGGAAAATATTAAAGATATATGACGTAAACTGGAAACTGCTGAATGCCGTGAAGAGTATGATGGTCCTAGGGCTGCAGTGCGTCTGGATGGTGAACTGAGTGAATTTTTTTGTCTGAATGTTGGATTGAAACTGGGATGAGGCATGTCTCCATTGTTGTGCAGCCTTTATGTTGAAGCTGCCCAAATGAGAGACGGTAGCGTTTGGAATCTTCCTGTTCTGGTGTTTGTAGATGATACTTTATTAAGTAACGATGAAGGGGAACTGGAATGTTGATTGATTGATTGGGCATAATTAAAATCTGGCGGCGCAGCTGCGGTCATATGCCACCGGACAACAAGGTAAAAGACACCTGAAAAAAAAGTCCATCCATTGCCATACGCTTTAACCCGTGCCGTCCCGAGGACGTACTTCCACGTCCTCACGTTTTGTCACAGCTAATCCCGAGGACGTACTTCAACGTCCTGCAATTGCAAGGTTCATAATTTCCGCAATTTTCAATTTTCGCGAGTCATTTTTGGTACGTATACACGGGACACCTGCCTCAACAAGATGCCAGGCAGAGACAATGCCTTACCCAGCATGACCTCCTCCCCCCCCTGCATGCCCTTTTCTCAGCAATTCACCTGTTATCAGTGACCTGGCCAGTATAGCCATGTCATGCCACAGTACGAAATTCAGGGCCAGAGTGATTCCCCAATCAATGACAATGTGGAGGACAAACTTTACATAGCATTAGAGGAAGAAACAGTTAGAAATGATGATCAGGTAATGTGGCAAAAAAAGGTCAGGTATTAGCGAGTGAAACAATGCTTATAATGCCTATATTACTGCTTGAAAACCAATATACTTTTGTACTACATATAAATTCGTAACAGTAAATAAATAAATACCGTTTATGAGTGGTGTGAAATAGTTATCCTCCCATAGAACTCGTTTTCTTTGGCGCCAGCCTGATAGAAAACCCAGTAAAGTAAGGAGGCTCTCCTACCTGTAATGAGTATTTTAAACCTCAGGTGAGCGATTTCTCTATGAATTTTCGATGTTTCTCACCAAAAGCGAAAGTTTTAGCAAAAAAAAAAAAAGGTCAAAAATTGCCCGGGATTGGGGGGTACCAGTGGTCAAAAAGTGGCCGGGACTGGGCGGGTTAATCCCGTAAGGAGTGGTCAGAAACAAATCGCCTCCATGTCGCCCTGTCCCCCGCCATTTCATTGCCCTGCTCCCAGCTCAAACCCCCCTCTCTCATATACCTCTCCGCTCCATCTCTCCCTCTCATCCTTAGCCTCCCCATCCCTCTCCCCCCTCCACCTCACTTACATACACTCTCCTCGTCAGTCTTTCACTGTCCATCCTCTCTACATTGCCAAACCATCTCATTGTGTTTCTCCTAAAGCTTCCTATCACATACACATCCACACCACAAAGGTTCTTCTCTTCCTCATTTGTCAGTCTGTCTCTCCATGTGAT
Organism: Coenobita brevimanus; assembly: GCF_032717465.1. Classification (NCBI taxonomy): domain Eukaryota; kingdom Metazoa; phylum Arthropoda; class Malacostraca; order Decapoda; family Coenobitidae; genus Coenobita; species Coenobita brevimanus. Next base: position 34,271,922 of record NC_136999.1, on the reverse strand, counting down.
TCCACATGCTTCTCTCAAATAACTCATTTCCACTGCTCTCACTCTTGACTTTTGTTTCTCCAACAAGGTCCAAGCTTCACTTCCATACGTTAGAGTTGGCATTACAATACTGTCATGTAATAACTTTTTTACTTCCATGCACACTTCCCTGTTTCTTATCACTGCTTTCAAGGAACCAGCAACATTTCCTGCTTGTTGTACCCTTTCAAGCACTTCACTCTCTAAGCTTCCTTCCTTACTCATCACACTACACAAGTACTTAAAAGTACTTAAATGCAGTCACATTTTCCATTTCCTCCTTATCCAACCTCACTGTACATTCGCTGACTTCACTTCTCTCGAAGACCATAACTTTATTCTTCCCTACCTTCACCTTTAGATTCCGTTTCTCACACACCTTCCCAAAATCATCGACCAAGCCTTGCAGCTCTCCTTTGTCTTCAGTTAACAACACAGTGTCATCTGCAAACAAGGAGTTTCCAAACACTGCCCCCTCTCACTAGGGCCGCTCCAACATCCACTGCCATACCTTGTATTTCTTTTATAACCCCATCCATATACAGATCGGACAACCATGGAGCCATGACACATCGCTGTTTCAGTCCAACCTTCCAAAAGAAAAATTCACTCAGCTCACTATTCATACGCACTGGAGTCTTAGCACCCTTATACATACTCTTCACAGCCTTCAACAACTTCCAATCTACTCCATACTGTATATTCTTAATTCTTTCCACGATCCTTGTCTATCCACCCTGCCATATGCTTTCTCCAAATCCATGAAGACCGCATACAATTTCGTTCCCTTTAGAAACATTTCCACTAATGATCTAAGAATGAATATCTGATCTACATAACCTCTTCCCTTCGTAAATCCTCCCTGTTCTTCTCCAACTAATTCTTCTGTCATTTCCCTAAATCTGTCAATAAGTGTCCTACCATATACTTTTCCTCTTTCACTAAGAAGACAAATGCCCCTATGATTACAACACACTTCTTTATCCTCTTTTCCTTTGTACAGGGGAATAATTATACCTAACTTCCAATCCTTCGGGACTCTACCTTCCTCCCAGGCCAATCTGCACATGTTCCACATCCATTCTACTACTATCCCTACCCTATGCTTCAGCATTTCACCACTCACTCCATCAATTCCTGGGTCTTTCCCCATTTTAACTGTCTTCATTGCTCCCACAACTTCCATCCTACTGATATCTTCCTCTCCTTTTACATCACTCCTTCTCCCAGCTATTTCCCAGCCACTTATACTGGCATTACTTTCATTTCCTATGTCCAGTAATTCCTTAGAGTGTTCTCTCCATCTGCTCACTTTTTCTCCCTTCTCCACTAGTAATTTACCATTTTTATCTTTCACTCCCCAACTAACTTCTTTGGCACTCCCTCTAACTCTCTTTATCTCTTTCCAAAACATTTTCTTATATTCCCTCCACATTACACACAATTCCTTCCAAATTCCTCATTCACTTTCCCCTTACTCTCTCTTACTAGTCTTTTCACCTGTCTCTTCCTCTATACATATAACTCTCTCCTCCGTCTCTCAACCTAGTCCATGCCCCTGTTTCTCATCCACTTACTATATGCTTTCTTCATTTGTGCCGCAGCCTCTCTCACCTATTCATTTCACCATGCTGTTCACAGCACCATCTTATCTTCACTCCACACACCACCTCCCATGCTGCACATATTTCTTCTGTGAATATCTTGCACATTGCTCCAGTCCATATTTACCCAATCTCTCCTGCACTTCCCGCTTATATTCAGCTTTTTTTCCATCCTCTTGTAACCCTTTCACCCTCCTTGTATGAAATGCTTCCTCCTGTCCTTCCCTTCTTTTATTTTCAGAAAGTCCACTCCCCCAACCTCTATGTACTCTTGAATCCATTACACACCTCATCCTTTCATCCACTCACACATAATCAATCATCGCCGTCCTTTCATTCTGTGCACCATCCACCCTTTTCATCTAGCGCCACATAAACCTATGGATCATTTTGTGCCTGAAAAAGGTGTTGGCAATCACCAACGCCCTCCCAGCACCAATGTCCACTAAACCAATGCTATTCTCATCCATCTCTGCAGGCACACCCCACTCACCAACTATTCCATCACCTATGATTCCCTACTTTTCCATTCATATCTCTGATCAAAAACACTATCTCATACCTTTCAAAGTTTTCCATGCACACTTCACATTTGTCCTGAAGTCTTCTTTCACTCTGCTTGCACGATCTTGCATTGGTGCATACACGCACACAATTGCCCACATTTGTAGTCTAACTTTCAATCATACCCACACAATGCTTGAGCCAACTGATCCATACTCTCTTATATTCTTCTTCCATCATTTACTCTCAACAATACACACTCCTTTTTTTGCCCTCTCATTCTCACCTAGTCCCGTGCATATACTCCATCCACTCCCATTCTCTCACACTCTCACCTCCCATTAAGTTTCAGTCAATTCACATACATCCAATTTCGCACCCTCAAGAACCTGGACAATCTCTCTTTCCTTCACACCATCATTTGCACCTCTTACATTTCATATAGCTATCTGTACCATGTCCTTTGTTCGGTCCTTAGTAATCAACTTTTGGTCAGTCCTTGTCAGAGGCTTCTTGTTCGTATTTTTAGTTCGTTGTTTTCCAGGCAGGGGCATTAGCCCTCCTCGAACCCACGTGTTGGTTGGTTATAAGGTTACCACCCAGCGTTGTAAATGCTTTCCTGGTTTACAGGAAATCATTTGGCTTGCCACTCAGTATAAAGCTACCCTAAAAACGGAGTACCACTACACTAAGTTGATACCCCTTAGTAGAAATAAAACACTGAATATAATGAAAGAATAGTTTATATCAATTACTTATTAAAGCGGAAGGAGGCTCGTCTCCTGAAGAAAACTAAAACATTAGTAAAATCTCCGGAAGCTCCACCAGGCATGGAGGACAGAGAGTAGGCACCATCTGTCCCCTTTATGCATATGAAGGAATCTCTGACGTAGGTCCCATGGACTTGGACACTCGACCAGCAAGTCATGGAGAGTAAGGGGAACAAGGCAATCATCACATTACATTTGAGTCCCACAAATCAACATGAACCCATGTGTAAGCCGAGAGTGCCCAGTGCGAAGCCTGGCAAGAGCCGCCTCCAATCTCTGAGACATGGAGGGGAAAACCTTTGGCACAACCACTCTCTGAAAGATTTAGGTTATTATGAGCAACAAAATCCCAGTGTCTCTGCCAACATATACGAATTGCGTCCCGCAAATAAGATGTTACATCAGAAGAGGGGAGCGGGTAGTCGGTTGGGGGCTGTTGAGAAGACACAGCTTTAGCTAATGTATCTGCCCTCTCATTGCCCACCACACCAACATGTGTGGGAACCCAACAGAATCCACATGACGGCCACGAAGGCCAGGGAGAGAAGGTCACTCTAAAATTAATAAAAGCAAAAGCAATGGATTGGATGCATTAAAAGACTCCAGTGCAGACAGAGCACTACAAGAGTCACTGAAAATCACAAAAACAGATTGTGAGAGACTGAAAATGAGTTTAAGAGCATAAAAAATTGCAGTAAATTCCACCGTACACTCTGAAATAATAACAGGAAGGCTACCCCCATTATTAAAGAAAGGGAAGAGAACACCAAAGCCTACTCCAGTATCAGTCTTAGACTCGTCAGTATAGCTCGGGGACAGAACCCTCATGAATGGAGGTATGTTCTAAAGTGAGAGAAAGGGACACTTGAGAGGGAAGTGAGCCCTTTTTACCAACAATGGGTCTACAAAATGTCACACGACGGAGTTACCAAGAACTCATCCTTGGGATCTGATGAGGAAAAACTGCCAGTCTCGGAACAAAGATTGCTTACATACAGACCAGACCCTGTAACAAAAGGGCGTCACGAAACTAGGACTGGTTTTAAATAAAAGATTGAGAATCCTGGAAGACGATGGCATAAGAAATTAAGTCAGGAATGCAGCGAAGCGATACCAACACCTGATCATCAACTACTAGCGACGCAAATCCAAGGGGAGTACACCAGCGTCCATCAACAAACTTGGCATCAGGAATGACCTGAATGCCCCGGTTGCCAGACGTACATCAGCATGATGCACGTAATTTAACAACTGGAGACGGGTATCTGTTGCAGAAGAGTAGACCTCACACCCATGTTCAAGTTAAAAAAGAATAAGAGACCTATGCAAGAGGAGGAGAGTCTGATGGTCAGCACCCCAAGAGGTACGAACCAAAACCTTCAAAAGACTCAAAGCTTTTATACAAGCCGCCTTAACAGAACGAATATGGGGAACCCAGGTTAGTCGTCTATCAAAAAGAAGACCCAGAAACACCGTCTCTTCCACAGAGGATATTCTCCGACCATAGAGATACAAGTCAGGGTCTGGGTGACCCCCCCTGAAGATGAAAAAATGCAGTCACTGTCTATGTTCAAGAAAAACGGAAGCCACGAGACTCTGCCCAATCAGAAATTCTATTAAGCGCCAGCTGCAACTTCCTCTCTATCAGAGACATTCTAGATGCGGTGGAGGAAATTGAAAGGTCATTGACATATATACAGACTCGAACGCCATCAGGACTTACACTCATTACCCTCATAACGCTGTTGAAACCCACAGCAATGAGAGTAACACTAAGGATACTCCCCTGTGGGTATTCTATCTTCTAGTGCACGGGCATTAGAAAGCACTCCTCCCACTCAGACTCTTAAATAACGGTTAGATAAAAACTGCTGAATAATAATAGGCAAGTGCTCACAAGACCAAATTCATGAAGAGAAAGTAAAATACCATGACGCCAGGCAGTGTCGTATGCCTTCTCTAGATCGAAGAAGACCATGACCTGGTGTTGGTTAGTGGAGAAAGCCTCACAGACAGAAGATTCCAAGGACAGTGGTTCAATAGGGGTAGATCACATTTTCGAAAAACATACTGGACAAGGGATAAGAAATCACATCTCCCCATAAACCACACAAGCCTAACGCTGACCATCTTTTACAGAACTTTATATGTACAAGAAGTCAGAGAAATGGGTCGATAATTCGTCGCCTGTAGGTAGTCCTTACCTGGTTTGGGGATGAGAATATCTACAGCAACGCCCCAACAAGCTGGAAACTCACCAAAACACCAGAACTTATTAAATAGTGACAGCAAAAACGAAAGGGACTCATCAGAACAGTGACATAGAAATGCATTAGGAATATCATTACAGCCTGGAGAAGAATCATGGCACTGCGACAGAGCTGCCTGGAGTTCAGAAATGGAAAAAAGGACATTATAAGGTTCTCCCCCAGAAGAGGCAAAACTGAGTCCACGAGACTCTTGGCGCCGACTTTGACAAGCCGAAGGTGAATCTGCATCCTTCCGTGACACACTGGCAAAATGGTCACCAAGCAACTCTGCAACAGCGAAAAGATAAGCCACCGTTCCAACTGCTGCAGATACAACAGAAGGGGAGGTAAAAGTAAATTTTTTTGAAATTTTCCTTACAAGGTCCACACTTGAGTTAGGGAAGTCCTCGAATTGATGAAGGAAACATAACCCTTTCAGAATGAATGCCTGGCCTCCTGTAAAACCTGCCTAGTATGAGCTCATGCCCTCCAATACACCATCAAATACTGAGGATCCCCACGGTGATGAAGTCGAGAGAAGGTGACTCGTTTGGCTCTCACTGCTGAACTGCACTTAGAGTTCCACCAAGGAACCGGACATTTAGGAAATTGATCCCTCGTTCTTGGAATAAAAAAACAGGGCTGCGAAGTGCAACACGTCAGTGAAATAAGATACTGCCTCAGTAAGACAGCCAAATTCACTGAGAGAAAGGGCAATGGAACTTGATTTCCTGAAAAGTGACCAGTCAGCCTTGTCTAGAAGCCAGCGAGGAAGATGAGGCTGAGGTCCACCTGCACTAGCACATAAGAGTAACGGAAAATTGTCACTGCCATATAGGTCTGGCAACACATCCAAGGTAAAATCTAAAACAGCATCAGCCGAACATAAGGACAAATCAATGGCAGTAAAAGTCCCAGTCTAGCTATGGAAATAAGCCATTTTACTTGAGTTTAAAATGCCCAACTCCTCATCTTCCATTAAAGAGGCCAGCATAACACCCCGATGGTTGGCTTCACTGTTACCGCATAGTGGATGGTGACCATTCATATATCCTAATAACAGAAAGGGAGAAGGAAGGCCATGAATGAGCCGTCACCCCTCACCCCCGTTTCAGAAAGGCCTGGCAAATGAGATTGGAAGGGAATAAGAAGCTAAATTTAAAGGTGAATATAAGGGAGCGTAAAGTTGTGGTCTTCGAAAGAAATGAAGTCACTGAATGCACAGTTTTTTATGCAAAGTAGAAGGAACCAAAGGCCAGAAGCCTGCAAGATTGTTCCCTCCAAGAAAACAAAAACAAGATAATGGGGAGCCGTATCCAAGATCAGTTCATTTCGAGATGCTTGGACACACTGCGTTTGAATGACGGACAGTAGAAAATACAGAAAGAGATAGACAGCTCCTGAGTTGACCTGTTGCATACATGAATGACTGGGAGTAACGGTTAGCTTTTGCATTAGAGAGTTGGATAGAAAACGGATGAGAGAATGCTGCTAGATGGGTGTTAGGCACCTACTGTGATGATGGAGGGATGCAATAAGAAAGTTGGAGCAATGATCATTGAAGTAACGGTAGAAAAGAGACAAAGATGCAACAGAGCAGTGAAAAGGCAGAGGTTGTAAGGAAACCAGCAAGAGAAGGAGAGTTAATGAGACGAAAAGCCTTTGACTCCACTTTGTTGAGAAGAGCAATGTGTGGGTAGCCTCCCCACATGTGAAAGTTGTACTTTACACAGGAGTGAATAAAACCTGTGTAGAAAGTGAACAACTGTGCAGAGATAAAGAAGACCCTGAGTCGGCGTAGTACACCTAATCTCTTGGAAGGAGATTTTACAAGAAAGGTAATGTGATCTTTCCAAGATAAATCCCGAAAGAATGAAATCTGAAGTATGTTTAAAGATGATGCAGGACTGAGTTGGATATTTTTAAAAATTAGAGGATACTCCTGCAGAAGATCTTGTCGGATTGAAAGATGTAAGAACTGAGATGTTGATGCATTAAATAGAACAAGATTATTTTGACCCCAGTCAGATATATGAGCCAAGTCAGACACTGGATTTGCCATGGTCTCATCTCTTGTTTGTTGAAGTAACTGCTGAGATGGGCACTCAGAGAAGTGAATGGAAAGGTGAAGGGTGAAGTCATCAGCATATATGTGGATAGGGTTAGACGTACAGCTTAGACAGTCAGTGATGAATAGGAGGAAGAGAACTGGTGATAGGACAGAGCCCTGTGAAACACCACTGCTGATGGCTCTATGAAATAAACAATGGCCGTCTACAACAACAGCTACAGAACGACCAGAAAGGAAGCTAGAGATGAAGGCGCAGATAGAAGGATAGAAACCATGAGAGGGCAGTTTAGATATTAAAGATTTCTGCCAGACTCGATCGACAGCCTTTTAGATGTCAAAGCTTTCGCCATAGTCCCGAAGGAAAAGATGACTATACTCGGTTCCACGGAGTCTGACGCACTGATTTTGCCAGCCGAGGACAGGTGGATCTGGTAACACTGCGCGACTTACTCGGGCGGTGATTGGTGGAGTTCCGTTGTGTTTGAATGTGCACCAAAGTGACTTTGTGTTTCAACCAAGGCCCTCATTGATTTGTAAGATACCGGAATATACAGATACAAATTAAAGCAATGATATCTTTAATGATAAATATGTGCCTTTTAAATTACTGTACTAGAAATAAACCTGAACGACAATGATAAAAAGTAAATAAAGTCGCGACGGACAAGTCAGCGACTGATTTAAATTCATTTCAATATCTCTGATTTCGTTTATACTGCACGCGGTTTTATTATAGCAGCATATTTCAACTAATATTTTCTCATGGAATTTGCTTTTATCTTACTTTCCTTTCATCCACCATTAACAAAAATTCGGTTCATTCTGTAATGATGTAATCCATTACTTTCCCCGCTCTTTGTCTAGGGGGCAGAGATACATGCTTGAGGATGCATTGTGACCAGGGATAGGGTGTCCATCTGTATGTCTGTCTCTTATGATACAGAAATGTTAGGGAAAATCAAACACCAAACTTATTCATGTAAGAAATAATTCTACTGAATCTGACTATGAATACAAACAGATGCAGATTTTTAAAGCTACTGTTACCTATGAAGGTATTGAAAATAATGTATGTACACTGTATGTATTGAAAATAGAATAGCATGTATTGGCCCCAGTGAGGTGTGTGTGTGTGTGCTTACACAAATCATAATTATTAGAAGCTAAGCTAAGCATATCTAGGGTAAGGTTGTACAGTAAAGTGGTGATGAGGTAGTGAAGGGCATGGTGTAGACTGTAGACTGTGACACTGTGTAGTAGTGGTGGGAAAAACATTCGTGCCTTCACAGGACCTCGGGACCACCTTGCTGTGAACGTCTGAATTCCCGCCACAGTCGCTGACTTGTCCACATGCGTCCGGTCGCGACTTTATTTACTTTTTGTTATCATTGTCGTTCAGGTTTATCTCTAGTATTTTAAAAGGCACACATTTATCATTAAAGATATCATTGCTTTAATTTGTATCTGCATATTCCGGTATCTTACAAATCAATAAGGGCTTTGGTTGAAACACAAAGTCACTTTGGTGCACATTCAAACACAACGGAAATCAACCAATCACCGCCCGAGTACGTCGCGCAGTGTTACCAGATCCACCTGTCCTCGGCTGGCAAAATCAGTGCGTCTGACTCCGTGGAACCGAGTATAGGTGTCTGAAAGGTAGGTTGGAAGATCGTCAGTGGAGCGTCCCTGTTGGAACCCATACCAACGATCAGAAAGATGAGTGTGGGAGGAATAATGCTTCAATTTTTTTGTGTTAGGAACAGATTAAAAAACTTTAGAGATACAGGATGTTAAAGCAATTGAGTGATGGTAAATGGGCTGGGAATGGTTACCCTTCATTGGGACAGGGTGAATGAGAGCAAACTTTCAGGCAGAAGGAAAAGAACATACTGGAAGGCAAAGGTGAAAGAGTTTACGTAGGCAGTGTGGCTCGATAATGAGAAAATGGAAACTGTGAGTGCATTTAAGTACTTGGGAAGTGTGATGAATGAGGATGGAAGTTTGGAGGGTTAAGTGCTTGAAATGGTACAGAGGGGAATAAAGGCTGCGTACTCCCTGACAGTAGTAAGTGAGCATGGAAGCAGAAAAGTCGCTGCATTACAACATTGTGATCTGCACTCTAACGAATTAAAGAGAAGCCAGGTCCTGGTTGGAAGGAGACAAGTCAAGAGTGAGAGCAGTGGAAATGAATTATCTGAGAATAGTATTGAGAGTTACATGGAGAGACAGACTGTCAAATGAAGTGAATGGGAGTTGTGTTGTCGAGGTGGCTGTGATAGAGAACTTTAGGAGAAATACATTAGCGTGGATTGGCCATATGGGGAGGATGGTGAGAGACTAACTAAGAGAGTGTATGGAAGTGACGTGGGGAGGTGAGGGAGAAGGGGATCGTGGATAGGATGGAAGGACTGAGTAGAGAGGTATATGGGAGGGGGGTGTAAGCTGGAGGGAAGGCAGCGAAATGGAAGGGAGCAGGGCGACCTAGAGGAGATTTGTTTGTGGCCACCTCTTACGGATTAAGGCGTCTTGCTATAAATAGATAGATAGATGATAGATCTTTTTGCCAACACTTTTTAACTCTCTCCTCGTCTTTCACCATCAACTTAGGCCCGTCTTTCCTGCTAAAATCCAAAATTTCAAACCGATGCCACCCCTCTATGACGTGCTGGCAGAAAGGGCACAGTAGAACAGTGGTAGTTGGGTCAGCTTTACCGACTGTGACTGTATAATGCTTAGTTCTTCTGCAAGTGGCATGAAGACATTTTAAACAAAATAGTTTCCAAGTTCAATTGGTTAAGAAGTCGAAGCAAAAACTTTTAAAGTTTTGAAATACACTTGAAAACTCATTCCCGTACAGTGTGAAACTTGGTAGATAGAAAACAGAAAATTAATGAACAATAAAAACAACGTGATATCAGAAGCTCTGAACAACTTCCTTATTACACTGGTGTCATTCACAGCTGAGAGGGATGGTTTGGTGCATGACTATGGTTGTGGTGAGTGACGATCCAGACTTCCTGTCCACGTTTGCCGAGACTTCCTTCAAAACTCACCTGTTGGTGATTCAGACAACGAGGCTGCTTGCCTTCTCTCGCCTCCCTCTCCACCGCCTCCACACCCTTCATCACCTTCACAAGACGTTCTCTCGCACTGACTCACTTATCGCCATTATCAACGATGATCAGACAATATTCAGGTAATCCTTTTAATCCGATATTAACCCCTCCACTACAGCGATTTTCTCACCTGGGTGCCCTCTTTGAAGATTTTGTGTGTGTGTGTGTGTCAGAAACCACCTTTGGCCTTTAGTAATTTTGAGTAAGTCGCACTGATTAGGAAAGTGTACCGTCATTCCTCGCACTGGAATTTTCCTGGTGTTTCGGCATTTTTAGCACTTCCTGCTAGATTAGCTGAAACTGCTATTTCAGGCAAGTTGTATTAATTTTGTTAAATCTCCATTCCTAAATTCTCAGTCACTGTATGTCGTATACTGTGTAAGTTTTACAGCCGGCCATACCGGAGCCCCCAGGAGGCTTAAAATTGGAGTACAGGGGTAACTTAGCATGGGGAAGAATATAGACATGGTGGCATTGGCCTCCGAGGCCATTTTGAGGCCGCTACTGTTACGGCCTCGAGGTCGGGATGGCCAGAACTGTCCTTAGGAGGCCGAATTTGTGGCTCACCACTGGGGAAATTTTCAAATTTATTCCTACATCTTTCTGTTTTCCATTTTCTTCTGACGCAGTAGCTTGAGCAAGTGCGTCCATGTTCACGTGGTGACAACGGTTCCCTAGGTCGACCATTTCCGGTGAGAGCAGCGTGGCATCAGAGAGCATGCGCACATGAGACAGACAGACAGACAGACAGATAGCCAGACAGAGAGGAGTCCACAGCTGCTCTCACACGGTCGTTTTCCACCAAACTTGGCTCACGCCTGTGGATGTGCCAAAAAACGTCACAAGCAAAAATTCATTAAACACTAGTCACTTTAATTTTTTTTTTTTTAAGGGTTAAAGAGTGTCACCCATTCTTCAACAAATGTCCGCTGTCCAGCTTCAACGGGCGTGTCGTCACCGTGGCAGCCAACAGCCGCGCCGCTAGCTTAATATTCCTCTGGTTAATGATGACCTCCGTACCGTAAATGACCTGGTTCCCTGCCGGCTCAGGACATCCAACCTCCGAGCTTCATACCTATTCTAATTTTTTTTTTTTTTTTTTTTTTTTTACAATTTATGCGACTTACTTATTGTGTATGAAGAATCAGTGGCGAATGCAGTGGGCGAAATTCTAAGAAAACGCACAGAGAAAACGCTTTAGGAGTTAGCATTGTGGTGGCATCAGAGAGTGAGTGCTTGAGACACAGAGAGAGAGGAGCCTGTGGCATATAAGCCACCATTCGTAACTGAGCCAATACAGCTGGGTATCTGTGTGTGATGTGTATTTAGCACCAAAGCAGTGCATGCCAACAACTTATAAGTTCATGTTGCATTACAAACACTCAGAACAGTTTGCTTCGGCTAGCCTGTGTTTTGAGCATCGAAGTGCTCCAAAAATGCATCAAAGAACAGCTTGCTATCACACAGAAATTTCTTGGATTGGTGACTAATGTCTAGGCCAAGGGGATTTCCTTAGAAACGACCCCAGGAAGACACCTCATGGGTGAAGATGGAAGTCTTCCTGACTGTCAGGAAGTAACTAATATAAACGCGCAATAATTGCATAATAATCATAGCAAGACTAAAAAGCTTCACCTATCATGATTTCATCATATATTGGGGGAGAGTGTGAAGTGTGTGAGTTACTTGCATGCGTTTGTGGAGTTAAAGAGTCGCTGTATTAAAGAATGATGAATAATAAAGAGTAATGAAAGACTGCTAAGGCATAAAAATAATCACAGTGTATATTATCTCAAGTTCTATCTCAATTCGGTGACAGTGGTACTGATCACTGCGGCTACACCTTGGTCTACTGTAGGTGAAGAGAAAGACAGGTTAGGGTATCAAGTAGGTGGAATGATCACCCAAAAGTTACAAGGTTTTCTGATAGCAGACTTAAATGAGGAAGTGCATAATGGCCCTGTGAAAATAAGGTAATAGGCTGTTCTGGAGTGGAAGGGAAGACGGACAACGGACATTGACTGAAGGTTGTTTATTAGGATTAATTGTTACAATATTTTAGGTACAAACAACTACACAAGTATACGTGATACTGTGAGACTGGTAAAAATGATCAAAGATGCCTGACTGAATATAATGAGAAAAGATGTTTGGAAGTACTATTGACAATAGAGTGGGGATTGAACAATGCTGAGATTTACCTGCTTATGTGATTTTTCTATGCATGGTAAAATGAGAAGTGTGTGGTGGATAAAAGGAGAAGGGAGTACTCTGAGAGAAAAACTAAGAGTGAAGAGGCTGAATAAGAAACCAATGTGTATCATCTTTAACATCATCATCATTACTGTCGCCTTTGCTGCTATTTTTTGCTGCTGTTGCTAGTGTTATAAATACATGTGATCTTCATTTTATTTTTAAAGGCATTACTTTTGTTGATGTTTTCAGAGTGAAGCTGTACTCGTCGTTGCCGTACAGTGATTCATCTACTCTGCCACAACGAGTGGCCACCTGGACTGCTGACAGAGGCCTGGTTCTTGCCCCCACCACCCATCTCTTCCCTTCAAAGTTTATGAAGTAAGTGATTTACCCCAGGGTTGTCAAGTAAATGATGTATACCTGTAGAAAGAGAAAGTATACCTATCCAATGCAATATTTAACCGATATGAAGAAATATTTTAATTACAAAACTATTTTACCAGTTAAATTTTATCTACACTAATAAACAGTTTACCTATTACTATTGAGTAATAATTTACTTATATAATCATGTAGTTACACAGCAACAATTTACCTTTACAAAGCATTATAATTCTTATCTGTCTATTGCCAGACACCTTAATCCAGAGACTGTTGGGCACAAGCAAATCACCCTCTAAGTCACCCTGTCTATTGTCATTTACCTACCCTCCTTCCAACTTCCCTCTCTATCAATTATATCTCCATTCCATCTCCCCGTCTCATCTTTGGTCAACCTTTCCATGGTCAATCTCTCATTCTCCATCCTCTCCCCATGGCCAAACAAATATTTTCTGCGGACAGTAAAAACAGATGAGCATGGCATCAAATCGTGAACACAGCTGTGATTCGGCACCAGGTCGTGAACGCAGCTGTGATTCGGAACCAGATCGTGAACACAGCTGTGATTCGGCTCCTTACCTCTTAAAGCATAATGATATACGATTAGCCTTCAATTGATATGCGATTAGACTTCAGTGATATAAGATTAAGCCTCAGGTAATATACGATGATGAGTCAACAAATGTGCGATTATCCCTCAACTGATTCGATTAGGGTTCAACTGATATACGATTAGGCCTCAACTGATATACGGTTAGACTACAACTGGTATCCGATTAGGCATCACATGATACTCAACTCAGTATCAACTGATGTATAATGAGGCTTCAACTGATATACGATTTGGCTTCATGTGATATACAAGTAGGCTTCAACTGATATACGATTTGGCTTCATGTGATATACAAGTAGGCTTCAACTGATATACGATTTGGCTACAAGTGATATACAGTTCAACTGATATATGATTAGGCATCAACTGATTTACTATTAGGTATTAACTCGTATATGATTAGGCCTAAACTGTTATACAATTATGCATCAACTGATTTACGAGTAGGCTTCGACTGATGTATGATTAGGTTTCAACCGATATACGATTAAGCTTCAACTTAACTTTATATCATTTGATCTTAATCATATAAGCTTCAGCTGCAATACAATTAAGATTAAGTGGTAAACGATCTGGCTTCAACTGATATACGGTTACGCTTCAGTCACTTATACGACAAGAGTTTTCTTCTTGAAAGTCACTGGGTGATATCCACATTGATATAAAGAAAACCTGGAAGAGGTACCCAGCGTTGCCTGGGTAAAACCCTATGACCGTATAATACCTGGGACAATGGATGGCCACTCCTTTTGGGAGAAGACCCTCGGGTTCCCATTTTAACTTTGGGCCATTTCTCCAGGGTTATATTCTCCATGGACCTATTCCTACCATGGACCTATTATCTCACTACCCACCCACCCACCAACACTGCCCACTCATCCCACCAATCAGTTTACCCTCCCATCCGACCCTCTGTAGCAAATAACATGATTGGAGAAGTTCAGCGGTATTTGGCTACCATCTTTCCATCACGCTGACTTGAGTATTTCCGATTAACTATAATCTTGGCCATCAGAGGAGCTACTTGAGCTTATGTAATGTACACGTTTAAAAAGTTTAAATTCATTGTAAGAAGTTACACCTGTCAGAACTGTTAAAAGTGTTCTATATGCATCCCCCTAGACTTCCATAGAGGACAGACAGACTGGCAGACAAACTCTCTCTCTCTCTCTCGCTCTCTCTCTCTCTCTGTGCAGAGACATGAAACTCCATGGATATGCTCTGCCACATTTACCTTGTAGTATAACATACAGACGTGTATTACTTGACATTTTGGGTAACTGGAGGCCAATTGCACCCATTTTATTTTTTTGCATTCTTTAAGTTAGAGCATTTTAGGTACATTGATTCAAAAATTGATGCACTGTAACGAACCGTTTTGATTAATTAGAGGGTACACAAACAGATAAACAGAATAGAAATTTTAGCAGTATATAAATAAGGCCATATACCACCCTCGACTTCTGGAGCACAGGATAAAATAGAAATCAGAAATAGAGAGGATAATACAGGGACATTCATCTACACTGTTGCTGATTTCCATCCTGTGTACCTTTTCTTATCCAGGAAAGTCCAGGTTAGGCGAGGGTGGTTTCCTTAGAAGTAGGTTAGGTTAGCTTATTAGTCAGATTAATCTGTTAGGTTTGGGCAGGGTAGGTCACCTTAGGTTTAGAAAATAAACGTTACCATGACCTTCTGCAGTATATACAGGGAGTCCTCGGAAATGTCTCTCAAATTTCATTTTTCTCTAGGGATAATTTTGAGTAGAAAATGATGCATCAATATGGACTGAATTCTCAGCTGGTATTAGGATACAATTATTTTTGATAACCATATCAGTGGAATGGTCCCTATGATTATTAACCTATAAGATTATCAGTCAAAGAATTTTCCTATCATTAACACTCGTTCTCTTGCTGACTCCTTTCAGTTTCTGTCTCTTTTCTGCACTGTTGGATCTTAACCTGTGGCGTCCCGTCGACGTGAATTAACGTCCACACGTTTTGTCACTGCCAATCCCGTCGACGTACATAAACGCGAATCAATTGCAAGGTTCCTAATTTGCACAATTTTCAATTTTCACGAGTGATTTTTGGTACGTATACACAGGACACCTTCCTCTACAAGATGCCAGGCAGGGACAATGCCTTACCCAGCATGACCTCCTCCCCCCCCCCTGCATGCCATTGTCTCAGCAATGCACCTGTTATCATTGACCTAGCCAGTAAAGCCATGTCATGCCACGGTACGAAATTCAGGGCCAGAGTGATTCCCCAATCAATGACAATGTGGAGGACAAACTTTACATACCATTAGAGGAAGAAACAGTCAGAAATGATGATCAGGTAATGTCAAAAAAAGGTCAGGTATGGTGATGAGTTAGTGAGTGAAACAATGCTTATAATGCCTATATTACTGTTTGAAAACCAATATACTCTCGTACTACATATAAATTAGTACCAAGTAAATAAATAAATACCGTTTATGAGTGGTGTGAAATAGTTACCCTCCCATAGAACTCGTTTTCTTTGGTGCCAGCCTGTTAGGAAACCCAGTAAGGTATGGAGGTACTGCTACCTGGATCGAGTATTTTAAACCTCAGGCGAGCAATTTCTCTATGAATTTTCGATGTTTCTCACCAAAAGCGGAGATTTCAGGCAAATTTTTTTTTTTTTTCCAAAAATGGTCGGGACTGGGGGGAGTCAGTGGTGGAAAAGTGGTCGGGATGGGGTGGGTTAATCACTTTTCTATCGTTACTTCAGTGGTCACAGCTCCTCTGAACTGTACGTTTGCATCCCTCCACCACTACAACGGGTGTGTATCACCCATCTAGCAGGAAACTCACTCCTTTTCTGTCCAATTTTCTTATACACAAGCTAACCAATACACCCAGTCCTTCATGTATCCAACAGGTCAACTCTCTACCTGTCCGCCCATGACCTCCAGTCTTTTAAATGCATTATGTCCAAGGATCTTGAAATGAAGGGATGTCAAATTTTGCTCTCTTTTACTCTTTCTTAATGGAAACACTTTTGTGAGTTTCTAGAAAAAAAAAAAAAAATAGCTCCATTATGGTCACGAACTGGAGTCATGTTCATATAGCATTTATGACACAAACTCACTCCTAAAATATCTTCTTGAAGTTTGGCAGAAATTTCTTTGGGCATCCTGTACAATGACCTCTTTTAACCCGCCCCATCCCGGCAGATTTTTCACCAGTGACCTCCCCCAGTCCCGGCAGATTCTCGATTTTTTTCTTTGGCTAAAACCTCTGCTTTTTTTGAGAAACATTGAAAATTCAAAGAGAATGTGCTCAGCTGAGTTTAGAAATGCCAGTCCAAATGACAGTACATTCACCTTGGTATCATGTTCTCTCGAGCTAGGCTCCAGAGAAGACGTTTTTTATGGGAGGGGTAACTATTCCAAACCACTCAGAATAGGAAGGTATTTATTAATTGGGTACGAATTTATATGTAGTACAGGAATATATTTGTTTTCACACAATAATGTAGGAGTTATAAGCGTTGTTTCATTCACCAAACACATCAACATATCACACTCTCCTTGGCTATGTTACCTCCTCGTCAATTCTGCTTGTTTCTTCCTCTAATGCCACGTAAACTTTATCCTCCACACTGTCATCAGCTGGAGAATCACTATCTCCTTGAATTTCGTACCATGTCGTGACATGTCTTTACTGGTCAGGTCACTGGTAACAGGTAAATTGTTGAGACAATGGCATGCGGGAGGGGGGAGGTCATGCGGGGTAAGGCATTGTCTCTGCCTGGCCGTGGGTAGAGGAAGCTGTCCCACATATATGTACCAAAAATGATGCGCAAAATTTGAACAATATGCAAATCATGGACCTTGACATTGCAGCACATTTATGTCAATGGGAGTCACAGTGACAAAATGTTCGGGCGCATATGTACATCAACGGGACATGGTGGGTTAAGATATAGTGTCCATGAGCTACAAATTAAGTGCTTATAAAATTAGGACAGTTTCTAATGTGCAGATTTTGTCCTTGGAATTATCAGTATAAGATATGCGCTTTTTTCATTCATCGGCTTCGTTTGTTGTCAACGGAAACTGTCTTAAATTTCAATCCACATAACTTTGACATTTCCTTTTCATGTTCATTGTGGTCACTGGACTTTGTAAAGTGTGAAAAAATTAGTGTATGGTAAATGGATTGTATGTAAATAGGTAGTGACTGGGATTCACTAAGTCTAAGAATGTTAAAGGAGACCATACCCAAGCTTATAGACACAGTCCACATCCAAGTAGTATTTCCTATTCTTTCCTCATACAGGTGCACTGAATATACTCAATTCTTTAACTTGGCCAAAAATTGCCATCTCTCCATCTTGACTGCATAATTGTACCAAGATATTAGCACTTAAGTATGGCACTAGTCATAAAGATGTGCTATGGAAAGGATGCAGAGCCATAGTGTCTTACACTGCCACTGGACTACGTGGAACAAGCTGAAAAGTGTCGAAGATCTGACCCAAGTTAATGTAAAAGATGAATAAGAATATGCTCTCTATATTTTGATTTCATTATACAATGAAGCACTAAAATCCAACTGGGAAAGCTAAAGGTACCATTCCATTCTAGGTTCCCTCATCAACCTCATCTGGTGGTCACACAAGAAGAGTTTCCGACACAAGTAGCAGTGATGGTGGATGACCCCACAGCGGTGGGGGGTAAGCGGCTCACCTTTAAGGGACCCATACATAATGCTGTGGACCTCCTCGCAAAAAGAATTAATTTCACGTAGGTCAAACTGGTAGTCTACTATAGCCCACTGAGTCCAGGAATTATGTTATTACCTCTGCCAAGGAGGTTCTGATTTTGCTGGGATTGGTATATTTGTCTGTTTGTCTGTTAGCAGGGTCACTCAAAAAATTATTAATGTATTTTGCTGAAATTTTTTGGAGTGGTAAGGTATGGCCCAAGAAAATCCATTAGATTTTGATGGTGATCCGGATCATCATCCGGATCCAGGAATTTTTTTTGTTTATATGTCCACACAGTACCTCCAAAAGTACACAATGAATTTCAATAAAATTTTGTGGACAAGTGGGCCTTGGACAAAGAAAGAATTGAGTATATTTGGGGGGCGGATCCGAATCTTGCAATGCCATTGGCGGAGGGATGCGCTCTCTGATTACTTTCTAGTTCTTTATGTACTTTTGTCCTATACTGACAATTTTATTAACCCTGGGATAGACGTTTTAAACTAGAAGTGTTAGATCTACCTTTAAGAAGCCTGTTCAGCATCAGAGAAATTTCTTTACTTGTATAAAATTTTGAGGTTGCAGCAAGGAAAAAAAATATATAAATAAAGGCATCACCCGGATTGAAGGCAATCTAGACACTTTAGGAATGGATATATCTGTGTTTCCTATCTTTTGTCTCCTGAAAGTAAGAAACATTTACGGATATAGATACATTTCCATTAATGTATACAGCATTTACACTTCTGCCGGAAAGTGTGTCATTTATATGTTATTATTTTTTTGCATTCTGAACCATACCCTTTACAAATATAACATTGCCATACCTGGATATGATCCAAAAATAGAATGAATGAACTACAAAGAATTTTTACAATAGTTTTCTAAAATTTGTCCTAGCTTATTGTGATCATATGGTGGGGCAATGGCAGGTGGACGATAAATAAATAAATGAATAAATAAACGCGAGATCGAAC
The DNA here is from genome assembly GCF_032717465.1 of Coenobita brevimanus. NCBI lineage: Eukaryota > Metazoa > Arthropoda > Malacostraca > Decapoda > Coenobitidae > Coenobita > Coenobita brevimanus. The sequence continues at coordinate 34,252,675 of NC_136999.1, read as the reverse complement.
ACCGGCTGAGAGAGGAAACAGTTTGGGAATTCGAAGTAATGGGTCATGCTCATGGTAGGTCAGTCATAGAAAAATATTTCTATTATCGCCACTTCGAGCACTTCGAATCTTTTGACAATGTGACATGTAGACTACCATTTTGTCCAGATATACGAGCCACACCTTCCCTTTGACGACAGAGAAGAAAGAATCCATGAAATACAACACGGCCAGAGGGTTATGTGTTATTCCTAAAGGGAAGACATTCTGCTGATAGGGTTTTTAACTTTCATTTGTAATCCTCCTCACTGAAAGTCAATGACTGAAAATCGGTGCACCTCAGGCACCGTCTCTATGTAGCAAAATTATAAGGCAGAAGTATGGTACATCCTTGATAGTGCCAGTCATCCTTGTCGTACACGATCAGTAGATTGATGACCAAGGAAAAATAAGGGCTCCTGATTACTTGTGTTAAGCAGCTCCTGAATCTGCCCCTCCCCTGCCTCTCTCTCTCTCTCTCTTTCTCTCTCTTTCTTCTGCATGCGCCTTGGTGAAATGGAGGTCTCCTGGTGTCGATGTAACCCACTGACCACATGTTACCACATCATTCTCACCATTACCTGTGCTTAGTACCTCCTAAGAAAAATAAGGATGAATTTGTTTAGCTTTTAACACTTTGAAGGGACATCTCCTTAGACTGAGAACCTTCACTATACCATACTGAACAGCCATGGCGATATCACAAATCCCTGTCGCACTCCACTACAGATATGGAAGCAATAACTCAAAGGGTGCCGCCACACCAAGGCCGGAACCACGCTTACTCTGACGTGAATTATCCGATTATGTACGTTAGGAGTAACATTAGAATAAGGACACCTGGTTTCACTGTGTCACATTCTGACCAGCCTATTTTCATTGTTAGACATGATGCACATACATGGCGAGTAATGAGAAGGTTGGGTGGTGAACTGAATGAAGGGAAGGCATTGACTGATTATCTGTGTGTGGATGAAAGGATGTGAAGATGTGTAATGGATGCAAGAGCTTATAGAGGTTGGGGGAGTGGACTTTCTGATCACTACTTGGTGGTGGCCGGAATCAAGATCCAAGCAAGATGGAGAAATAGAAGGGAAGGACGGGAAGAAGGAGTAGTTGCAAGGAGAGTGGCAAGGTTACAAGAGAATGAGAAAAGGCAGAATATAAGAGAGAAGTGGAGGAATGATTGGGTAAATATGAATTGGAGCAGATGGGGAACGTGGAAGGTGTGTGCAGGATATTCACAGAAGAAATATGTGCAGCATGTGATGTGGTGGGTGGGGTAAAAAGAAGACGGCGGGGGGTGCAAGGAACAGCGTGGTGGAATGAAGTGGTGAGACCGGCTGTGGCACAAAAGAAGAAAGCATACAATGAATGGATGAGAGAAACGGGCTTGGAAGAAGCTGTGAGGCGGAAGAGAGGGTTATATATAGAAAGGAAGAGAGAGGTGAAAAGATTAATAAGAGAGAGTAAGCAGAGAATGGATGAGGAATTTGGAAGGAAGTTGAGTGTAAAATGGAGGGACTGTAAGAAAATGTTCTGGAAAGAGATGAAGAGAGTAAGACAGGGTGGAAGTGAAGTTAGCTGGGGAGTGAAAGATAAAAATGGTAGATTACTACTGGAGAAGGGAGAAAAAGTGAGCAGATGGAGAGAACACTTTAAGGAATTGCTGAACATAGAGGATGGAAGTAATGCGAGTATAAGTAGCTGGAGAATTGCTAGGAGAAGGAGGGAGGTGAGAAGATAGGAAGAAATCAGAAGGATAGAAGTTGTGGAAGCAATGAAGAAAGTCAAATTGGGGAAAGCCCCAGGAATTGATGGAGTGTGTGGTGAAATGCTGAAGCATGGGGGAGAGGTAGTAGTAGAATGGATGTGGAAGATGTGCAGATTGGCCTGGGAGGAAGGTAGAGTCCCGGAGGATTGGAAGTCAGGTATAATTATTCCCTTGTACAAAGGAAAAGGGGAAAAAGAAGTGTGTTGTAATCAGTGAGGCATTTGTCTTCTTAGTGTAATAGGAAATATGTATGGTAGGATACTTATCGACAGAGTTAGAGAAATAACAGAGGAATTAGTTGGAGAAGAGAAGGGAGGATCTAGGAAGGGAAAAGGTTGTGTAGATCTGATATTCATTCTTAGATCTTTAGTGGAAAAGTTTCTAGAGAAGGGAAAGAAGTTGTATGTGGCTTTCATGGATTTGGAGAAAGCATATGACAGGGTGGATAGACATGGATTGTGGAAAGAATTAAGAATATATGGAGTAGATGGGAAATTGCTGAATACATTGAACAGTATATATGATGATGCTGAGGCTGCAGTGCATGTGGATGGTGAACTGAGTGAATTTTTCTCTTTGAAAGTTGGGTTGAAACAGGGATGTGTCATGTCTCCATGGTTGTTCAATCTGTACATGAATGGGGTAATAAAAGAGGTATAAGGTAGGATAGTTGATGCTGGAATGGCCCTGGTGCGAGAGGGTAGTGTTTGGAAACTCCCTGTACTGTTGTTTGCAGATGATACTGTGTTGTTGAGTGAAGACGAAGGGGAGCTGCAAGGCTTGGTGGATGAGTTTGGGAGAGTGTGTAATAAACGGAATCTAAAGGTAAATGTAGGGAAGAGTAAAGTGATGGTCTTTGAGAGGTGAAGGCAGTGAATGTAGAGTGAGGTTGGATGGAGAGGATATGGAAAATGGGTAGTGTGATGAGTAAGGATGAAAGTTTGGAGGGTGATGTGCTTGAAAGGGTACAACAAAGAGGAAAGGTTGCTGTTTCCTTGAAAGCAGTGATAAGAAACGGAAGTGTGCATGGAAGTGAAAAAGTTACTACATGACAGTATTATGATACCATCTCTAACGTATGGAAGTGAAGCTTGGACCTTGTTGGAAGGACACAAGTCAAGAGTGTGAGCAGTGGAAATGAGTTATTTGAGAGGGGCCTGTGGAATCACATGGAGAGACAGGCTGAAACATGAGGATATAAAGGAGCATTGTGGTGTGGATGTGGATGTGATAGGAAGCGTTATGAGGAACACACTGAGGTGGTTTGGCCATGTGGAGAGGATTGAGGGTGAGAGACTGACGAGGAGAGTGTATGTGAGTGAGGTGGAGGGGGGGAGAGGGAGGGGGAGGCCGAGGATGAGATGGAGAGATGGGGTGGAGAGGTATATATGAGATGGGGATATGAGTTGGGAGCAGGGCAGTGAAATGGCGGGGGAGAGGGCGACGTGGAGACTATTTGTTTGTGGCCACCCCGTACGGGATTGAGGCGTCTGGGAATAGATAGATAGATAGACAGAAAAAGACTTGCTACTTTCATAGAAACTTAACGGAATTAGTTTACTTTCTCTCCCCCAATACCTACGAAACATCTCCTTTAGATTTATTGTATGTGGTAAATTACAAAGAGATCTTCCATTAACAACAAAATAACTTCAGGTACTCGTACGTGAGGCCAGATGACGGAGAGTGGGGCACGCGGTCGAAGGATGGCACCTGGTCTGGTATGGCAGGCCAAGTATTAAGGGAGGTTAGTGTTTCAGTATATTAATATAAGCCAGTACAAATGAGAATTTAATCTTTTGGTATTATTACCTTCAGAAGTTCCGCTCCTCCCCCTTCTGTTCAGTAACTTATAATTCTTAAGCAGTTTAGGTGAAATTGCATAAAGTCACCACAGTTCGTCTGGTTTGTTCAACAGTTAGTTTTAATTACCCTAACTAATACAGTGTTATAAGTTACAGAAAGGAAGGAAGGGAAATGGAACTTCTGGAGATAACAGTATAGTAGTCTAAAAGGCAGGATGGGGAGAAAATGATTTGTTGTTCGCATTCAACTACAATCCCTGTGAGTTGAAGTGCAGTATATGTAGTGTCACGAGAGATGGAGATCAGTAATCCACATGTTAAAAATCTTGACTACAGTGACCTAGCCTTAGGACCATTCAATTCTCAAAGTACGTGATGTATGGAATTGATTATTATTGTTTCACACCAAATATAGACATTCACAGTCACAATAAAAACTCTTCCAAATTTAGTGATGTGAATCAACTCAGTAATATACACTGTAGAGTTACTGCATGTTCACCTTGTTATGTATTATTTCCAGATCTATAAGTACCATATATAGGTTATTCAGTAAATATCTAGTTCCTTATTTACCAGTTAAGTGTGCTTTGTGAAAGCGTGACGAGCGAGCGAGCACCATATTTTCACAGTTTCTCTCTGATGTATTATTTCTTCATGTGGTTGCTGAACAGTGAAAAATGTACTGGAACGAAAGACATTCAGATACACACACACACACACACACACACACACACACACACACACAAGTAGTGGAAGCCAACACCATCTTGATCATGGCCTTCACAAGGTTCTTCAACAAACAATGTTTCAAATGAAGTGGAGGCGTGAATGCTTTCTCATGGTCAACAAAAGGTTTGTGAAGACAGCTGAACCTTCCGGCCATATCTTTCGATTGCACTGGCCATTCCTTTTGTGTGTAATGCTTAGCGTCTGCTCGGCTGTTCCATAAACAAAGAAAACACATGTACTTTGTTTAACCTTGCTGAAGTCATAGAGGCAAGCAGATCACCTTCAGGCCCCCACAGATGTTCCACTGTGTTTTGTGGTCAATAGCAGTCAAAAAAGTACTCACAGTTTCATAACTTTCATTCATTCCATGGTCAAGCACTTTTTTTTTTTTTTTTTTTTTAGTGCAAGGAAGAAGGAACCAAAGGCCAGGAGCCCGAAAACCTTTTCTTCCAAGAAAAAAAAAAAAAACAATACAAAAGAGCCAAATTCAAGATCTGTTCATTTCGAGATGCCTTGACACACTGAATTTGAAAGACTGGAGATCATAGGAAGTAGGAAGTACATACAAAGGGAGACAGTTTAGGAGTTAACATGTTGCATAAAAGAAGGACTTGGAGTAATGGTTAAATAGAGAGCTGGACAGAAAAAGGAGGAGAGTTTGTTGCTAGACAGGTGCTATGCGCCCGTCATAGAGGTGGAGAGATACAAGCAGACAGGTCAAAGGAGCAATGACCATTGAAGTAGCGATAGAAGAGAGATAAAGATGCAACAATATGGTGAAGAGAGACAGACTGAAAGGAGCCAGTAGAAGCAGGAGTGTTAATGAGACAAAAAGCCTTTAATGACACCCTATTGAGAAGGGCTGTATGTGGTGCGCCTCCCCACACATGAGAGTTGTACTTTACACAGGGGTGAATAACACCCGTGTATAAAGTCAGCAACTGTGCAGAGGCAAAGAAGGTATGGAGTCGGCTTAGCATATCTAGTCTCTTGGAAGCAAATTTTACATGAGATGTAATATGATCTTTCCACCATAAGTCCCGAGTGAATGAAACCTGAAGCATGTTCAAGGATGATGCAGGATTAAGCTGAATATTATTAAATATTAGTGGGTATTTGTGAGGAAGATTTTGTTGGGTTGATAGGTGTAAAAACTGATTCTTGGATGCATAAAAAACAAGAAGATTATTTTTACCCTTGTCAGAGATACGAGCCAAGTCAGACATTAGGTATGCCATAACTTTATCCCTTGTTTGTTGAAGTACCTGTTGAGATGGATGTTGTGGGAACTGAAGGGAAAAGTGAAGGGTGGAATCATGAGCTTACGAGTAGATAGGGTTAGATGTACAGCTTAGAAGGTCATTGATGAATAAAAGGAAGAGAGTTGGTGATAGGACAGAGTCCCAAGGAACACCACTGTTGATAGACCTAGGAGAAGAACTATGGTCGTCTACAACAGCGGGTATAGAACGGCCAGAAAGGAAGCTACACATTAAGGCACAGATGTAAGGACTGAAACAGTTAGAGGGCAGTTTGGAAATTAAAGATTCATGCCAGAGTCAATCGAAAGCCTTTGAGATGTGAAGTGCAATGGTAAAGCATTCGCCAAAGTCCCGAAAGGAGGATGACCAGGAGTTTGAAAGGTAGGTGAGAAGATCGCCAGTGGAGTGTCCCTGACGGAACCCATACTGATGGTCAGTAAGAAGATTGTGATAGGAAAGATGCTTTAACATTTTTCTGTTAAGAATAGACTCAAAAACTTTTGAGAAACAGGATGTTAAAGCAAGTGGACGATAGTTAAGACGGTTCGGACAAAAGACTGATTGATTGATTGACTGTATTAAAATCTCGCAGCACAGCTGCCAGGATCATATGCTGCCGAACAACAAGGTAAAAGCAGCAGCAAATAAAAAGTGCATATTCAAAATAAAGTTAATAACTGTTAGTAGGAATGAAACACTGAAAATAAGAAAAGAATAGTTTATAAAATATAAATTACTTGTAAAAGTAGAAGGAGGCCCGCCTCCTGAAGAAAACTAAAAATATCAGTAAAATCGATAGAGGCTTCATTAAGGACCGATAAGAGACAGTAGGCAAAATCTGCCCCGTGAATCTTTGATATAGGCCCACCAAACTCGGGCATTCAACCAGAAAGTGACGGACAATAAGGAGAACGAGGCAATCATCACAGTACAGTTGAGTCTCACCACTCATGAGCAACCCATGTTTAACCTGAGAGTGCCTAATGTGAAGCCTAGCAAGAGCCACGTACAATCGCCAAGACATGGAGGGGAGAACCCCTGGCACAACCACTCTCTGAAAGATTTCTTTTAGTTTATTATGAGCAACTCCATCCCAGTATCTGCCAACATGTACGATTTGTGTACCACAAATAAAGTGTTACATCAGAAGCAGGAAGCAGGTAGTCGGTGGGGGGCTGTTAAGAAGACACAGCTTTAGCTAGTATAACTGCTCTCTCATTGCTCACCACACTAGCATGTGCTGGAACCCAACAGGAGTCCACATGGCGGCCACGACAGCCAAGAAGAAAAAGCCACTCTAAAACTGATTAAACCGATGGATGGGATGCATTAAACAACTCCAGTGCAGACAGAGCACTATGCAAGTCACTAAAAATCACAAAAACTGATTATGGGAGGTAAAAATGATTTTGAGAGCATATAACATTGCAGTCAGTTCCGCCATATACACTGAGGAATGCCAGGAAGGCTACGACCCCTACTAAAGGAAGGGAAGACAACACCATAAGCCTACTTCAGTATCAGTCTTAGACCTATCAGTATAGACGGGGACAGAACGCTCATGAGTGTAGACATGTTCTAGAAAGGAAGAGAGAGACACCTGAGACGGAAGTGAGCCCTTTTTTTTTTTTTATCAACAACAGACCTACAAAATATCATATGAGGGAATATGCAGGAACCCAACCTTGGGATCCAATGTGGACAAACTGCCAGTCCCTGAACAGAGAGGGCTAACATAACAGACCGGATGCTGTACAGAAAGGGCTTTGAGAAATTAGGACTGGTGTCATAAACAGAAGATCGTGATTCCTGGGAGACTATTTCTTAAGAAACTGAGTCTGGAATGCGGTGAAGACGATATCAACACCTCATCATCAACAACTGACATTGCAAATCCAAGAGGAGTCCACCAGCATCCACCAACAAACTTGAAATTGGGATTACCTGAATGCCCCTGTTGCCAGACGTGCACCAGCATGTTGCAAAGAATTTAACAACCGGAGACGAGCATCTGTTGCAGAGGACTAGACCTCACACCCATATTCAAGCTTAAGAAGAATAAGAGACCTATGCTAGAGGAGGAGAGTATGTCAGTAAGCACCACAAGAGGTATGAGCCAAAACCCTCAAAAGACTCAAAGCTTTTAGACATGTCGCCTTACCAAAAAAAATAATATGAGGTACCAAGGTTAGCCATCTAGCAAACAGAAGACCCAGAAACAGCGTCTCTTCCACACAGGATATTCTCCAACCATAGCGATACAAGTCAGGGTGTAGGTGAACCCCTCGGAGAGGACAAAAATGATTAACGACCCTCTTTATTAAAAACCAGAAACTGCAAGACTCTGCCCAGTCAGAAATTCTATTACGAACCAGCTGAACTTCTTCTCTATCATTCTAGGTGCAGTGAAGGAAATCGAGAAGTCATCTTCATATAGTAAGCTTCGTACACCGTCAGGAAGCACACTGATTATGCTCTTCATGGCTACAGCAAAGAGAGTAACAGTATGGACACTCCCCTGTGGTATTCCATCTTCTACTGCATGGGCATTAGAAAGCAGTCAAAGCAACCCTCCCACTCGGAGCCTTAAAGAATGGTTAGATAAAAACTACTGAATAAAAATAGGCAAGTCCCACGAAGACCAAACTCATGAAGAGAAAATAAAATTTCATGATGCCAGGCAGTGTCATTTGCCTTCTCCAGATCAAAGGAGACCGTGATCTGGTGTTAGTGAAGAAAGCCTCACAGCCAGAAGATTCCAAGGACAATAGTGCATCAGAGGTTGATTGCATTTTTCGTAAACCATACTGGGCAGGGGATAAAATGTCACCTCTCTCCAAAAACCATACAAGCCTAACACTGACCAATTTTCCAGAACTTTACGTATACAAGACTTCAGAGAAATAGGCCGATAATTCATTGCCTGTAGGTGGTCCTTACCTGGTTTGGGGATGGGGATACCTACAGCAACACCTCAACAAGCTGGAAACTAATCAGAACACCAGCTCTTAATAAATAGGGAAAGCAACAACGAAAGTGACTCATCAGACAGGTGGCGTAAAAAGGCATAAATAATATCATATAAACCAGGAGAGGAATCATGGCACTGCGATTGAGCCGCTTGGTGTTCAGAAAATAAAAAGGGAACATTATAGGACTCTTTCCCAAAAGATGCAAAACTGAGACCACGAGACTCTAGGCATCAATGTTGAGAAGCAAAAGGTGAAACTGTGTCTTTCTGTGACATGCTGGCAAAATAATCAACAAACAACTCTGCAAGAGCAAAAGGATCAGCCACAGTTCCACCACTGCAGATAGAACAGGAAGGGAGGGAACACTAAATTTTCCTGAAATTTTCCCTATCCGATTCCACACCTGAGTGAGGGAAGTCCTCAAACTGATGCAGGAAACATAACCTTTCCAGGATGAATGCCTGGCCTCAATTAAAACCCGCCTCATCTAAGCTCGTGCCTTCCTATACTCCACCAAATACTGAGGATCTCCACGGTGATGATGAAGTCGAGAGAAGGTGACTCGTTTGCCTTTCACTGTGGAACTGCAATCAGGGTTCCACCAAGGAACCACATGTTTAGGAAACTGACCCTTTGTTTTTGGAATAGATAATAAGGCTGCTGAGTGCAACACGTCAGTGAAAAATTACATTACCTCAGTAAGACAGCCAAACTCACCGATAGAAAGGGAAATGGAACTTGATTCCCTGAAATGTGGCCAGTCAGCCTTATCCAGATGTCAGTGAGGAAGACTTGGCTGAGGTACACCTGCCTTAGTCAAGAGTAATGGAAAATGGTCACTGTCATACAGGTCTGGCAACACATCCCAGGCAAAATCTATAACAGCATCAGCTGAACATAAGGACAAATCAATGTCAGTAAAAGTTCCAGTCTGGCTGTGGAAAATAGCCATCATATTGGAGTTTAAAATCCCCAACTCCTCATCTTTCACTAAACAGGCCAGCATAATACTCTGAGTGTTGGTTTCACTGTTACCCCATATTGGGTGGTGACCATTCATATCTCCTAGTAACAGAAAGGGAGAAGGAAGGCCATGAACAAGGCATTTCAGACCCTCCCGTTCAACAGTAGCACTAGGAGGAAGATAAAGGCTGCAAACTGTAAACTGTCTACGTAAAAACATCCGGACAGCAACAGCCTGCAGGGAAGTGGAGATGTCCAGATGACTGTATGGATTATCCTGGCGAAGGAAGATAGCAGCACCTCCATGACGACCTTGGCCCTGCACAGGGTCTGAATAGAATGCATGGTAACCACAAGGACCGGAAGGAACATCATCACCTACCATGGTCTCCTGGATGTACATGCATAGAGGAGTGAATTGAGAAACAAGATGACACAGTTCCTCATTGTCTGCACATAAACCCCAGCAATTCCACTGGATGATAGAACCTATAGTGGATGGATGATGATTAACTTAGGGACTTTACACCTCCTGACAAGCGAACAGATTTGGATTGATGCTTAGAAAGGCCTTTCGGAAGAGACTGTCCAGCAACAGGAACCTGCGCCCTATGTGAGGACGAGCAAGAGGAGAGTCTTATAACATTCTTCCTCGGAGGTGGAACAGCACTTGGCTTGGAACTGTTATGGTGCATAGTGTGCCTCCCAGCTGAAGAAAACCTGCAGGAAGAAGAAGAGGGCCAGACAATGACTTTCTGTGGTGAAGCAAGAGATGGCTTCGTAGAGGGACTGCAAGCTCCCCTAGCTGCAGTAGAAAAGGCAGTACCACCATAAGAAGAAGCACCATCGGTAGCACAGCCCACAATACTGGAACCCTGATAGGGCAAGGCCTCATGTAGCTGAGCAAGAGCATCAATGACCTGGGTACCACCACTATCTGGTGGTGGCTGGGCCATCAGGGAAATGCCATCCCCAGCCTGCACTAGCCCCAACCCCTGAGCATCCTGAGTAGGGTAGTGGGCTCCACAGCAGAGATCTTTGGTAGCACTGCTTCTATCTCTGAGGAGCCACGGCGACGCTTACCATACGCAGGAGGGACGTTGGGAGTTCTGGACGTGTCAAGACAGGGTGTAATGTCAACACAGACATTTGCCACAAGAGGAACCAGGATGGGGGAGGCACTTCCAGATGCAGGAAGCACCATTCCATAGTAGATACCCCCTGAGACAGGAGACACCTGACTAGAGGAAGCACAGCCACGTTTAGGCTACATCCCCTTGGTAGAACCCTCCGGCTGAGAAGGCCAGGATGTAGAACTCCAAGAGGTTAATGGGGTATTGTGTGATGTCAAGGGCACCTGCCAGGTAGGTTTTTGGGCAAGACAAGACAGCAGCAGAGGTAACCCCTGGCCTTTGCCACAAAAAACGAAATTTCCTATTTCGTTCAGACAGAAACAATCTCATACTCAAACTTGTACATATTGCAGTCCCTTCAGGAAGCCGCATGGGCTCCTCCACAGTTCAGCCATTTAGAGGGGTGAGAACAATCAACCATACCTTGGGAAATATTGCCACAATTTTCACAGACCTCAGGAAGGCCAGACGCTTCCAGCTGGCAAGAACGTCGAACAGGACCTAACCTTTGACAATAATAGCATCTTCTAAGTCGAGGGAGATAAGGTTTAACATTAAGCTTCCACTATGCAGCAGTGGCAACCTCTGGCAAAGTAAGGTGATAAAATGTCAGGATAAGAGTGGAAGTGGGTGTTAAAACCCCATCAACTTTCTTCATAATTCTATGTATTGCTACAACACCCTGAGGAGCCAGCCCCTCCAGGTTTGAAGAATCAGAACAAGAGATCAAGTAATGAGACTACACAACCCTACGTGACTGATTTAAGGCCACGTAACGAGAGGCAGACACTGGATAAATGGCGACCATAGTAAGGGACTGGATGTGTGAACTCTCCTCTTCATTCCTGGCCTTTAGCAACGGAGAACCATCACCCTGCAAGGAGACCTTGGCGTTAACCCGAGGCATCCCGTCGATGTATGAGTATGTTGCAATATTTTGCATTTGCCAGTCCTGGGGATGTACCGGTACATCACGCAATTGCAAGATGCATGAATTTCACAATTTTCAAATTTCGTGCTTGATTTTTGGTACGTAGGGTCGCTTGACCTTCCCCAACCTACCACCAGGCCGGGACACTCGGCGACCCCACGCAACCCACGCTCACCCACGGCTCGGTCACTCACCTGTTAGCAACGGTCCTGCTCAGACATGGCGAAGAGAGGTCTATCAGAGGACGAAACTCAAGCCGCCCTGGACGCCTTTACAGGCAACAACGATTCCCCACTGGATGACGAGGTTGTAGATAAAGATTATGTGCAGCCAGAGGAGGAGGAAACCACGGGCAGTGATGAGGAGGTCCCGTCCCCCGGGAAGCGGCAGTACGTGACTTACAGGGCTGCTAGAGAGGGGCAGCCTACCAAAAAACTACGTGGTACATCCTCTGCCCAGCCCCAACGTGATGTGGAGGCCGAATTTGATGACGAGGACGAGGACGAGGACGAAGCAGTAGGACGTGTTGCCACGTGGTACGGACGTGAGGTGATTACGCATTGTGGCCCAGCACGCACACCACGTCGTACTACAAGATATGGGCCTAGTCTTTTGTTTGGGGAGGTAGAAAGTGCCGTGGAGGGAGTGGGGAGTGAAAGGGAAAGTGCAGGGAGGAGTATCGAAAGTGAAAGTGGCGGGAGTGAGTCATCACTCTACCTTGGTGGTGTGAGGCGGCGGGGAGTATCACGTGGGCGAATGAGGGTGCGTGGTGAATCACGTGGGGTTATAATGGAGGGGGCAGGTGGGGAGGAACCACTCCCCAGCACGTCTTATGCTCCCCAGTATTCATGAACTTCATCCCCACAGCCCCCTAATGTTCCTCAAGGCCGTAAGGGTACGGGAAAGGGAAAGGGTAAAGGCCGAGGGAAGAGGAGTGTGAGTGGGGAAGCCCTCCGCACTCCTTCTCCCCAACCTCCCCCACGAGCATCTCCTCCCCACCCAGACGAAGGTGCTGTTGGGGACAAGGGATTTGTGGGATGGAATTGGGAGGATGGGAGTGATTTTTCTCCCATCATTCACCCCTTCACTGAGGATGGGCGCGATGGCTGCATTGCTCCAGGAATTCTCCCTAATTCCACCAGGCTGGATTTTTTCCACCTGCTCTTCAGTGAGGCTTTTGTTGAGCAGATAGTAGACCAAACGAACCGTTTTGCAAGCAGCCAGCGCCATGAGAGTGAAAGATAGGGAACAAGGAGCGGGTATTCTATCATATATGATTACCCTGTCTCCCTTTCAGAAATGTTTTAATTTTTTGCCCTGGTCCTTTTGATGGGTATTATACGAAAGAACAGAATTCCTGCATACTGGTCAAGGGACCCTGTTATGCTGACACCCATATTTGGCCAAGTCATGAGCCGTAATCGCTTTCAACAAATTCTAAGTCGCTTCCACTTTTATGATGCTGATGATCCTGCAAATGCAAACGACACAGATAAGATGAGGCGAATTAGGTTAGTCTTTGATCACTTGAGGCAAACCTTTCGTCAAGGTGGGCAGAAAACTAGACAGAAATGAGGTTGTCTTTTTCCAGGCTAACAACATACTTGCAACTGTGTGGAACCATAATAGAGAAGTGAGCCTATTGTCCACGGTTCACTACCCCTTGATGCACCATACAGATTCTGTGGATTACCAGAGCGAGAACAGGCGCCACATATGGAAACCTGAGTGTTTCCTTGACTATAACATAAACATGCACCTGGTAGACCAGTCAGACTCCATGATATCCACTGTCAAGTGTGCCAGGACCACAATGAAGTGGTACAAAAAACTATTCTTTCACCTGCTTGACATTACTGCCCTGAATTGCCACCACTTTCACGCCATGACAACAGGAGTTCAGGAAACATTTGAAGAGTTTGTGAGGGAGCTCACAAGAGATTTTTGCAAGGTATGCTGTGGAAAGGCCACAACACCGCACCTGCACCACCCAAATCGCCCAAGCTCCCATGAGAATATCCGCCCGCCATTTCCCCACTCCTATCCCTCCCCAGCCAAATAGGCCTAGGCCCAAACGCAGGTGTCACGTGTGTAGCAGTTCCCGGGTGAGACCCAGCACTCACAGGAAAGACACCCGCTATGAGTGCGTGGAGTGTGACGTGGGTCTCTGTATTCACCCGTGCTTTAGCGAGTACCACACCTTGATCCAGTTCTAATATGGTGTGAATGCGATAGGAAGCTGATACTCTGCAATAAATGCGATGATCAGACTCTCATTGTACTTATAAGACCTTTAGATTGGTAAATAGTTGTATAAAGTTGATACGGGTGTAATATAAGTGCACAAATAGTATGTAAGTGTATGAATATGATGTAAGTGCAAGCATACCTAGCGAGGGTATTTTGAAGCGATAATCCGATGCTCAGTGAAATAAATAAGGCCCGTAAATATGTAAATATTAGTATGAAAAGTGCAAACAGGTGTAATATAAGATGAAAGTTTTGTAAGTGAAGAAAATTTATTATAAGTCAAAATATTCCCTTCAAGTGTATATAGATGCGATTTCCTGACGCTCATTGGAATGAATAAGGCCCGAAAATATGTAAGTAGGAGTCATCAAGTGGAAACGGGTGTAATATAAGTGCAAAATTAGTATGTAAGTGTTTGAGTATTATCTTTGTGGAAACATTCATTGCGAGGGTATTTTCGTGCGATATTCTGACGCTCACTTGAATAAATATTGACAGTAACTATGTATAGTGCAGTAAAGGTTGTAAACGGGTGTAATCTAATTGGGAAAGTATATTTGGAGTGAAAAAATAAAGTAGAAGATGAAACACGAGTGTTTGAGATTGTGCTTGCCGTGTGAATAAGTGCTAGCATTTCGCTAAATGCCCTCGTAATGAATGTAAATCATTGAAAACATTTACAGTGGTGGAGGAAGGTTCAATGTAAAGAAAATATTAATATGGAAGTGATCAAACAATTGGGTATGTTGAAATAAGAGTCATAGTGAGTGCGCTTAGTAAGCAGATGTGCGCTATACTTATGCTACATGTCATCGTAATGAATGAAAACAGCTGAAAACATTTACAAACAGTAAGAAATGGTAAACTGTCATTGAAACAGAAGTATACAAGTAGAAAAAATGATATGTGGACTGAAACAAGAAACTTAACATATAGCGTGTTACCACTTGGACCCAACTCGCTATGCTTGCACGAAGGTACAATGCTTATTTTTCATATATATGTCATTGAAATTCATATATTGTTATTCTCATTGTTTATTAGTTCCAGTTCAATAAATGTAGAGGTGTTGTTGGTTCTTTCTCCCAAAATGACCTACCATAGAAAACGTGAGTGACTCACACGACAATGATAGAATATGATACCTGACGCGGGGGACCTCACCTGTTCGGACCACTTATTGACCACGGTAAGCCCTTTCTTGGTGATTTTCCTTTGTTTCTCAACAAAAGCGGAAGTTTTAACCAAAAAAAAATTTGTTGAAAATAGCTCGGGATCGGGGGGTGTCATAGGTGCGGAAAACCTCGGGACGTGACGGGTTAAATCCACATACAGTAACGAAACAATTTTGAGTACTATGTATTCTGAGTAAGAGTGTTTCACAAAATACGCCAGATAACAGCTCGATAGAAAGGACATCTGGATTCGCAGGTTTGGCAGATGACCAAGAGTGTAAAGGGTCGTCAGCCAGAGAGTGACCAGGCGATGGCGACTTGCGCAGCTGGTCACTGACCACACGAGTGGTTAAAGTAGTGTTTAATGTATCCCTATGTACATTTGTGACAGGTAAAATAGCACCAGGAGCCAAAGGAAGCCGTCTACCAGGGAGTGAGGGGACCAAGAGCTGTCTGATGGGAGCGGGGTACCTCGTCCCCAAAGGGTGATCCAGGAAGGACACCTCATGATGCGAAAGTTTGCTCTCACCAGTGCTAAGACCCCTTTCTCTAACACCCCCCAGCCAAGACACCTAACCAACCAACTCAGGACAGCACCAAGGCAACCCCTCTCTAGAACAGCACCGATGACCCCTATGGGTAACCTACGTTTCAGGCAGTGCTTAGTCAGACCCCTCACCCACAACCTTACCCACATGGGAGACCCTGCCAGATGTCGTTACATCCGTTGGCAGGCTTGTGGAATCACAGTGGCATGCAAGCTCCCCCACCACAACAAGGTTGGAACAAAAGGAGGTTTATTTCCATTATGGAGAAGGACTGCCTTCAGTGAATTCTTCCAACCGCCATTCTCCTGTTTGATAAGGACAATACTTACAAAGGCATTGCATTACCGATATGGCATCACAGCAGTACAAAAACATATCGTCCATCTTGAAGTACATTGAGACCTCTGCATGTCTATGACGGAAGGTGGTGGTACAAACTCCATCTTGTAGCAGGCTCCATTGCTTGAGTCAAGATCCAAGGAGTTCAGTTTCTCCTTGTGCATGTTAAGGTCTCTTATAAGGTCATGCAGCTCCTACTGACTGAGGAAGTGCTGCTCCTTGCTCTCTAAATCTATTTGAAAGTTGGCACCCATGCAGCAATCTTCCTCACAAGGTTCTCATTCACTTGTGGTACTTAACTGAGGGTTTGGAACTGAAAGCTCAGGGCCATGGGGTACTGGCCTAAGAACAGAGGGTACGTTAGGATGCATGATCTTGTACCAGGTTTTCACCGAATTCCCTTTGGTGTTAGTGAGACAAAAGTAACAGTCAGTACAGTGATCCTTGGTTCGCGCCAAACCATTGGTATGGCAAATGGCATACCTGATGGCATTCATTCATTGACGTGTTTTACACAAGACTTGCATGCTATATGGGGTGCCCACTTCTTGCCTTGATTACCAACAGGATATTTGAAGTAATGTTTGTAAGCGGCTTTAACATTCCTTGTAATTGATTTCTTCAGGCTTTCAGGTGTAAAGAGCCAGGAGATAAAGCAGGAAGTGTCTGATGCATTCATACAGTTATGGCACTCCATTGCATGCCAACACAGATCAAGGCATTTTGTAGCAGTAAAGAAAATCTGAAATGGAATAATGGCAAAGATATGATTATCTATGCATGTATTGGTGTCCCCCCTCACCCCCTCAAAAAAAAATGATCCGCATGATCATGGGAAAACTTTGCTTGACTTTGGCTGTGACTGATTCATTTTGAGTTAATAGCTTATGATTCAGGTACTTAACTGCAATTTATATAGCCGATACAAAATCTAGCTGAAGTGCGCCTTTATAAGGTATATCTACAGTATCTCCGTAAGAAGAGTAGGGTCGGATTTTCCTACATAAGGGCAGATTTTCCTTTGGTATATTGGTTTTTGAAAACTGGACGTGCTGGAAAAAATGGATATCATATTAGAAATTTACAGGTTCATGTTGCTTAGAATAATCTCAAAATATACTAGAACCATAACACTTTTTAAATTTTGTTGACCTGTGTCATTTACAAACTTAATAAACATTGCCCGCTCACTCGTAACAATTGTTATGGTAAGTGACATCCAGACATACTCTTGCAGCCATAATTATCCCAAATACATTGCAAACAAAAGCCACGATACTTACCTTACACTGGGTTACTCACACTTTTTCAACATTTTTTCAGAACAGTATATAAGGTAATGGTCACAGCCTGTTTTCCCTTCTAGCGGAGCAAGTCTTTATACCTGGGTCACCTGGCATAAATTTTCTCTTTTCGGTACTTTTCTTTCTTACTGTTTTCTTTTATTATAAAGAGGCCAGTGCACCTTCATTACAATATGTTATCATTTATAAATACATTTCTTCAACCCCTGAGAAATTCTTACTGTTCTCCTTCCAGTATTTTTATTATTCAGCAGTGATTAAACTGGGTGGTAACGCATCTTATGGGGGCTTCCCGGCACCGGGACAAATTTACTGTAATGACAAGTAAAATTAGTGTACTTCGACCATTACTATCAAATCTTCGATGAGAACTTCTGACTTTACTTGACTGAATGACTTATTGCTAGACTGACTAAAATATAAGTGGCGAGGTAAATGCCAGGGTCATATGTCGTCGGACACCAAGTCAGAACATGACAATGAGGAGAGGAATAAAAGCAGACAATATAATATAGATTAATTAAAATCTATCTATCTATTGCCAGACGCCTCAATCCCGTTTGGGGTGGCCACAAACAAATCGCCTCCAATTCGCCCTGTCCCCCGCCATTTCACTGTCCTGCTCCCAACTCACACACCTCTCTCTCATATACTTCTCCACCCCATCCCTCCATCTCATCTTCGGCCTCCCCCTCCCTCTTCTCCCCTCCACCTCACTCACATACACTCACTTCGTCAGTCTTTCACCCTCCATCCTCTCCACATGGCCAAACTACCTCAGTGTGTTCCTCATAACGCTTCCTATCACATCCTCATCCACACCACAATGCTCCTTTATATCCTCATTCGTCAGCCTGTCTCTCCATGTGACTCCACAGGCTCCTCTTAAATAACTCATTTCCACTGCTCTCACTCTTGACTTGTGTCCTTCCAACAACGTCCAAGCTTCACTTCCATACGTTAGAGTTGGTATCAGAATACTGTCATGTAGTAACTTTTTCACTTCCAACCTCACTTCCCTGTTTCTTATCACTGCTTTCAAAGAAACCAGCAACCTTTCTTCCCTGCTGTACCCTTTCAAGCACTTCACCCTCCAAACCTCCATCCTTACTCATCACACTACCCAAGTACCTAAACGTACTCACATTTTCCAATTCCTCACCATCCAACCTCGCTGTACATTCACTGACTTCACCTGTCTCAAAGACCATCACTTTACTCTTCCCTACATTCACCTTTAGATTCCGTTTCTGACACACTCTCCCAAACTCATCCACCAAGCCTTGCAGCTCCCCTTCGTCTTCACTCAACAACACAGTATCATCTGCAAACAACAGTACAGGGAGTTTCCAAACACTATCCTCTCTCACCAGGGCCACCCCAACATCGACTACCCTACCTTGTACCTCTTTTATTACCCCATCCATGTACAGATTGAACAACCATGGAGACATGACACATCCCTGTTTCAACCCAACTTTCAAAGAGAAAAATTCACTTAGTTCACCATCCACACGCACTGCAGCCTTTGCACCATCGTACATACTCTTCACAGCATTCAACAACTTCCCATCTACTCCATATATTCTTAACACTTTCCACAATCCTTGTCTATCCACCCTGTCATATGCTTTCTCCAAATCCATGACACCTGCATACAACTTCTTTCCCTTCTCTAGAAACTTTTCCACTAAAGATCTAAGAATGAATATCTGATCTACACAACCTCTTCCCTTGCTAAAGCTTCCCTGTTCTTCTCCAACTAATTTCTCTGTTCTTTCTCTAACTCTGTCAATAAGTATCCTATCATATACTTTTCCTATTATACTAAGAAGACAAATGCCCCTATGATTACCACACACTTCTTTTTCCTCTTTTCCTTTGTACAAGGGAATAATTATGCCTGACTTCCAATCCTCCGGGACTCTACCCTCCTCTCAGGCCAATCTGCACATCTTCCACATCCATTCTACTACTATCTCTCCCCCATGCTTCAGCATTTGACCACACACTCCATCAATTCCTGGGGCTTTCCCCGATTTAACTTTCTTCATTGCTTCCACAACTTCTATCCTACTGATTTCTTCCTGACTTCTCACCTCCCTCCTTCTCCCAGCCATTCCCCAGCCACTTATACTCGCATTACTTCCATCCTCTATGTTCAACAATTCCTTAAAGTGTTGTCTCCATCTGCTCACTTTTTCTCCCTTCTCCCCTAGTAATCTACCATTTTTATCATTCACTCCCCTGCTAACCTCACTTCCACCCTGTCTTACTCTCTTCACCTCTTTCCGGAACATTTTCTTACAGTCCCTCCATTTTACACTCAAATTCCTTCCAAATTCCTCATCCACTCTCTTCTTACTCTCTCTTACCAATCTTTTCTCCTCTCTCTTCCTTTCTACATATAACACTCTCTTCCTCCTCTCCAATTCTTCCACGTCCCTATTTCTTATCCATTCATTGTATGCTTTCTTCTTTTGTGCCACAGCCTGTCTCATCTCTTCAGTCCACCATGCTGTTCCTTGCACCCCTCTCCATCTTCTCTTCATCCCACACACCACATCTCATGCTGCACATATTTCTTCTGTGAATATCCTGCACACACCTTCCACGTCCCCCATCTGCTCCAGTTCATATTTGCCCAATCGTTCCTTCACTTCTCTCTTATACTCTGGCTTTTTCTGATCCTCTTGTAACCTTTTCACTCTCTTTCCAAGAACTCCTTCTTCCCGTCCTTCCCTTCTTATATTTCTCCATCTTACTTGGATCTTGATTCTGGCCACCACCAAGTAGTGGTCAGAAAGTCCACTCCCCCAACCTCTATAAGCTCTTGCATCCATTACACATCTTCGCATCCTTTCATCCACACACACATAATAAATCATTGCCTTCCTTTCATTCAGTTCACCACCCACCCTTCTCGTCACTCGCAATGTATACCTGTGGATCATTTTATGCCTTAAGAGGGTATTGACTATCACCAACCCCCTCCCAGCACAAATGTCTACTAAAGCACTGCCATTCTCATCTGTCTCAGCAGGCACACCCCATTCACCAACTATTCCATCCACCTTCACATTCCCTACTTTACCATTCATATCACCGATCAGAAACACTCTCTTATTCCTTCCAAACTTTTCCATGCACACTTCCACATTTGTCCAGAACTCTTTTCTTACTATGCTTGCACGATCTTGCGTTGGCGCATACACACAAGCAATCACCCACATTTGTATTCCAACTTTCAACATTACCCACACAATCCTTGACCCAACTGATCCATACTCTCTTATGCTCTTCTTCCATCTTTTACTCACAACTATACACACTCCTTCCTTTGCTCTCTCGTTCTCATCTACTCCTGCACATATACCCCATCCATACACCCATTCTCTCACACTCTCTCCACCCATTTAGTTTCAGTTATTCCACATACATCCACTTTCACACCCTCAAGCACCTGAACAATCTCTCTCTCTTTCACCTCATCATTCGCACCTCTTACATTTCATGTTGCCATTACCATGTCCTTTGTCCGGTCCTTGGTCGTCATCGTTTGGTCAGTCCTTGTCCGAGGCTTCTTGTTTGTCTTCTTAGTTAGTTGTTTTCTGGGGAGGGGCACTAACCCTCCGCCAACCCTTTTAGTCGCCTTGTATGACAAGCATGGATACTGGGGGAGTATTTTTGAAAACCCCCCCCT
Source organism: Coenobita brevimanus (assembly GCF_032717465.1). Taxonomy (NCBI): domain Eukaryota; kingdom Metazoa; phylum Arthropoda; class Malacostraca; order Decapoda; family Coenobitidae; genus Coenobita; species Coenobita brevimanus. Next base: position 34,231,766 of record NC_136999.1, on the reverse strand, counting down.
ACCCCTAGGGTAATCCAATTTTTATTTGTACTGAAATCTCCAATTAATATATTTCTTTCAGATTTCTCCTCCATTCCCTGTAGTAATGCTCTTAAACTCTGAATTGTACTCTGTGCCATGTCTTCATGTTCAGCTTTTTCCCAAGTGTTTGATCTGGATGCCATGTATAAATTTGTCACAATTACTTTTCCTTCAGATGTATTAATCTCTACTGTAATCAGTTCTACTTGTGAGGGTATATCTAGTCCTATTACTTTGACTTGTAGATTTTTCTTTGTTGACATTATAATTCCTCCTCCTTTTTTTAAGTTCCTATCTCCTCTCCATATACTGTACTCCTCTAGGTTCAGGGTATATTTTGATATCCTTGGTGTTAATTTTGTTTCAGTTTGGCAAATGATATGTGGTTCTTTTTCTTTTATATCATCATTCATCTCTAATAAATTAGATACCATTCCATGTACACTTGAGTACATCAACTTAATCATCTTGCTTACATACTAGTCGTGACTTGTATCTACTACCTTCCTCCTTTATATTCCCCTATGGTTACGTACCACCTTCATACCTGCAATCCAATTACTTTGTAAAAAAATGTATTCTTCTCGTCCTCTGATCTTCCCCCATTCTTTATTTTTGCCTCCCTGTTCTCCTTTAGTAATCCCAGTTCATCTTGAGTTAGGCATCATTTTATCCATACGTTTTTGAATTCTTCTCTTTCCATGAGTTTGCATTTTTTTTAATCTCCTCCACAGTGTTTATACTCTGGAAGGTTAATTTCAGAGGCCTTGACCTATTTCTCTCATATTACCCTAGCCTTTTTTTGCTCCTCTATGTCTATTACGGATTTCCTCTGATATTTCCTTCATTATGCCCATTATATTTGCCATCTCCATTTTGTCTCTGGAAATCGCGTTTTTTTATTTCTTCCTCATCTACTCCAACAGTTACTAAAGATTTGTTGATATCTGGTGAATCCTTGACTAGGTTTGGATTGTTTTGAAATATTTTTGTCACTTTTTAATGCTTTTTTTTTTTTTCTGAGACTTGTTTCTAAGTCTTTCTTTACTTTCATCATTTCAGCATACGTAGCTTCCACATCATTTTTGTAGCTTTGCATCGCTTCATTCACCTGGGTTATCTTCTCAATATCACTGCTCTGATCTATCAGACTGCTTGCTTGCTTGCATGTGTGTGTGTGTGTGTGTGTGTGTGTTTGTGTGTGTGTGTGTGTGATAGACAGAAAGAGAGAAACAAAAAATAACCAAAGCAATTTTGATCTGTTTTGGATCAAAATTGGTGGATGGGTTGACAGTCACCCAGAAGATTGATTTTTTGTTTTTAGATTAATAGGTTTAAGGTCAGGATCACATGGCAAAGTCAGCTTACAGTTTTCATCTGATTTGCACAAAGCTTTGTGGAAGGGATGAGGTTAACTCACGGATAAAGAGATCTATTTTGAAAACAATCAAGGTCAAGGTCAAAGAGGAAGGTCACCGGGCAAATTCAGCTCAAACAACCTTGCTCTGATTTGAACCAAAGTTATTGGAAGGATTAAGACTTAGGTAAGCATGAAGTTATTTGATTCTGAGAGTATTTTGTCAGAGGTTAAGATCACAGGGCAAATTGATATTAACGGCCCATAGACCAGCTGTTGGTCGTGTGTATTGCATTCTCTTAGTGTTTTTTTTGTTTGATTAGTGTGTCTGGCAGGTTCTTTAACCCTTATCTGCCGGTTGACGTGTATGCATGACAGGATTCAGGGCATGGACGGCCGCCGGTTGACTTGCTATACAGCACTCACCTTCCCGCCACTGTTTTAGCGCGGGACCATTTTCTATGATACATACAGGGTAGGTAGGACCCACAGGTACCCTGTGGTTGCACGGTTCAGTTTGTACTCGGCAGTGGTAGCAAGAGGAGCCATGTCATCTCCCTCGACGTCGTCCGATTCTGTTCCTCCGCATGAAGGGCTGATCGCCTCATCGGCCCCGGCTAAAGTCATGCCCTTTGTGCCAGGGAAAGTGCTTAGTGATAGTGCCATAGGACGTGCCCTAGACAAAAGTGTGTCATCTAGAACACTGAGTGAAAGTACGTCATCAGAGGGGAAAGAAAACTACCACGTGGAGAGCGAGTTCTCTCGCCCTCCAACCCCTACTCGCTCTCCGATGCCAAAGAGGGCTCTCTGACTTCTTCAGGTGGAAGGGACAGCCTATGAGAGCAATGATTTTTGTGATGAGGAGGAGCAAGATGACCCAGGAGATCGCGAAAGTGCCCGTGGACCTGGCGGACATCTGCGGAAAAAACGCCACAGAGCCATTTCCCCCTCATTCTCCCCGCCTGCTCACTGACGTATCTTCCTCCACCACTCCCCTACACCTCAGCCTACCACGTCAAGGGCAGAGTTGCCTCAACCAGGCCCTTCAGGAGTAGTATTTCCTAGACGGGAGCCACGTGGTGATATGCAGCACTGAGCGTCTCCTATGGAAAGTTCCGTGTCAGGTGAATCATCACCTGCTTACTCCCCCACCTCTCTCTCTCTCTCCCTCTCCCTCTCCTCCCCACCCCTGCCCGTGGCCGTGCACGTGGTCGTGCATGAGTGATGGAAGAATGCAGTGCAACTGCCAGATGGCCTGCTCTGCCACGTGTGGATAGAGTAGATACATTTGTGTGGGAGAATGGTGCCGGCTTCGAGCTCTCTGTGCCGGCATTTGATGAGGAGGGTGCAGGTGTGCAGAAGGATGTGCTTCCCCCCAGGCCCTGGACTATTAGCAGTCTATTCAAGGCCATTTTCACGACTGCAATTAGGCATTACCTGGTGGATGAAATCAATTTCCACCAGACCATGTGCGTGCATTGGCTGATGTACCTGCAAGCGAGAGCATGCACATGCGTGAATGGATACCTGTTGAGGTGGGGGAGATGTTTGTGTGGCTCGCCCTGACCATGCTGATGGCACACATAAAAAAACATATGCTCCACGACTATTGGTCAGTGGATAAACTCGTTGGCACACCTGTCTTCGGCAAGAACATGGCCCGTGATAGGTATCTGGCAATCCTGAGGTTCCTACACTTCAATTGAAATTACAGGCCTACACCGAACGACAAGTTATGGAAAATAAGACCAATCCTTACAATGCTGAAAGAGTCATTCTCCAGGGTTTTCCGTTCATTCCGGAAAGTGGTTACTGACGAGTCACTGGTGTTATTCATGGTCACGCTTGCATTTATTCAGTATGTGCCATCAAAGCGTCACAGATTTGGCCTCAAATTCTTTGTGCTTTGTGACTGTAAAACTGGATATGTGCTGGATGTAATAGTTTACTCGACAACAGATGTTGATATACCTAGCGATGATCCTCATGGATTCTCTGTATCAGTAGTAAAAGTGCTGATGGAAAGGTATTTCAACAGGCACCACATTCCTTATACCAACAATCATTACACAGCCCCGGCGTTGACAAAGTATTTGCTTGACCATGGTACTGGGTCCTGTGGAACTGTTAGGGCCAACAGAAAGAATTTCCCTGTATTTCCGGCAAATACTGAGATAGGAGCCCTTGCAAAGAAATGTGGGAACTTGTTAGCCCTTCTCTGGCATGACAAGAGACGGGTTAACATGTTGTCTACAGTTCATATGGGTGTGCCAAAGGAAACTGGTAAAACAGACTGCAGGACCAGGGAACCCGTGGTAAAGCCAGATGCAGTCAACAATTACAATATCAACATGCGGCTGGTTGATAAATCGGACATGGAAATTGGTGAGGTCGATTGCCTACATAAGTCCTGCAGGTGGTACAAGAAGGCGTTCTTACACCTTCTTGATATCGCCGTCCTGAACAGTTTCATACTGTTCAAGGAGCTTGTCAGGAAACCTCACTCTCTATGAGAGTTTGAGAGAGAGCTGGCACGTGAACTCCTTGAGCAATATTCAACTGCTCAGGTGACAGGTGCTAGGCAGGGGACAATGGCTCCAGCTGACGGGCTTAGCAGTGCTGAGTATTTCTGTCGGGACAAGATTGTGGAAATCGGGAGAACCACATCAGGTCGTCTGGCACACAGGCGGTGCCACGTCTGCCGCACAAACTCCTTCCCCCAGTACGAAAAGAGACCTCATACCAATGTGCAGAATGCTAGGTCCCCCTATGCCCCATATGCTTCTCAGAGTATCACTCCGAGCGTGAGTACTGAGCAGGTGTGTGGGGAAGTGTAAATAGTGTACAGCAATGTACAAGTTTGTGTATTCTCATAAATGAGTGAAAAGTGTGATAGTATGAGTGAACTATAGCAAGTGCTAGGATGTAAGTCATTTATAATAAGTTCTACAAGTGCATATAAGTGATAATTTTATAGTAAGTGCAATACAGAAATTGATACTGTGTATTGGATATTGGTTTGAAAATTATTGGAAATACTTTGCGTTTGCCTACGCATTACCTGAAAGAAAACCACCTTGTGAGCGGGCCACAAAGAACAATAACTGTTTGGCTATATCTAAATTATTTCACTCAATACTCAGGGAGATTGTGCCAAATATGAGCATCAGTGTATCTGTGATGTGAAGTACAAATAATCATAGATATGTGAAACATTTATATGATTTTCACTATAACCCTCATTAGTACAAAGCAGTCTGAATTACAGTACAAATAATTACCTCATACTCTACGATAATGCGTGAAAGAGCAACAACATTTACTTGTCAAAGTGCAATTACGCGTAATGGTGATGTACAGTACAGTTCAAAGTGTCATAGTAAAGGTGAAACATGATTATTTACGGAAGAAGTGAGTACAGAAAAACGAGGTAAAGATGAAATATTCCTTACGGAAGAAGTGAGTACAGAAAAACGACGAGATATTTCCTTTCCTACACACCTATGGGGCATAGAGGCATAATGGAGTGGGCGGTAAATCCTTTGGGTAAGCCACATGAACCAGGTGATGACTCATTTTCACGGCGGTGAGTAAGGAGGAGTATAAAAAACGAGTGGAATCTTCCGCATTCCATCCAAGGATGCACGGGCAGTGTTACAATCACCATTCCAGGCAGTGCTGCCAATGCTAGCCGGCTGGGGTAAGGCCATGGCCAGTGTTGCGGGCCCGGAGCCCCGTGCCAAAACATGAAAAACCACTCATCTTCAACTCATCCTTACTTGTCAACGGGACCACCTAGAGACCTCGGGATACCTTCACTGGAAAGAAGAAGAGCTGTTGAGTCTTATGAACTTTCATTTGAATCTCTAGCTATTATAGTTTGTCAGATGAAAGGGTCTGAAGTAAGGGTATTTTTCCCAAAATCTCGGAAATAGCCCGTAGGGAGGAGTGTGCGGCGGCCGGGAACCCCCCTGCGGATAAGGGTTAACCCACCGCGTCCCGTTGATGTATATATACGTCCACACGTTTTGTCACTGTCAGTCCCATTGACTTATATAAACGTGAATCATTTGCAAGGTCCCTAATTTGCACAATTATCAATTTTTGCATGTGATTTTTGGTATGTAGCCTATACACGGGACACCTTCCTCTACATGATGCCATGCAGGTACAATGCCTTACCCCGCATGACCTCCCCCCCCTCGCACGCCATTGTCTCAGCAATTCACCTGTTACCAATGACATGTCGTGCCATGGTACAAAATTCAGGGCCAGAGTGATTCCCCAGTCAATGACAATGTGGAGAACAAAGTTTACATATCATTAGAGGAAGAAACGGTCAGAAATGATGATCAAGTAATGTTGCCAAAAATGCTCAGGTATGTTGATGTGTTTGTTGAGTGAAACAATGCTTATATTGCCTATATTACTGTGTGAAAACCAATATACTCTCGTACTACGTATTAATTCGTTCCAAATAAATAAATAAATACCATTTATGAGTGGTGTGGAATAGTTATCCTCCAATTGAACTCGTTTTCTTTGGAGCCAGTCTGATAGAAAACCCAGTAAGGTAAGGAGTACTGCTACCTGTATCGAGTATTTTAAACCTCAGGTGAGCGATTTCTCTATGAACTCTCGCGGAGGTGTGAGCCAAAACAATTTTTACCAAAATGGTAGGGACTGGAGGGAGTCAGTGGTGGAAAATCGGTTGGGACGGGGCGGGTTAAAGAATGACATGTACCTAAGGGAGTTCGTGTAACTCTCCCAACATCTGTGCATGAACAACAGGTATACTGAGGCCATACTGAGCTAATTGTTTGCTTGATGTACTTACAACAGAGTACCATCAACTAAAGGCGTGTCATCTCTCCTGCTTTTCTGCTTATGATCTTTGAAAATTAGTCTCCTGGACCTGAAACAGTTCACACAGATGACACTGATCTATGGCCAAATAAAGTAATCAGTGTCATTTGCTGTAGAATCACCAGACTGAATTTTAAAGTGCATGGGGAGGGAAGTGGGAGAGACGACTGGACTTTTGATGTCAAGTGTACCGTGGCTAAAAAAAACGTATCGGAACGACTTTGTGGTAAACAAACTCAATAAACTAACAATGTGATCTGAAACACAACTGAGGCCTTGTGACACATATTAGTAGCCCTGAAGATCCCAGTTGCCATGTGACATCTCTGCTATGCATTATCATAGGCATTTCCTACAGCTGTGATGCATCAATGATTATTTAATACTTATGTATAAGTATTATACAGGTGAACGTATGATTTCACAACTATTAACCTCCAAGTGAGGATACATTTTTTAGACATTACACATAATGAAAGAGAAATACACCAAGGTGGTTTGGACATATGGAGAGAATGGAGAATGACTGACTAAAATGATGTATGTAGGTGAAGTGGAGGGAGGGAGAGGGAGAGGGAGACCGAGGATGAGGTGGAGGGATGGAGTTGAGAGGTATATGAAGGAAGAGGGAGTGAGTTGGAGGGAGGGCAGTCAAATGTTGGGTGACAGAGCGACTTGGAGGCATCGTATCTGCGGCCACCCTTTGTGGGATTAGAGCATCAGGCTATTAATAAATAGAATAGACATAATGAAAGAGACTGTTTTCACTATCACTTTAACCCAATATTCAGTTTTCTTTAATTTAAAGGTACACTTACTAAATTAACAAAAGCTTTCTATATCAGTCAGCAGAACATGCAAAAATATCAAGGCTTACACTGTATACTATATACAAAATAATACTGTTTATTATTTTTTTTTTAATTCCTGATAAACAGAGTATTTACTAAGCATATTTTGACCATTATGTGTCTTTTCACCCGGCCGTTTTATTAAAGAAAATATTTCAATAAAATTAAAGTGGACCTGTAAATGCTCTTCACTAAACTCACGTGGCATTATTTATATGTTGCGAGAACGACTCAGTCGGCTAGTGTGCGTGCGGTTGTGGAAGTAGGAGTAGGAAATTAAATGATGGAGGGTAGCCACTGATAACACTCACTACGCCATCCCCAAAACACACGAGATATCACCCTGCTGAGTGGAAGTGGAGCGTTATATATGGACCAGCCTGTATGTTCAGCTAACTTCACTTTTCTTCAATAACTCCTCTTGTTCCAGGAGGCTGACATCAGTGGTGGGCCACATGCCATCATAAGCGGCAAGAAAGAGGATTTGCACTGCAGTCCTGTTGTGTTTATGACGCATCATAAAATTTTCGCTGCCCGTGGTCGCCCTGAGGTGGACCCGTGGGGCTTCCTGCTGCCTCTGTCACCTGTAGTGTGGATGGCTGTGGGGGCGGCACTGCTGACTGTGATCACTGCTATGCTACTCCTTCCTTCTTGCCTTCCCCCACACACTAACCACCCACCCAGACAAGAGGCCAATATATTCAACTGTATTCGCATCCTCCTTCAAGAAGGTAGCTTGAATATCCCAAATGAAACTTGCCTTTTTTCTTAATATGTCTCCTTTAGACGTCATTAAATTAATCGCTTTTATTTTAAACAGATGTGTCTACGCCGTCTGGCTGGTGGTGGTGGGAATCTGTGGTGCAGGGGGTGTGGATGCTGATGATATTGGTGTTAACACAAAGCTACGTTGGTAACCTCATGTCCCTCCTGGCTGTCAGACACATCAATCATCCCTACCAGACCCTCAGAGATGTCATTGACGATCCTAATATCAAAATACTTATAATTGCTTACGTCCCAGAAATAACATTTTTTAAAGTAAGGACCACAGCATTTTATTTACAGTCAACAGTTAAACTAGAGATACTGGCACTGCAATACACCTTTTACCTTATCATAGTTCAGATAGTCCTCCTTCTTTCAGTTTATATCACACAGTTTAGTAGAAGAGAGAAGCAGGTCTGGTACATTCTGTCCCTTGCACTTCTTTGTGACCAGCTTCATAATACAGCTTTAATGTATTATTACAACTAGGCAGTGGAGATGGAGAGGTGACAGTTTTAGGCCAAAGTAGAGAAAATTAATTCAGGTAATATTTACTTTTAGGGCTCTTTCATTTCGGTGGGTTTCCTCCTCATTATCACCTTGTTTTTATGCTGTGTGAGATGATTTCTTGCCGCAGATTGTCGGAAACGCGTTTTTAAATAAGACCTTATCAGTCCCTGCATAAGATAAAGGGGACAAAATGTTTCTGGTGAGGGATGGGTGACATTTGTTGTGTGAGGCGAAGTAGTGCCATATGAATACGCAATAATCCCACTGGTTAGGTTAGATGAGGCTAACTTAATATCTGACAGAAAAAAAAAAAAAAACACGTTTTCTGCATCTTTCAGCCTTAAATCGACCATTCACAGGATAAAAACAAGCTGGTGAAAAAGAGAAAACCATACGGAAAAAAAAAAAAAAAACAGTGGAGAAAGTAAAGTAAATACTGACCAGGAACTTTATCAGTCTGTCCATCAATGTCAGCATACTGAAATCCCGGAAAGGGATGATAACAAATGAATCGCCTCTGTCACTCTGTCCTCTGCCACTCACCCCCTCCCCCTCATATACCGCACCACTCCTCCTACTACTCTATCTCATCACAAAATAAGTATACATGTATGTATGTATGTATGTATGCATAAACTTTTCGTACGTGCACGCGTCTGAGCACAGGTATAAAAGCCCCTTCCGTGAGGTCTAGCAGTCCTCCCACGTATCATACACTTCCACGTCACCACTTCCGCGCTAAGCACCCACTGTCGATACTGAATACACAGCAGGGCTGTCTCTTACAGGACTGGTGTATTGGTGTTGTTTTTTTGTTATTTTTTACTTGGCGAGTCTTATGGTAGATCAGTAAAGTCTGCTTAGCGAAATATAAATCCTTTAAGCCCTTCCCTGTCCTAGCCGAGATTCGTACCCGCTTCCACAGGGACTGTAGACCACCCCTCTACTGACACGACGAAAGTAAATATATGCACTCACAGAAAAAACAAAACAAAAATCAGAATAGTTAATATTGCAGATCTGTTCACTGGACCTCTACAATGTATAATTTATTGAATGGTAAAGTAGTATTTCAAGTATTTCAATGTTACTTATTATATTTGTTTATTAGGACTTGGTTTTCATATCCAATGCCCTCCCTGTCTCCCTCCCTCCCTCCCTCCCTCTCAATAGGCAAAATAAGCATCTGCCGACTTAACTGAACAAAATGCCGTTTGTGATCTTCAGTTTTTTTCTTGCGGTTCCATAATGTTTGAACCCTGTGCGAAGTCACTGATTGCACTGCGCAATTGACCCTCGTGCGGAGTGGTGCTGTGAGGATCTGTCCCTTCTCCCCTTTGGGGCTAAGATGCGAATGAATGTGTTTGAATGGATGAGTAAATTGGGAGTTTATCGTTCTGTCTCGGCTACCTCCCTTTCCTTGGGTGAAGCAGCTTAGGTATATAGATAGATAGATAGACGAAGTAAGGCGTTGCGAAAATCCAGTTCTTGTGTATGGAATCTATTGTCCTTTATCTTATCCTGGTCAAGAATTCCGTCCTTTTTCAGCTTATTTTACGTAGCTCAGTGGCAGAAAACAATATTTCACCTTTAAATCCGTTCCAGAGCACTTTTTTGTGACTAGCCTCATATTCAAGTGTTAATCTATTGTTAGAAGTCAGGATTCAAAATGGAGAAATTTCAGTTTTAGCCCAAGTTAGAGTAAAAAGTGTAAAGTGAAAGGTTTCTTGTAATCCACACTTAGTTTACTTCCAGGACTTAGATCTATCTATATATAGCCCGACGCTTCCCGCAAAGGGTGGCCGCAGCCAAACGCCTCTAAGTCGCTCTGTAAATCACCATTTGACTGCCCTCCCCCCAGCTCACTCCCCCCTTCCTCATATACCTCTCAACTCCATCCCTCCACCTCATCCTCAGTCTTCCCCTCGCTCTCCCTCCCTCCACTTCACCTACATACACCCTCTTAGTCAGTCTTTCATTCTCCATTCTCTCCACATGTCCAAACCACCTCAATGTATTTCCCCTAATTTTCTCAACCACATCCACCCAACAACGTTCCTTCACTTCTTCATTTGTCAAACTGTCCCTCAATGTCAGTCCACATGCTCCTCTCATCTCCACTACTCTCACTCTTGACTTGTTCCCCTCTAGCAAGGTCCATGCCTCGCTTCCGTACGTCAGGGTAGGGATCAAAATACTATCATACAATTACTTCTTAACTTCCATACTCACCTTCCTATTTCTCATCAGTGGTTTCAATGAACCAACGACCTTCCTTCCCTGTTGTACCCTTTCAAGGACTTCATCCCCAAAACTTCCATCCTTACTCATCACACTACCCAAATACTTGAATGTACTCACATTCTCCGTATCCTCAGCATCCAACCTCACTGTGCATCCTGTGACTTCATTCCTCACAAACACCATACCTTTACTCTTGTTTACATTAACTTTCAGATTCCTCTTCTTGCACACTGTCCCAAATTCATTCACCAAACCTTGCAACTCCCATTGTATCATCAGCAAACAGCAGCACAGGAATCTTCCACATCTCACCCTCATTCATTAGAACCACTCCCACATCCACTACCCTACCTTGCACCTCCTTTACAACCCCATCCATTATATATTAAACAGCCATGGAAGCATCATACATCACTGTTTCAGTCTCACATTTAGATCAAAGAACTCAGCTCACCATCCACACGCACCGTAGCCCTAGCTCCTTCATACATACTCATCACAGCATTCAACAATTTTCCATCCACTCCGTATATTCTTAATACCTTCTACATACCTTGCCTATTTATTCTGTCATAAGCTTTCTCCAAGTCCATGATGGCAGCATACATTTTCTTTCCCTTCTCAAGATATTTCTTTACTAAACATCTTAGAGCAAATATCTGATCTACACACCTTTTTCCCTTCCTAAATCCCCATTGTTCTTCTCCAACTAGCTCCTCTATTATATGCCTAACCCTATCAATCAGTATTCTGCCATATATTCTTCCAGTCACACTAAGAAGGCAAATACTCCTATGGTTACCACATTCTTCTCTCTCCCCTTTTTCTTTGTACAAAGGAACAACAATTATACCTGATTTCCAGTCCTCTGGAACCCTTCCCTCTTCCCAGGCAAATCTACACAACTTCCGTATCCACTCCACAACAATCTCACCCCCATACTTCAGCATTTCACCACACACTCCATCAATTCCTGGGGCCTTTCCCATCTTGATATTCTTCATCGCTTCCACTACTTCCGCCCTACTGATCTCTTCCTCCCTCCTCTCATCTCTTTTTCTCCCAGCCATTTCCCAGCCACTTATACCCGCACTGCTCTCACTCTCTACATTCAATAAATCCTCAAAGTGCTCCTTCCATCTCCTCAATTTCTCTCTCTTCTCCACCAGCAATCTATTATTCCCATCTTTCGCTCCCCTACTATTTCCCATTTCACATTGTCTTATTGTCTTTATCTCCTTCCAAAACAAATTCTTACTCTCCCTGCATTTTACACTCAGATTCCTCCCAAACTCTTCATCCACTTTCTTCTTACTCTCCTTCACCAATCTCTTCACCTCTCTTCTCCTGCTCACATATACCTCTCTCTTTCTCTTATCTTCTCCCTTACCACTACTTGCTAGCCATTCACTATATACCTTCTTTTGTTCCACAGCTCGTTTCACCTCATCATTCCACTGTGCTGTCCCTTGCACATCCCTGCATCTCGTCCTCACTTCACAAACCACTTCACATGCAGCGCTTATCTCTTCCGTGAATATGTTACATACATCTTCCACCCTATCTGCCCTAACTCATACCTTCCCAATCTTTCTTCCACTATGCTCTTATATTCTGCCATTTTCTCACTATCTTGCAACTTCTCCACTCTTCTCACATGAGCTATTTCCTCCTGCCTTCCCCTTCGTCTCCTCTCCCATTTTCTTTGCGGCCTTACCTTGGCCATCACTAAGTGATGGTCCAAGATTCCATTCCCCCACCCTCTCCACACTCTTGCATCCAACACTTGTCTTCTTATTCGCTCATGCACACGCACGTAATCTATCATTGCCTTTCTTTCAACAAGTTCACCGTCCATCCTCCTCATGACTCTCCATGTATACCTGTGGATCATCTTATGCAGAAAGAAGGTGTTGGCTATTACCAACCCCTTATCAGCACAGATGTCCACCAAAGCACTACCATTCCCATCTACTTCAGCTGGCACACCCCACTGACCAACCACCCCATCCACTCGTATATTCCCAACTTTGCGATTCATGTCTCCAATCAAAAACACTCTCTTGCTCATCTCAAACTTGTCAATACATGCTTTTACACTTGCCCAAAGCTCGGCACTCGGTTCTCTGTCTGCGCATACGCACATACAATCGCCCAAGCTCATATACCTACTTTCATCCTCACCCATACAATCCTCGCACCCACTGTTCCATACTCTCTTAAATTATCCTTCCACTTCTTGCTTATCATCAGACATACTCACTCTCTTGGCCCTCTCATTCTCATTAACTCCCGCACATATTCCTAAACCGTATTTCCATTCTCTCACCCTTTCACCTCTCCATTTAGTTTCAGTCAATCCACATACATCCACTCTTGCATCCTCAAGCACCTGAACAAACTCTCTCTCTTTCACTTCATCATTCACTCCTCTAACATTCCATGACCCCACCCCTAAAATGTCCTTTGTCCGTTCCTTAGTCGTCAACATATGGTCCGTCCCTGGTCCGAGGCGCTTTGTTCGCTTGTTTAGTTAGTTCTTTTACGGGGCGGGTACTAACCAACCACCAACCCTTTTAGTCGCCTCATACGACAGCAGGGATACTGAGGCTCGGATACTCGAGCTATTCACGACCGATTTGGTGTCGTAACTTTGATTTCTTTTTTATAGGAAGAATTAGAGATATGATAAGACTGTTACTTTCTGTGTGCTTCCTGAAGAAACAATTAGAACCTAAGGCAATTGTTCCTCTAGTAACTAAGATTAGCTTTTTTGTAGGATTAATTCGAGACTTCAAAACATTCTGCACACTTTTTTACTTAACCTTCTTGCGAAATCAAATATAAAATACGATAGGGAGGCGATAGCAAGCTCATTTGAAGATCCCACACCGGATGAGCATGGGACTGCAAGAGCAACAGCATTAACGACTATACTCTTTTCACATTAACTTGGCCTAAAATTCCCCTTTTCTTACCTTAATTGTTGAGTTTCAACAATAGATTAACATTAAGGTATGATGCTAGTCATGTAGCAGTGTCAAGGAAAGATCGCAGAACCATACTTACTGTTCTCTTAATCTGTCACTGAGCCATATGAAAAAGGCTGCAAAAGGAAGAAAATTTAGGCCACGTTAAGATGAAAGATTTACAGTTCCGTAAGTACAGGAGAAAGAACGGAATTAAACTAAGAAAAATAAACATTTCTTTAGGCGCTCGCTTAAGCATGCAAATATTAACTCAAAATTGCATTTCATCATTTTATGTTACAAGCATAGTCCAGCATGACAGCTATTTTCATTAACTTGCTTGAACATGCTTGGTGTTTCATTCACTCGGGACTTATCTTTGAAAGATCACATTACATCTCTTGTATAATCTGCCTCCAAGAGATTAGGTGTTCTACGAGTAAGCCGACTCCGTACCTTCCTTACCCCTGCAAAGTTGTTGACACTATACACGGGTTTTATTCACCCCTGTCTAAAGTACAACTCTCATGTGTGGGAAGGCTCCCCACATACAGTTCTTCTCAATAGGGGGTAGTCAAAGGCTTTTCGTTTAATTACCTCTCCTCCTCTTACTGGCTTCCTTTAACGTTTATCTCTTTCGCTGCACTCTTGCATCTACTGTACATCTCTATTCTATCGCTACTTCAATGGTCACTGCTCTTCTGAACTGTCTGTTTGCATCCCTCCACCTCTACGACGGGCGGGTAGCACCCGTCTAGCAACAAACACTCATCCCTTTTCTGTCCAACTCTCTAATGCAAGAGTTAACCGTTACTCCCAATCCTTCATTTATGCAACAGGTTAACTCTGGAATTGTCTCCCTCTGTCTGTATTTCCTACTTCCTATGATCTCGTCTTTCAAACGCAGTGTGTCTAGGCATCTCGAAATTAACGAATCTTGAATTTGGCTCTCTTTTGTACTGTTTTGTTATTTTCTTGGAAGGAACGGTTTGCAGGCTCCTGGCCTTTAGTTCCTTCTTCCTTACATTAAAAGAAGTAATCACGTGATGTGATAAGCAAGTAAAATCTAGCAGGCTTGTTGTTCTGCTGAATTTTATGTAGCATATTTCAGAGACAAACACTTGGAGGCAAGTACACACAGCGCAAAAAGCGTATTAACAAATGTGTTTGCCGACTGAGTGACCTGCATGGTACCACAATCTTTTTGAAAGTGGCGATGATAAAATGACTGTGACAAGTAGAGATATAGATATGATCAAGTGAACATTTGGTGGACAGTGGAGCTGAGACAGGAGAAAACTTGGGCATTGTCAACATTATTTTCACATGATATTTTTGTTTCAAACGTGATTTTGTCTAAAACTACCAAATTTATTTGCTTCGATAGTGCTCTGCTTAGCAAAATAGTGCGTCAGATAATCATTAATTACACAAAAAGATCATGTGCGATAAAGTGCAACATCTTTTACGATATTCCGGAATTATAGACAGTAATGATACGAATGGCTTCATTACTAAACAATCTTATTTCTGTTCTGCTTTGAGGTTTATTTCTCTTCAGACTGTGGAATCTGGGGTGTACCGTGAGTTTGCTGACCTGTTTCACACAGAGAGAGTGACCATCTCCACGTATACCAACTTTGTGGCAGATATAAACAGGTTGGCGAGGCCTGGTACTCATATCTTCTTTGATGTCGATACCAATTTCTGGAATTTCATGGCTGCAGATTTCTCTGTGACAGGTTTGGACTCAATGCACCCATGTTCACGGAGTGAGAGGGTGTCATGACTTTAATGGTGTGTGTGTGTGTGTGTGTGTGTGTGTGTGTGTGTGTGTGTGTGTGTGTGTGTGTGTGTGTGTGTGTGTGTGTGTGTGTGTGTGTGTGAACAATGCCTATCAAACAGTTTTTATGCAGTTCAAACCAAACTTTGTGGAAGCGTTGAGGGACAGCCCTCGAGGAGACCTATGTATATATATTTTTTTTCAGTACATTAGATTAAATGTCAAGGTCACAGGGCTATGTTAAACGTTGGCAAAATCACCTTAGCCAGTTTTTATTAATTCCAGACCGAACTTGCAGGAGAGATTGTGCTAATTCAAGAATGAAATTATTCATTTTTTATTACAATCAGTCAAAGGCCACGGTCGCAGGGCAAAATCAACATAATCAGCCTTTTATCGAATATTTTCGGAATGCTTGCAGATAAGTAGAGAAAAAAAATCAACAGAACAATAATCTGTCAAACGTCTCGGTTGCAGGAAAAGGGCGAGTGGCAAGGTTACAAGTAAAAGCCAGCTAAAACATTTCTGATCTGATTTAAACTAAACACAATCGAAGTATTAAGGGTCAGGTAAGAACGAAAGGATTAAGTTTTGAGAACAATCAGTCAGAAGTCAAGGTCGCAGGTCAAGGTCAAAGTTCGATATGTATGATTGTGCATGAACAAAGTAAACTACTACTGTGAACACCTGAAAGCATTTTAGTTCTTAACTTACGATCTCTCTCTCTCTCTCTCTCTCTCTCTCTCTCTCTCTCTCTCTCTCTCTCTCTCTCTCTCTCTCTCTCTCTCTCTGTGTTTTTGCTAACTCCAAAATAATATATTTAATTTTCTGTGATCCTTTTGGAGTGAATGGCTAAAATATGATCTCTGTTAAAAACTTCCACTATGTAAAACCACTCTAATGTAAACATGTTTTTAAGAAGCAGGACAGCTAGGTAGGCGACACAGGAAAGTTCCCGATGGTTCGTGCGTTTTAAGTTGCCAGGCAGAGTTGCCAGGTCGCCTGCTGTTGGAAGCGGAGCTGTTTATTATGTTATGCATTTTTTTTCTCTATAATGCTGTATCTGGATGATTGTTTGTTAAATTATGTAAATTAATTCCAGTTTGTATGTTGAAGTGTTTAGAGTGCTATGTAACGTAAGAAAGCTCTGAAATATTTCGGATGTCTCCGACTTGGAACTGTTGTCACTTTGAGCACCTAAACCAATCGAGAAGCGAAGGTTATAAAAGGAAGAGGGAGAGAATAAAGGAAGCTCAATCAGTTTTACTTGTGATCTTGTGAAGTTAGTGTAGCTCTGGAGTTGTGAAGTAGACAGTGTAATTACTAGGAAACTGAAAGAAAAGCATTCGGGAACCGAATGCTAATCCACCGTTAGAATATGCTCTTTGCTAAGCCCAAGAATTTGGCCATATCTTGATACCCTGAAGGTTTCACGCCAGTAACCCAAGCCGTTCATGAGGTATAATGGTGCTAAAGGTGGGCATTAAAAATAGTTGGCCTTTGGCGGCCATTTTGGTGACCTTGACCTTGACCCCGAGTGCCTATTTTCGAACTTGTCCAAGATTTTGGCCCTATCTTGATACCCTGAAGGTTTTATGTTGATAGCTCAAGCCGTTCATGAGATATACTGGTGCTAACGGCAGGCGATAAAAACTAGTTTACTTTTGGCAGTCATTTGGTGACCTTGACCTTGACTCCGAGTGTCTATTTTCGAACTTGACCAAGATTTTGGCTATATCTTGATACCCTGAAGGTTTTATGTTGATAGCTCAAGCTATAATGGGAACACACACACACACACACACACACACACACACACACACACACACACACACACACACACACACACACACAGACCGGCAAAAACATTATCGTTCCATCACGTAAAGGCAGGAGATAATAAAGACAATGAATGTCAGAAACCTGTGTTATTTCGACACCTGAGTTTATCGTGTGTACATTGAAAGGCTAACCCTACAAAGAACGATTCACTGGGTGATGTCGTTCCTATAATGAGCTACCACTGCTGGAGCCTGACGTAACAGGTGGTGTCAGGAGTTGAGATAGAAAAGTGCTGCAGAGTCATATCTTTGACATGGAGCCAGAAGGTGTGCAGACAACAAGCCATCCTAGGCAGGAGGAGGCATCTCTGGCTGCAGTCATGAAGTTACTACAAACGCAAATTGAAGGAAAGAAAGAACTCTGTGAATAACTACAAGCACAGAACAGATCTCTTTGCTCAGACTTTCTCCTCCAGTTCCACATTAGACGATTCTGGTGCTGTTCCTCCATCACCTCCCCCCTCTGACTTCCTCATGGTTGACATTAAAATGTCTTCAGCTGATGCATTTTCTGCCATCACAGGCCTCAATATTAATAAGGCATATGGGCCTGATGGAATCCCTCCTATTGTTCTCAAGAACACAGTTACTGTGCTTCTGTGCTTACACCCTGCCTAGGCCAACTCTTTCGCCTTTGTCTATCAACTTGTACCTTTCCTTCTTGCGGGAAGTTTGCTCTCATTCAGCCAGTCCCAGAGAAGGGTGACCATTCCCAACCCTGTAACTATCGTCCAATTGCTTTAACATCCTGTATCTCAAAAGTTTTTGAGTCTGTTCATAATAGAATTATTTTAAAGCAACTTTCCTATCACAAACTTCTTTCTGATTGTCAGTATGGGTTCCGTCAGGGACGCCCCACTGGCTATCTTCTCACCTACCTTTCAGACTTCTGGTCATCCTCATTTCGGGACTTTGGCGAAAGCTTTGCCATTGCACTTGACATCTAAAAGGCTTTCGATCGAGTCTAGCATAACTCTTTAATTTCCAAACTGCCCTCTTACGGTTTCTATCCTTCTATCTGTGCCTTCATCTCTAGCTTCCTTTCTGGTCGTTCTATAGCCGCTGTTGTAGACGGCCATCGTTCTTCTTCTAGATCTATCAACAGTGGTGTTCCTCAGGGCTCTGTCCTATCACCAACACTCTTCCTTTAATTCATCAATGACCTAAGCTGTACATCTAACCCTATCCACTCATATGCTGATGACTCCACCCTTCACCTTTCCATTCGGTTCCCGCAACGTCCATCTCAGCAGTTACTTCAACAAACAAGGCATGAGGCTATGGCACACCTAATGTCTGAGACTGATCCGTATCTATGACTGGGGTATAATCTTGTTGTTTTTAATGCATCAAAGACTCAGTTCTTACACCTATCAACCCGACAAAATCTTCCAGAGGTATACCCATTGATGTTTAATAATATTCAGCTTAATCCTGCATCATCCTTGAACATGCTTGGGGTTTCATTTACTCAGGACTTATCTTGGAAAGATCATATTACATCTCTTGTAAAATCTGCTTCCAAGAGATCAGGTGTGCTAAGCCAACTCCGTTCCTTCTTTACCCCTGCACAATTGTTGACTCTATACACGGTTTTTAACCGCCCCTGTTTGGAGTACAACTCTCATGTGCAGGGAGACTCCCCACACTCAGCTAATCTCAAAAGAGTGGAATCAAATGCTTTTCATCTCATTAACTCTCCTCCTCTTACTAACTCCCTTCAACCTCTGTGTCTTTGCCGCACTGTTGCATCTTTATCTCTTTTCTATCGCTACTGCAATGGTCACTGCTCCTCTGAACTGTCAGCATGCATACCTCCACCTCCACGACGGGTGTGTAGCACCCGTCTAGCAGCAAACTCTCATCCCTTTTTTGTCCAACTCTCTAATGCAAGAGTTAACCGTTACTCCCAGTCGTTTATTTATGCAACAGGTCAACTCTGGAACTGTCTCCCTCTGTCTGTATTTCCTGCTTCCTATTATCTCCAGTCTTTCAAAAGCATTGTGTTCAGGCATTTCGAAATAATCGGATCTTGAATTTGGCTCTCTCTTGTATTTTGTTTTTCTCTTGGAAGGAACAATTATTGTGGGCTCGCGGCCTTTGGTTCCTTCTTACTCATATTAAAAAAAAAAAACTATAGGCACATAGTGAAGAACAAACAGAGCTCAAGAAAGAACTCAGAGAACAACTACAGGCCAAACCTGAAGAAGAGAAACGATATGAAAGGCTTCAAGAGGAATTACAGGGGCAACATGAGGAGTTACAACTGAGGATGCAGGGACAGTATCATGCTTTCATGGGGGAAGTGAAGGAAAAACAGCAACAGTTGCAGGAGGAAGTATACACTAAGTTACAGCAGCAAAAGCGTGAGGTATACCATAACGGAGTTCTGGCAGCTTTTAGACGACCAGTTGAAGTTACTTTGTGAGAGAAATGAAGCCATAGAGAAATCTTGTACTGCTGAGCCTCTGCATAGCGTACAAGAAGCAAATAAAAAAATGGACAGTGAGTGTATGGTGAATCTTGACGAATCCCAAGCATCAAATGGTAGCATTACAGAGTTGAATAATCAGAATGTTGGAGTTTTAAGTCCTGGACTTAATTGTGAGGCTCCAGTTTTTTGGCCCCAGACCAGTGAAATGCATGGCTATAATGGGAGTCCAATTAAAAAGAAACCTCAGTAATGTGATGGTGAAGTATCTTGGGATGCTTACCGTGTGCAGTTTGAGTTACTTGCTGATCCGAATTGTAGAGATGATATGCAGAGACCAGTGCAGCTTCCCACATGCGTCAAGGGTGCAACGACTGAGATTTTTGGCCAGACATCAGTGGAGGACAGGAACAGATATCAGTCCCAATTAGAAGTGCTGGTACACAGATACAAGACAATGTACCAAACTGAAGTATACAGAACAAGATTTGGACCCATGTAATCCCTTCAGCAGCTTGCTCATTATCTGGAGAGTATGGGACACAAGGTGTACCCTGGGGTAGCATCTAACCTAGTGGCAATTCTTCCAAGGGACCAGTTAATCAAAGCCCTGGATTGCGCAGAGCTGAAAGTGCAAGTGAAGCAAGCCCTACCAAGAAGCATGCAAGAAGCACTTGCCAAGGCTCTGGAACTGAGTCCTACATCAGGTCTAGTACATCCAGTTTGCAGGCAGGACGTTGTGCAGGATACAAGGTAAGAATGGAGCAGGTATGTGAAGTGAAGAAATTTGATGGAAGTTGCTGGTATTGCAAGATGCCAGAAGAGGAAAGAGGACTGCTACATGTGGAGGAGGGAACAGAAGATCAGAGGAGATTGCTAGTTCTGTGAAAGGTCAGGACATAGGAAGGAGGATTATTAAAAACTGAAGAAGGACCAAGAAAAGTTACAGAACAATGCAAAGAAATCTGCAATTGTAACAAAAGGGTGTTCGGCAAGAGATAAGATGAGACACTTCAGTTCTGAATGTCCACAAAAGAAAAAGGAGGATAAGAAGAAGGCTGCAGGAGGACAACTGGCAAGTTGATTGGGAAACTGGACCAGCACAACTATGAATTGCAGCACCATCCTGGGTGGGTAAATGGCAAAGCTAACAGCCTGAGTCATTGGCCTTGAGACCCAGTTTGCAAGCAGTGTAGTAGCAATGAAGATCTTAGCAAGAAATGCAGCCATACTGCAGTGACAGAGCCAGTGTCAACTGAAGAAGACCTGAAGACAATGCAGATTCAGGATACAGATTTACAACCAGTGCTACAGTAGCTGCAATGGAGTACAGTGTGACCATCTTGGGAAGAGGTTTCCGGGTTCAGCCATGCGACAAAAAACTACTGGAGTCGGTGGGACCTTCTTCGTTTGCAGAACAGACTACTGGAGTGAAAGTGGGAGACACCTGATGGCCTCTGCAAGTATTGGCAACTGGTGGTACCTAAGAAAATGATGTCTGAGGTCTTAGAAAGGTCTCATAACCAGATCACTAGTAGGCACCTGGGAGTGAAGAAAACTCTAAGCAAGCTGTGACAGATGTTCTACTGGACTGGCATGTCAGGAAGTTGAAGCTTGGTATTGGGTCTGTAATGTATGTTGATCCAAGAAGGGACACGAGAAACGTGGTTTCACCCATCTTCAGCTGTACCAGGTGGGTGCACCGATGGAAAGAGTCGCATTGGACATTGCTGGACCTCTGCCATTCTCTGAAAAAGGAAACCGGTACATATGTGTTGCCACTGACTACTTCAAAAAGTGGCCAGAAGCCTATGCCATTCCCGATCAGAAGGCCACAACTGTTGTTCAGGTGTTGGTTGACCAATTTTTCTATTGTTAGGGGATGTCACAAGGGCTTCATTCAGACCAGGGTAGAAACTTCAAATCTGCTGTGTTCCGTGAGTGCTGCAAGTTGCTGGGGAACATGAAGACCAGGACGACTCCATTAAGGCCACAATCATGTGGAATGGAAGAAATTCAACTGAACCCTGGCTAAGTACTGAGTAGAGGGACAGATGGAATGGGACCAGAAATTACCTGCGTTGCTGATGGCACATCGGTCTGCATCCCACGAGTCTACCAGGCACACCCCTGCAAAACTGATGCTGGGCCATGAGCTATGATTACCAGTTGATCTGTTAATGGGAAGACCACGTGGTGAAGAGCTTTTTTTTTTATGCTAGGAAGAAGGAGCCAACGCCCACGAGCTCGCAATAACTGTTCATTCCAAGAGAAAAACAAAATACAAGAGAGAGCCAAATTCATTATCTGATCATTTCAAGATGCCTGGACACACTGCGCTTGAAGAACTGGAGATCATAGGTAGCAGGAAATACAGACAGAAGGAGACAGTTCCAGAGATAACCTGTTGCGTAAATGAAGGGCTGGGAGTAACGGTTAACTCTTCTAGTAGAGAGCTGGACAGAAATGGGATGAGAGTTTGCTGCTAGACGGGTGCTACGTGTCTGAAGTATAGATGGAGGAATGCAAGCAGACAGTTCAGAGGAGCAGTGACCATTGCACTAAAATAGAAAAGAGATAAAGATGCAACGGTGTGACGAAGACACAAAAGTTGAGAAAAGCAAGTAAGAGAAGGAGAGTTAATGAGACAAAAAGCCTTTGATTCCACCCCATTGAGAAGAGCTATATGTCGGGAGCCTCCCCACACATGAGAGTTGTACTCTACACGGGTGGATAAAACCCGTGTATAGACTCAACACCTGTGCAAGGGTAAAGAAGGAACGGAGTTGGCTTAGCACATCTAATCTCTTGGAAACAGATTTTACAAGAGATATAATAATTATGATCTTTCCAAGATAAGTCCCGAGTAAACGAAACCCCAAGCATGTTCAAGGATGATGCAGGATTAAGCTGAATATTATTAAACATAAGTGGGTACACCTGTGGAAGATTTTTTCGAGCTAACAGGTGTAAGAACTGAGTCTTTGATGCATTAAAAACAACCATATTATTTATACCCCAGTCAGAGATGCAAGTCGTCAGACATTAGGTGTGCCATAGCCTCATCCGCTGTTTATTAAAGTAACTGCTAAGATGGACGCTGTGGGAACCGATTGGAGAGGTGAAGGGTGGAGTCATCAGCGTATGAGTGGATAGGGTTAGATGTACAGCTTAGTAGGTAACTGATGAATAATAGAAGAGAGCTGATGATAGGACAGAGCCCTGAGGAACACCACTGTTGATAGATCTATGACAAGAACAATGGCCGTCTACAACAGCGGCTATAGAACGACCAGAAAGGAAGCTTTACACCAAGGCACAGAAAGATGGATAGAAACCGTAAGAGGGCAGTTTGGAAATTAAAGATTTATGCCAGACTCGATCGAAAGCTTTTGAGATGGCACGTGCAATAGCAAAGCTTTCACCAAAGTCCCGAAAGGAGGATGACCAGGAGTCTGAAAGGTAGGTGAGAAGATTGCCAGTGGAGAGTCCCTGACGGAACTCATACTGACGATCAGAAAGAAGGTTGTGATACGAAACATGCTTTATATTATTCTATTACGAATTGACTTGAAAACTTTTGAGACACAGGATGTTAAAGCAATTGTACGATAGTTAGAGGGTTGGGAATGGTCACCCTTCTTTGGGACTGGCTGAATGAGAGCAGACTTCCAGTAAGAAGGAAAGTTACAAGTTGATAGACAAAGGCGAAAGAGTTTACCTAGGCAGGGTGTACGCACAGAAGCACAGTTCTTGAGGACAACAGGAAGGACTCCATCAGGCCCATATGCCTTGTTAGTATTGAAGCCTGTGATGGCAGAAAATACATCAGCTGAAAAAAATTTAATGTCAGCCATGAGGAAGTCAGAGGAGGAAAGTGTGGAGGAACAGCACCAGAATCGTTTAAGGTGGAACTGGAGGAGAAAGTCTGAGCAAAGAGATCTGCTTTATCAGTGGAAGAAATAGCTACAGAACCATCAGAGTAGAAAAGAGGAGGGAAGGATGATGAGGTAAAGCTGTTAGAAAGGTTTCTGGCAAGGTGCCAGAAGCCAAAAGGAGCGGGAAGAATTCGAGTTGGAGAGGTGAGAGCATTTAGTGCAGATACCTCCAGCTATGTGAAGCATCTTCAGGAAGACTGGCTGAGGTACATGATCAAGTTCGAGGAACTCTGAAGTTTTCAGGCGAAATGATGAAGCGCAAGTATGATGCCAGGGAAAGTAAGGTAAGCTACAAGGATGGTGACGAAGTTTGGCTATACAATCCTCATTGGAAGAAGGGACAGTCAATGATTCTGCATAGCCCGTGGGATGGATTGCCTGTCATATTTAACGTACCAGATTCAGGGAGACAGGAAGTCTTGGCCAAAGGTAGTACACGTGAATCGTCTGTGGCAGTATCATGGGCCAGGACAGTACGTCTAGGACGTCTTCAAGGCATTGTGCACACGAATAACAGATGATGTTGAGAAGGACCAAAGGGCTGAAGCAAAAGAGGATGGTGACAGTTTCCCAAGGGAAGAATGAATCAGGAAGAGGACCAAGTCATTCCAGGAAGAGTGGACTATACGGACGAGCAGGGATGTCGTCAGAAATGTCATAGAAGAAAACCTGGTAAGTTGCAAGACTATTTTGTGTATGATTAAATGTATACTGTAGTTTGGATTTCAGATTATGTTTGTAAATATTGTGTACTTTTGTCGGGATGACAAAAGGACTAGGAAGGGAGTATGTTACGAAGCAGTGGTGCTAGCCAGGAGGTACTGTAAAATTCCCTATGGTTCGTGCATTTTCAGTTGCCAGAGTTGCCGGGTAGCTTGCTGTTGTGAGCGGAGGTATGTTGTAAAGTAATGCGTTAATCTTTTTTTTTTTTTTTCTCTACAATGTATCCTGATGATTGTTTGCTAAATTATGTAATTTAATTTTGGGTGTCTCCGGCTTGGAACTGTTGTCGCTTGGAGCACCTAGAACAATCGAGGAAGGTTATTAAAAGTCCATGAACCATGTACCCCAACTTAGGGCAATCGGTACCATTCAAGGTGGCCAGTTCTAATATGCATATTCTAAAAGATAGAAATCTGGTGATCACATTTTTTAATGACAGCAATTTGGAATCTGTAGTTTACATTCTACAAAGCCCATCAAAGGAGATGCCCCTAATGCTCATAACTAAGTCAGATAAATCTGTAAATTGTTACCACAGTCTGATAAAATGATACATTTGTGATAGAATATAAAACAAAATATACAGTTTTTTTTTCATTATGGTAGACATATTCTAATGAAAATAAAGACATAAATCCTGTTAAAATTTTTATTGATTTTTGGGAAAACACCCATTGTTGGAAAGACTAATGCCTGGAGAATGTTCATGATCAACAGTTTTTTCTAGTCATCCTTATTTTCATAATCATCATCATCATCATCATCATAATAAGCATTATCATCATTATCTTTTCTGTTGGCACCTTCATCAGTTGGCTGGTTCTCACATGTTAACAGTCTGCAGAGTTCCGAACACTTCAACCCATTGACAACATAGTTACATTTGGGTGCTGTGCAAGACAGTTACTGTGAGTTTTTCTTGTCCTCCGATGATTTTCACCTCCCAGCCATATGCACTGGGTGTTGGTACTTGTGGGTATTGTTCCAGATATCTCCAAATATCTGTCTGAAAATGTGCGCGAAAAATGTGTTTTTGCAAAACATTACTGAGGATGGTAGATGGTGTGGCTCAATTTGTCCTTTTTTGGATCCAAACAGCCCATAGCGCAGTTCATTAACTTTTTCTGTAGCAGTTTTGATATAGCCTACAGGTGAATGATTCTAGCCTGTCTCTCAGAGATTGGGATACGGTATACTCTTTCTCAAGATCACAGAATATTTTCTGTATCTGAATGTCATCTTTCAACATTTTAAAGGCGCCCAGCTTCTCACCTTCAGCAAATGTGCTGACTGAGTCACATCCGGTAAAACTGAGCATTCCAATAATTGCCTCGCAAACAGATTCACCTAGAATCCTAGCGATTTTCTGTACCTCTGTGTCTTTCACTCTAGCCTGGGTTCCACTTTTCCAATATAGTGAGGTAGGAATGTCTTTATCGAAGGCTAGCAGCACAAGGAAGACATCTGTGTAATATGAAACGATGGCAATTGCCTTGAAATCACAGGTCGCTGCATAAGCTGAGTGTAAAAGTATACGTGTGTCAGCCTCTACTTGGGTTGTCATTGGCTCTGCGACAATGTCACAACTTTGGGCGCTTATCCGATGACAGATATCATTTCATTTGACAAATAAAGTTTTGCCATTTAGTCTGTTGACATGTCACTCCTGCTTCCATTCATGGGCAAGGAACTGAATGAGAAAAGTGTTGTTGCTTGTGGAGGTAAGAAATTTTCTGCACTGTACCACAAGCTGTTTGGATTGAATGTTATTGTATTCTGTGCTACTGGATGTAGATTGGCGTAACTGTCTCTAACCATTTTTGATAGACTTTTCAATATAAACATCAAAGACAATGTCTAATCTGTCACTATTTGATGCTTCATGAAGAGCCTTCGACAAAACCAATGATGCAATGTCTCCAAAGATTTTCTTCTCTCCTTTTAACTTGTGAACAACAGCCGTTCCATCTACTATGCAAGCAGATGATGAAGGCATCACTTCTGATGCAGATATAGTTTTTGCAACCCCGTGGAAAGTACAGACTTGGCCGATTTCCTCGGCAGGCCATCAGCTGTAGCAAGCGACCATGGCAAGGGACCTAGTGCGAATTTAGAAACCTCCTTCATGTCAAGTTCCTGTGTCTGTGCCATTATTAGCATATTGCCAAAATATCGAGTGGTTGCTCTCAGAATGGCATGTCTGCCGTTGGTTTTCACTCTCTTGGTTTTACAAGTTTCACTGAAAACCTTGAGCTTCATTATGGGAAGATCATGGACTTTGATCAGTGGAGGACTGGTCACCAGTCTCTTCACTTAGAAGCTCAAGCAAGCATTTTCACCACGATTATGTGCTTCTTTTAGATCTGCTACAGCATCATCTGGAGCTACAGTGGCACTTACATTGTTGACAAGCTTGCTTGATTCTTTGAAATGATTCACCAAGTCACCTACGACACTAATCACTGAATAAACAACAGTCTTTCTTCTCTAGTGATCCCAGTTCTACCCAGTTCCACATTTGCGACTTAGTACTAGCTGGTATGGATTTATTCATACCAAGCCAACAGTTCACTAAAAGATCGAACTTTCCAAAATAGTGTGATGGCAACTGTGCCAGAGAAACAGCCCAAAAGTCATTAGCATATAGCTCTTACTTAAAATCAAAAACATCTGAATCACTCTCTCAATTTAAAATTGCTAGAAATCATGCAAAGGCTGTAATAAATCTAGCTAAAGCAAACTTTCTTCAAAAGCAAGCATCAACACTACATAACAACCCTAATGAGAATAGAATATTCTGGTCAACTCTTAATTCCTTCAATAATAACTTTAACAAGACATCTTCCATTCCCCCACTAAAATCTTCAGATGGCAACATTACAAATGACCTGCGTGGGAAAGCAGATATTTTTGCCAGTACATTTGCCAGAAATTCCACCATAGAGGATGCCAGCCAGAATGTCCCAGTACTAGAACTTGACTCTCCCGAAATTGTTCCACTTAAAATATAGACAAGATACATAAAATCCATCCTAGACAATTTACCCACCAACAAAGCTCCAGGCCCAGATGGAATTCCGCCAATTGTTTTGAAAAAGTGTTCCCCTGAACTTTCCTCTGTTCTAGCTAAATTATTCAGACTATGCATACGCACTTCTTCATTCCCAAATTCATGGAAAGAAGCCAATATCCACCCAATTCTGCAGAAAGGAAGTTCCTCTGACCCCTCTGAAATAAGCACATTGTTAAAGTTCTTGAATCCAACAACCTAATTAGTGAAAGACAATGTGGTTTTTGCCACGAAAGGTCCACCATTGACATACTCAATCTCCTAACTCATACTATCCATCAATCAATTGACCTACATGGAGACATTAATGCAGTAGCCCTCGATATTTCTAAAGCTTTCGATAGACTATGGCACCATTCCCTGCTGTCCAAACTCCCTTCCTATGGACTAACGTCTTTTGTTCCTTTGATTTCTTCATATCTTAGTGACAGGAAAATAAGAGTAAAGGTAGATGCTGTATATTCCTATTTCCACTTAATCAACACCAGCGTGCCACAGGGATCAGTTTTGGCGCCTACCCTATTCTTGGTTCATATTAATGATGTCTTATCTGTCACCCACAATCCTATCCACTCATATGCAGATGACTCAACACTACATAGTTCATTCACACTCAGATACCCATTTACAAAGTCTAATATCTCTACCTCTCAACTCAGTACAGCCATCTCCATAAATCAAGAACTATCTATGATCAGTGAATGGGGACAAAACAACCTTGTCTCATTTAATGCTAGTAAAACTAAATATATACAATTTACTAATAGATATTCCCAGATTCGTACATTACCTTCGGTGCTACTAATATTCCCATCTCCAAAAGTATTGAAATTCTCGGCGTCTTACTTAACAATGCCCTTAGCTGGACCTCTCATGTCAGATCACTTGTTAAAACCGCCTCAAAGAAACTTGGATTATTGTACAGAGTCCGTAACTTCTTCACTGACGAGCAGTTAGCTATAATTTATAAGTCATGTGCGCTCTCAGCTTGAATATTACTCACCCTTGTGGAATGGATGTGGAGAGGCTGCATTAAAACAAGTAGACAAAATTCAGAACAAGGCTGTTAGAATTATTAACAACCTTGCCATTACAAATAAACTACCTCCCCCACAAGTAAGAAGGAATGTTGCCTCCCTTGTATTATTTTACAGATATTTTCATGGCAAATGCTCATACGAAGTTGCGTCCATGGTGCCACCTCTCCATGCCTTCCCTCGTGCTCCACGGGCATCTGGTAGCGCTCATGACTGGAATGTCACTCAGCCATATTGTAGAACTTCTGCCTATCAGAATTCTTTCATCCCCTGAACTGCATCTCTCTGGAACTCGCTTCCCCAGAGTTGTTTCCCTCCAAACTTCACCCCACAGCTGTTCAAGTCTTACTGTTACAGATATTTCATGAAGAGAAGACACCAGTAATCTGGTATGGATTATTTTTTTTTTATTAATTTGTTTTTCCTTCCTCTGTTCTGTTATTTGAAAAAAAAAAAAAAAAAAAAAACGGCTTTCAGCATTCGTGGCTTGTGCAATTCTGCATGCTGCATGTCTTGTTTGTTTAGCTGAACTATCTTGTATCTAACGCAGCATCCTGACGTAAGTACTTCTGTACTCTGCAGTTAGATAGTATTGTCTGAAGGACCAGCATTCAGACTAAAGCAACAAGTTCCACCTGCAGTTTTGGTGTCTTTGTTGACTATTTCCTCAGTTGCCTGGTCAACAGAGATGCGACCAAATGTACTGAAGTCTCCTATGAGAACAGAAAACCAGCCTTCTTTGAAACTGTCATGGACATCTGGATTGTGTCAGACAAGTTAGACATTTCAGCAATATACACACTGAGATAGCATGCATAGTTGACTTTGTCATAAGCAAAGCACCATGGAATCAATGAACAGATGCATGCCATGTGGAGCTCCCAAATTCCCTACCTTGTAGCCTGTAGCAGCCCAAGCAATTTAATGACTGTCAATGTATCTCATCCTGAATCGTGACCAGGTTCCAATGTCATGTCAAAGGAAATCTATGCATGATGCAAAGAAATTAAGCAAACCATCAAGTTCCACATTTGACATCATCTATGCACACTTCTCAAAGATTTTCATGAAGGTCGTGAATAATTTCTAGTCCTTCTTCAATGTGTGGTGAATGATTTTGTCCCATCCATGGGACGAATTCCTTGAAGACAATGCGGAGTAAAGTTTCATATATACATTTGTATATATGACACCAGCAACTGACCCTTCTGCAACAATACCAGCTTCTGTTATAATGCCTTTCAACCCTCCATCTTGAAACCGTTTTCCAATAATGGAAAGTAGATTGCACATAGTATGGAATGCTCCTATCGGAAAGATTACATTCTTGAATCTGTCTGCATGTTTCCACACAATCTCTACAGCCTTAACATAGATTGTCTGATTAAACACAATAACTATTATGGAAAGGTTGAGGGTGTCCCTGAACTACAATGAGTACTTTAATGTTTCATATATGGTTTCCCTATCAGTTGTTGGGGCATTTATAGTTGGGAGATATCCTATGTTATCTTTTATCACTGTCAGGTCTTTTCTTATGACAATATTGACGCCTGTCCATCCCATCACTTGTTGGTTGTCTCCTTCGATCTGTCTTGTAAGCATCCATACAAAATTTTTCTTGTGTGCCCCAGCAATCACATTAGTTCTATCACAGTCAACACTTTTGAGGTTAGAAGGATCGACTTGCTTTCCTGGTACGTAGACCGTCAAGGGGTCCTCGTGTAATGTCAGGCTTTTTTTCTTGTTTTTCTGAACAGTTGGAAGACGAGGTTTGCATGGCTTTGGTCCAAATACGTGTGGCTGTACAATAATGCCACTAACTCTCTGAGACGTTCCCTCTCCTGTCAGGTCTCTTCAAGTTGATCAGTGTTGTCCCATGCAAGAGTTATACATACATGATCTTGTATTTCTCGCAGAATAATGTTATCTGGAGCACCAACGAGCTTTAACAGGCACAGAGCAGTGTCATCTTCTTCTGTAGTAGTATATGACACTCCATGACCAAGCCTGTCCAAAATCCGGATAAGCTCAACATTGCCGGTCGGTGCCCTTACGCAGATGGCAGAAGTACTGTGCATGTTTAGGTGGAACTTGAGATCCCCCACTCACTGCATACATCAGATCCTGAGGAAGTGTGTCTACTAGCAGTGAACATAGTTTTCGGAATTGTTTGGGAGGCACATCTCCACTGATCAGTGCAAAAAGGGACTTTGTTACTTTTTCTGGGATTTTCACACTACTAGTTAGGGCTGAGGGTAGAAATGGCCATGTCTATTTTCCTCCTGGTCATTTATAACAGATCTTAGGTGTAATGCTGCTCTCTCCAATGTCTGCTGAACATCAGTAGAGTTTTCCTGAAGTATTTTCAGCTTCCTCTTCACCTGCTGATTTTCACGTGCCAGGTCACAGGCAGTTAAGCTGTATGGAAATACCGAGAGCTTTCCCTTTTCATCGGCATAATATATGAAGCACGTCTCCAAGATCAGCTTCAACTTTCCTTCGAAAGTGTTTCTTAATGGACTCTCGCATTTCCACTCCAAGGGTCATCATGCATTCATTTAACACATTTATGAGCTCTGTTAGTTCCATAACTCTGGATGATTTAAACAGTTCACATCGGATATATTGCAACAAGTGTCCATAGGCATCCCTTTCAGCTCCTTTGTAATCAGGGTCCTCAGGATCATTTAGAGTGCCTGTATCAGTACCGTCTTCTATGCCTTTTAAGTTGGTATGAACTCTGCAGCAGAACTTATGATACAATGCCACTGCTGCAACAAGCTCTCTTGAGGCAAGAGCTAGAATTCTGGTGTCATTACGCTTTGTTGCCACTTCTGGTATCTTGAGTCTGCTTGTAATTTAACACACTTTATCAAAGGCTGTCTGGTTCTTGTCCCTTTTATGTATTGTGTTGCCTTTTCCAGTCGGCAAAATATACAAGTTTTATCTAAAACTCTTGAGGCTGAGGCCTGTTTCCTTGTGGAACGTCGCTTCACCTGTGAAAGGGAGCCGTCATCTTTGCCTTCATGTTGATCCAAATCACGCTTCATGGAGAACGTCTGGTGACATTTTCTATGGTAAAATACCTCTGGCACATCTCCCTCTCCTACGGTTGCAGCAATGTGCAGCAGCGGTGTGTGCTGTCTTATTCTGGCAGCTCTAAGAAGTATTCCAAGAATCACAGTCTTTTGGTGATATGAGATCAATGTGTGCAACATCGTCGCCAGAATGGATTATGCATGCCTTCTCTGTATGCTGATCCATTTTCAGGGTGCAGAATAACGTTCACTCATGCACCTGATAAGACACAGGATAATTAAAGGAATGAGACAAGAATGAAATTAGCATATGCTGAGGTAAGCACATGTAAGCCGAGGAAGTATGTCACAATTTTGTAGAATTATACCACATTCCTGGGAAATATATTTATTTAAGGCTTATGAGCATCCCAGGTGCTATGTAGCAACATATTATAGGGGATCAAATTTGGCGCCGTTTTTCACGACAACTATCAATTGGATTCTAATGATACTTGACAATCTTTTATAATATACATTCCTTGATGTTGAATTGTTTGATGTTTGTGAACGGAATGATTGTGACAAAGAGAAAGCATTAAGAAACCACCAATCTTTGGTGATGTCTGGCTCATTTATTATTCAGTGGATTTTGATATAATTTTGCATAGTGTCTTCCCATAACCAACATTCCACTCAACAAAACATGAATTACAAACAACACAATGATCATTAAAAGTGAGTTAAACCCACATGTGCAAACACCCCCATCATGAACCTTATTTTCCAAATTTTCAGAAAACAGATTTTCGATACAATTTTGTGGCCGTCTAGCCAGTGTAATCTACCTGTTTGGGATTGCTGTCATGCAGATTCTATATGCCTATGGGTAGATCTTTGAAATGAAATAAATTAACCTTGTTCATCTTTTGTGGTACTGACCACCCCAGGACTCAAAGGGATGGGGAAAGAATAGAGGAGGTTCAGTCAGTTTTACTTGTGGCCTTGTGAAGTTAGTGTAGCTCTGGAGTTGTGAAACAGACTGTGTAGTTACTTGGAAAATAAAGACAACGAAAGTCAGAATCATGTGTTATTACCACGCCTGGGTTGATCTTGTGTACATTGAAAGGCTTACTCTACGAAGAATTATTTACTGGGCAATGTCCTTCCCATACTGAACTACTGCTGTTGAAGCCTGTGGCAGTGTGGGACGAGGACGTAAAAATCTAAATATATGATAAAAATCACTTCCCTAAATATAAGAAAAAATCCAAAAATCACAATATATGAAAAAAGTCCAAACCTGTGAAAAAATAACTTCAGTTTAAATGTATGAAAATTAAAATCAAAGTATGTGAATGATAAAAAAATTTAAATATATGAAAAATCGCTTCAGATTTATTTTAAAAAAATCACTTATATCTAAATATATAAATGACCATAATATCTAAATCCATGAAATAATAGCTTCAAACCTAACTATAAAAAAGTCGGCCATATGATCATCAGTAACCCTAGCTCGGTTACAGTTTCAACATGGACCAATGTTAATAAAGTATTTTTTGTTAAGGATTCCCTCACTTATAATTCGCCAAAGTTATGTCCTTTCCTCCTGGCACCCTGATCTCCGCTTCAGGTACCATTTTTGCTCTATGTGCTAAGTTTGATTTTCCCAGGATGATTACACGTCCATTTTTGTTTTTTTCTCAAACAAAATTTCACCTATACTTACCTAACAAACTTACATAACTTTGTACTCAGAAAAAAAGCTATCCTCACCTAGATTTCCCTACGTAAGAAATAGTGCAAAAGTGGGATAGAGAAGGGAAAACATTCTCCTTGAACACCTAGGCCGGTATTCTCGTCGGTTAAGAAAGCTCGTTAATCCCTTTTCCTCAACGACGTATTTTGCTTTTTACACCTTACTGTCCTTGTTTGTGTTATATAATTATTTTTAACATCACCATACTCTTCATAAATAACTTACGAAGGATTATGACTAAAAATATTTAAAAAATAAATCGCTAAGGAGGAGATGTTAGGGAGCTTCCTTAACCGACGAGAATACGGACCCCCGTGTATTTCTGCATCCCACTATAAAGTGTCATAATACTGTACTCACAGAAGTCTTTGTGAGCAGGTCAGTGCGATTTCTACGTTGGCCGGGGCACCTACTTACCACTACCAATGGCGATAGTGGCGCAGAAAAACAGTCCTGTTTCGCCTGCTGTGGATAAGGAGTAAGTATGTTGAATAGAATTATCAAAACAAGATGAAAAACACTCATTACACCCAGATATGCGTGGCCAAATAGGCTTCATTAACGCTAATTCGGTGACTTGCGTTTTAAAAGTGAATTATTTGTGAGTAGAGTGACAATTTAGGAGTCTGAAGATAGAGTAGGCAACGTAGAGGACTAAGAAGAAGAATTATGGTTAATGGAAGTAGTTAGTAGTTGTAGTAGAGGTAATATTAGTAACAGTGGTGGTGGTAGTAACAGTAATTGTAGTAGCACCGATGGTGATAGCAGCAGTAGTAGTATTGATGGTAGCAGCAAGGAATAGTAATAGTATTAGTGGTGTTGGTGGTGGTGGTGGTAGTAGTAGTAGTAGTAGTAGTAGTAGTAGTAAAATTGGTGGTGGTGGTGGTAGTAGTAGCAGCAGTAGTAAAATTGGTGGTGGTGGTGGTGGTGGTGGTAGTAGTAGTAGTAGTAGTAATATTGGTGGTGTGGTAGCAGTAGTAATAGTAATATTGGTGGTGCTGGTAGTAACAGTAATAGTAGTAGCACTGATGGTGATAGCAGCAGCAGTAGTATTGATGGTAGCAGCAGTAGGAGTAGTATTAGTATTAGTGGTGGTGGTGGTGGTAGTAGTAGTAGTAGTACTAGTAGTAGTTGTAGTAGCAGCAGTAAAATTGGTGGTGGTGGTGGTGGTAGTAGTAGTAGTAGTAGTAGTAATATTGGTGGTGGTGGTTGCAGTAGTAATAGAAATACTGGTGGTGGTGGTAGTAGTAATAGTAGTAGCTGCAGTAGTAGTAGTCCATTCATCATGATGAAGTACGCGACCTCACTGTGAAAATGCTACAGCAAATATGCCATGATGTCACCATAGAGCCAGCTCTGCTACCTCTAGACGGTGAGCACTTCATACACAGAACAGCAAACACGTCAAATGATGCAAGAGTGGATGTCAGTGCTCGAGGTCTGGGCACTTGGGCAGAGGGCTTTCTTCGACTTTAGGATATTTCATGCTATGGCAGCATGTCCCCGCAAACTGTCTCTCGAGGCTGCACACAAGAGGAATGAACAGGAAACATACATACACTATCCATAAAGGATCCAGCATGTGGATCACAGTCGATTCACTGCCCTTGTTTTCACAACATCAGGTGGGATGGGTCCAGAGGCGTTGACATTCTCCTCGAGACTGGCACAGGTTCTTTCTGAGAAAAAGCATCAACCTCAGAGTTCTCTTATGACCTGGATGAGATGTCGACTGTCATTCTCCCTCGTGAGGTCTGCACTCCTATGCCTCAGGGGTACAAGATCATCAGCCCTCAGGCCTGTCTCTCTGGTGGATATGGATTGCGAAGCTACTTTGGTCGGGAGCCGCATAAACCAGCGACTCCAATAGATTAATGTCTCTATAAGTTCTGTAATGTTAATGAAAAAGAACAAAAACACAGTAATAACAGTGGTAATCTATGGCTTGTAACCACAGTCGTTGTCGTGTTTTGGGCCAACAGATTGTATGATAAGGGACAGTGTTAATCTTCACATTCGATTCCAAATGGTGAACTGTATTATGAAAGTTGGTTTTGATCTTCACAATATAATTCCCAAATGGATGGAGGTGAAATTAGAAAAAAGTCGTTGTAGTAGTAGTAGTATTAGTAGTAGTAATGGTGGTGGAGGAGGTGGTGGTGATGGTGGTAGTAGTAGTAGTAGTAGTAGTAGTAGTAGTAGTAGTAGTAGTAGTAATGGTGGTGGAGGAGGTGGTGGTGATGGTGGTAGTAGTAGTAGTAGTAGTAGTTGCAGCAGTAGCAGTAGCAATAGTAGTAGTAGTAATGGTGGTGAAGGTGGTGTGGTGGTGTTGGTAGTAGTAATAGTTGCAGTAGCAGTAGCAGCAGCAGTATATAATTATTTTTCTTTCTTTTTGGTAGTAGTAGTAGTAGTAGTAGTATAGTAGTAATTATTGTAGTAGTGGTGGTAGTAGTAGTAGTAGTAGTAGTAGTAGTAGTAGTAGTAGTAGTAGTAGTAGCAGTAGTAGTAACGGTGGTGCTGTGGTGGTGGTGGTGGTGTGGAAGTAGTAGTAGTAGTAGTAGTAGTAGTAGTAGTAGTAGCAGCAGCAGCAGCGATATACTATTCTTATTACACTTATTTGTTGCTGTTTTTGTTGTTGTTGTAACCCCAGGCTCAT
Source organism: Coenobita brevimanus (assembly GCF_032717465.1). Lineage (NCBI taxonomy): Eukaryota > Metazoa > Arthropoda > Malacostraca > Decapoda > Coenobitidae > Coenobita > Coenobita brevimanus. Next base: position 34,195,919 of record NC_136999.1, on the reverse strand, counting down.
CTAGACGTGAATCTGGTGTAACTTTCTTGTCTTAATTTACCATCATGGACAAGGCAAAGTTATATTGTTGATTAAAACGTATACGGAAACTGAAATTAACAAATAGGCTACAGATTGTGTGTGTGTGTGTGTGTGTGTGTGTGTGTGTGTGTGTGTGTGTGTGTGTGTGTGTGTGTGTGTGTGTGTGTGTGTGTTTGTGTTTTATGTTAGCTGATCTGATACTACACGAGTTCTTAAGTTACAAACAAGAAAATAATTATCTCTTGTCATGTCTCCTTGATACCATCAGATGAGGTAAGGCCTATGTATCTATCTATCTGCGAATCCATCTATCTATAGCCAGACGTCTTAATCTCCTGAGGGTTGGCCACAAACAAATCGTCTCCCAGTTGCCCTGCCCTCTGCATTTTGCTGCCCTCTTTTCAATTGACACCCTCGTCTTTCATCATCCGTCCATATCATTCTTGGTCTCCATAACCCCCTTTTCCCTTCCACCTCATTCACATTCACTCTCCTCTTCAGTCTCTCATTCTCCATCCTCTCCACATGGCCACATGAGGTAAGGTATAATATAAAAACACAGAAAACGCTAAACCCTTACGGTGCTTATTTTCATCATCACACCCACTGGACTGAATTATGCTGTTGAGTTGCTGTTTTCCTGTAGTCCACCGTCCTTCCCCTCGTGGGACAGGAATGTGACTGAGAGGTAGTTTTTCCGGTTGAATGGGTGTAACATTGGGAAGTTGCCCCTCTACAACACAAATATGTAAATGAATATGTGGCTAACCACGCCTTGGTAACTAAGGAAGTGAAAAATAAATGAAGAATGGAAAATATTAATATATGGAGGACTATATATTTCTGGATAAAACAATGCACACATAAATTAAACAGCGTTTGTGCCGTTGATACAATATGAACATGTACCAAACATTTCACGCACTAATTAGCCTCCTGTACTGTGTTGGTAAATCTGCCATCACATTATCTCTGAAATGCCAGGGAGTCTATCAAGGGTATTATGGTATTTATGGACATCACACTGAAACAATCTTTGTTGAATAATGCGAATACGTAAATAACAAACATAATTACAGGAACTGCAGTCGAAAACAGGATGTATACTTTGCATATGATACAGGACAATTAGGGATTCAACTAGACAACATGAATAAACATTGCCGTTTGAATATTAATGCAGTTACTCGTATTATGATCATATAAATGTTTTATGCATATACGTGTTATTTCAGTATTTGTCATTACTGTTTAAGTAGGTAGCCGAAAAGTAATGTGATCTTCAGCATCCGGTTAGACCCGATAGCCTTGGTAATACCACAATGTTACTTGGTAAATGTCACACCAAGTTCCTTGATTGATATGTACAAAGAGTCTCTCTCTCTCTCTCTCTCTCTCTCTCTCTCTCTCTCTCTCTCTCTCTCTCCTACGACTTATAAATATCATTTGTCTCCACAGTGCCTTTGCGTTGATGGAATCGGGTTTATTTAATAAGTGGATGAGGCACTCCCTGGCCAACACCACCGCCTGTGTCAATCCACCCATGGTCATCACCGTCACTACTGTTCTCTCACTCACCAACCTCTGGGTAATTATAACACTGTATGTAGTTTGTCAAGTACTGCATACCTATCTATATCTATAGTTCCATTTCCGTAAGGGATGGTTACTAACAAACCGCCTCCACGTCACCCAGTCCTCTGTCTGCCTTCCCTCCAAATCATACTCACTCACCAACCTCTGGGTAACTGTGGATTTTGCCCGGAATTCACGAATATATTTACGACCAACTCTCTCTCTCTCTCTCTCTCTCTCTCTCAACTTTGATTTTTTATTGTGAAGAAATACAATTGACATGGGAAGTTTCTGCACTTCTCTTCTGTTTTCCTCTCAACAAATAATAATAATAATAATAATAATAATAATAATAATAAAGCAAATGGAACACCGAGATCTCAGGCCCCAAGCTGTCAGTGCAAAGCATTGCTTGGTATGCCTCCGCCAATCCTTGCGGATGGACTCTCCTTAAATCCTTCATGGCAGGCTTCACTGTAGGTTGAAACAAGACTAAAGAGAAACTAAGTCGACCTCATATGACCTTGATCTTGGCCATTTGACCTTGCTGACCTAATCAGTTAATCATCCCTTCATTATGTATCACTGAAAAGAGTTTGGTCTAAAACCATTGAGGAGTTCAGGAGATATTACGCCCACACCCATATGATCTTGACCTTGACCCCTTGACGTTGCTGACCTTATCAGTTCATCGCTGCTTTATCCTGTATCACTGACAAAAGTTTGGCTGAAATCCGTTTAAGAAGTAAGGAGGTATCGCATCTACAATGATACACTAAGTTGACCCCAAGTGAACTTGACCTTTGACCCTTGACCTAGCTGTCCTAATCAGTTCATCATCTCCCCATAAAGCATCGCTGACGAAAGTTTGGTAGAAATCTGTCATGGGTTAGGGAAATATTGTGGCCACATTATTGTTACTGGGAGATGGCCATAAGGATGAACTTAATTGATCCTGTATGACTTTGACCCTTGATCCCTTGACCTTGCTGAGCTAATCAGTTCATCGTCCCTTCATACTGTATCAGTGACAAGAGTTTGGTTGTAATTCGCCGAGGGGTTTAGAAGATATCACACCCACAAGATAAACTAAGTAGACCCTATTTCAACTTGATCTTTGACCCCTTGACCTAGCTGAACTAACCAGTACATTATCTCATACTGCATCGCTGCCAAAAGTTTGTAGGAAATCTATCAATGGCTTCAGGAAATATTGGGTCCAGAAAAGAATTATGGACAGACTTACACATGCATGCACCAGCGCACGCAAGCAATCACTCAATGCATCCTCCACTACACGTGGGAGAAGCATAATAATAAATAATAAACAGAACTATACTACCATCACAACTACTACTACTACTACTATCCAGAGGTGGGCACCACAAATGAAAATTCAATTCAGCAACACAGATCCACAAACTAAAAAAAAAAAAGAATTGCATTCCACAACCGCAAATTCGCAAAATTCTTGAAATATGCATTTCCGCAAATGCAAAAACGCAAACGCAAACTTCAGTACCACGGCATCAGCTTCATCTTATTCTGGGTACCATTAGAGGATTATAATTATTAAGTTTAGGATGATATTTTACATAATCAAGGGGTTAAAAATCATCTCTAGTTACTCACATACTGCAATTATATATTTACTCTATTCTGAGTAGCAGTAAATGACTATAAAGTTTGGATATTGTCTAAAGTAATGAATGGGATATGTGAGGCGTTTAAAACCAGAAGGCCGCAAGCACCATTTTTTTCTTTTAATGAGAAAAACGAACTGCTATAGACAGAAAGCTAGGAATTGCTTTATTTTAAACGTATGGGCATTCTATGGCCCATACCTTTAAAATAAAGCAAATCCCAGCTGTCTATCTATAGTAGTTACTGAGAAATAAAAAACTTTAGGGACGTTTTTCTCTTTAAAAAAAAAAGTTGGTGCTTGCAGCCTTCTGGTTTTAAAAGCTTTATATAAGATTATAGTTATAGTAAAATTAAAATATATATTTCAGTTATTATTATTAGTATATTAGACTGTTTTTACTACAAGACAAGGGTTAATCCTTCACTATCGTATACAAATGAATTTAATTACTACACTTCACAGCTCGCACTTGACAATTGACACATCAGTCCAACTCTATTCCTCGGCTCAACCTTACTCCCTAGTCATAGTCAGACTCCTCTAACAACTGAGACAACTCCAATGTATAGTATATCTATCTATCTACCTGTCTATCTATCTATCTATCTATCTGTCTATCTACGTATATTGATACCGCATGGAGATAGGTGGTTGTCTGATCAGAAAAATGTGTTTTCATTTCGTATGTTTCTTGTTTAATCTGTTATTTATCTACTTAATGATTTTTGTTGAGATTGAAATATTGGCATTGGCAATGCTATAAGTCTGGCAATTTGAAATTTAGAATAAAATTCATATTCTAGGTGGACTGGGAGGCTTCGTAGCACATCTTTGCACTTTTCATCTTGTTGTTGGCTTCTATTCTAAACAGGTCTTTCTAGTATCGATGTAGTTTACATCACTAGCATATATTATTGCATCTATGAATCTGGAAAATAAACTGATATTGAATTAGGCTTTATATTTTTCTTTATTTATTGGAAAAAAAAATATTTGTTGGCTTTCATCTTTAGATTCTTATTTCTTACTCCCCCCCCCAGCATGGACAAACAGTATATCATTAAGATAGTGAGGAACCCCCCTATGCAAAGCAGAATATGACTTGCTATGATGATTTTATGCTTTAATATTTAATCACGCGTACGAACGTTGCCTCCTTTTGGCTTATACCCGTTTTCATTCCTTTCCATGGAGCTTGGTATGATGCCAGTGAATATCAAAGAGAGATAAATTGATACTCAGCCCCGCCTCTCTCTCTCTCTCTCTCTCTCTCTCTCTCTCTCTTTAAGGAATTGTAAAATTGTCGTACAAAAAGGACGATAATGAAAACTGTTACATACACTATTGGCTACATATGAACCTGAAACAGTACAAGAGTGTGGCATGGGTCAGGCAGTTGGTACGCCTGCAGCCCGTGAAGTATTCACACATTAGTTGTGTCTAGGAGGATGAATCAATGGGTTGCCAATGACTGTTTAAAACTGACACGTAGCTACGAATCAAGTATTAGAAGACTCTACACTAGTAAAAATAACCATAGGTATGAATGTTATTCATCACTGTCATAGCTCATTTCGTTGACAGCTAAACTTAAACCGCAGTGATAACCAAATGACATAAAGAGATTTCCGTTTCATAGACTGATCTAGCCGGAGCTCACACTTGCCTTGCCAGATGGTGGAGCACACTCTTCTACGATTTATCTGATACAAAAATCAAATTGTTTCCATAAACTGTATACTGGCATTTCTGTTTGTAAATTTAATAAATCGTACAAAGATATAGTTACTAGCTTCTAGTATCTTCATGAAACATAATACTCTCTTCCCATTCTGCCAACTCTTTCATTGCTGGAAACTCACTCCCATCTTCTCCTCCCCCCACTTCCTCCCTCGAACCCCCTATCTCTCTCATTCTCCCCACCCCACCCCCCTAAACAGCCAGTTCCTCCCCTCCCCCATTTCCTTTTGACTAACGGAGGTGAAGGTCATAAAGTCTGACCTCCTTACTTCTTAACCCACGGCGCCCCGGGGACGTACTTCCACGTCCTCACGTTTTGTCACAGCTAATCCCGGGGACGTACTTCAACGTCCTGCAATTGCAAGGTTCATAATTTCCACAATTTTCAATTTTCGCGAGTCATTTTTGGTACGTATACACGTGACACCTTCCTCAACAAGATGCCAGGCAGAGACAATGCCTTACCCAGCATGACCTCCTCCCCCCCCCTGCATGCCATTGTCTCAGCAATTCACCTGTCATCAGTGACCTGGCCAGTATAGCCATGTCATGCCACGGTACGAAATTCAGGGCCAGAGTGATTCCCCAATCAATGACAATGTGGAGGACAAACTTTACATAGCATTAGAGGAAGAAACAGTTAGACATGATGATCAGGTAATGTGGCAAAAAAAGGTCAGGTATTAGTGAGTGAAACAATGCTTATAATGCCTATGTTACTGCTTGAAAACCAATATACTCTTGTACTACATATAAATTCGTAACAGTAAATAAATAAATACCGTTTATGAGTGGTGTGAAATAGTTATCCTCCCATAGAACTCGTTTTCTTTGGTGCCAGCCTGATAGAAAACCCAGTAAGGTAAGGAGGCTCTCCTACCTGTAATGAGTATTTTAAACCTCAGGTGAGCGATTTCTCTATGAATTTTCGATGTTTCTCATCAAAAGCGAAAGTTTTAGCACAAAAAAAAAAAGGGTCGAAAAATGGTCGGGATTGGGGGGTACCAGTGGTCAAAAAGTGGACGGGACGGGGCGGGTTAAACCAACAGTGGTTATCTGCCTAGATGACCCATCCTTATTGACAAAGTCTCTCTCTCTCTCGGGCCAAATCACTTAAGATCTTACCTGAACTGTGTCGCCAGTTCGTAGTGCCACAGGGCGCTCTTGGGGCAGGCGAGTATAGTGTGGAAGCCACTACCTCCAAGTCACTGTCTCTTTTATATGTAATAGCTTATGTGCATAATAGGATAAATATAATACACTGAATGTGATGAGATTTCAGCCAAAGTTTGTAGTGATATGGTTAAATGAATGAGAAAAATAAAGACCTTGTTTCTATTAGAAGGAGAAGTGCATCTCGGACTGGTGTATTAGAATGACCTATATATTCATTCTGCAATAATTATACGGGTTATGATGACAGTTCAACTATATATTTCATTCTTAAGATGACTCAAATGTGCAACACCATAACTATAAAAACAACGTATATTGGCAATGCTGTTTCATCAGATCGATCTAGACTGTGTATGGCTCTTGCTCATTGTAATCAATCGCAGCTGTGTCCCACTGAAAAGAGGCTTAACATCCACACACGGTAAAGAGTGCCTAAAGACTGGAGATCATAGGAAGCAGGAAATACAGACAGAGGGAGACAGTTCCAGAGTTGACCTGTTGCATAAATGAAGGACCGGGAGTAACGGTTAACTCTTGCATTAGAGAATTGGACAGAAAAGGGATGAGAGTTTGCTGCTTGATGGATGCTATGTGCCCGTCGTAGAGGTGGAGGAGCAGCGACCACTGAAGTAGCAATAGAAAAGAGATAAAGATGCAACAGTGTGGCAAAGAGACAGACCCCATTCCCTAAGGCCCAGCAGTCTTCCTGTAAACCATTCACTTCCATATGACACCATTTTGGCACTAACACCCACCATCCATTTTAGGATGTTTTGTACTGATGTATTAGTATTAGTTTGGGTGTTTTTGTGAGATGTTAGTAGGTCTTGTGGTAAATCAATAAAGTCTGTTTTTAACGAAATTCATACTCTGCCCCCTGCCTCAACCAAGATACAAACATGCGTCCATTGGAACAACAGTCCTATCGACTTTGTCACCGCCTCCCTCATTCAGTCCTAGTAAACAGATGATACTCATTTCCCTACCAGGTTCTCCCGTCTCTTTCTCTCATTTCATTTGCAGGTTTCAACACCGACCTTTCATTTGTTCTCTTCTAATGGGGGGGGAGGGGATTTCGTTTTCACCCTCATAATTCTGATGATTATAATTATCGCTCACTGTTTGTGTTAATTCCATCCCATCATTTACAAACAGATTAGTAGTAGAATAAATTTATCTAGGCTATGTATAACAACATGACACCGTACCAACAGTATATCAGGCAATGTATTTTTCATTAAAAGACATAAAAATTCTGCTGATTTTCCCACCATGTTTGTTAACCCGAGAAGTCCCATCGACGTATGGGTACGTTGTAACATTTTGCATTTGCCAGTCCCGTCGACGTACTGGTACGTTTTGCAATTGCAAGGTCCTTAATTTGCACAATTTTCAATTTTTGCGCGTGATTTTTCGTATGTATACACGGGACACCTTCCTCTATTCCTCTACAAGATGCCAAGCAGGGACAATGCCTTACACCGCATAACGTCCCCCCCCCCCCGCACGTCATTGTCTTGGCAATTCACCTGTTACCAGTGACCTGGCCAATAAAGATATTCAGGGCCAGAGTGATTCCTCCAATCGATGACAATGTGGAGGACAAAGTTTACATAGCATTAGAGGAAGAAACAGTCAGAAATGATGATCAGGTAATGTGGCAAAAGAAGGTCAGGAATGGTGATGAGTTAGTGAGTGAAACAATGCTTATAATGCCTATATTACTGTTTGAAAACCAATATATTCTCATACTACATATAAATTCGTACCATGTAAATAAATAAATACCGTTTAGGAGTGGTGTGGAATAGTTATCCTCCCATAGAACTCGTTTTCTTTGCAGCCAGCCTGATAGAAAACCCTATAAGGTAAGGAGGTACTCCTACTTGTATCGAGTATTTTAAACCTCTGGTGAGCGATTTCTCTATGAATTAGCAATGTTTCTCACCAAAAGTGGAGGTTTTAGCCAAAAAAAAAAAAAAAATCCAAAAATGGTCGGGACTGGGGGGTGTCGGAGGTGCGAAAGTGGTCGGGACGTGAAGGGTTAATACTGTATAACATTCATACACCACAGATGGATAACAGTGTTCGTGTGCCATTCATATACTCGTATGACAATGCCTTGTACTGACATTCACCCTCTCCTTCACTAGTACAGATATGTTGTTAAAGTATCGGCATAGATAAGGTACAATTAATGACATTACTTTTACCCAGGAAATATATCTCACATGTAGTCTAACTGCATATGAACATTATGACAGTGTAGCAGAAATAGTAATTATGAAAGTTATCTAACAAGGTAAATTCAGTGCTTTCTAACTCTGCTGCAGACACCTTGTTTACCAATATAGCATATAGCTATAAACCATTACCGGTATGTATTTGCAACAATCACATCCTGCTGTGTAGTTCGTTCCCTTTCTTGCCACTCAGTGTAGAGCTACCCTAAAAACAGAGTACTGCTAAACTAAATGGGTTGATGATGGGCGCCCCCCACTTACCCTTCTTAACTATTGTTATGAAGGGGGATTTGTCAGTTAGGTAGTCTCGTACCTTCGAGACGTTTCTGGTACCGTAAGTTTCGTTACGAGTCGTCAGAGCTGCCAGTTTGCCTGGTGTTTGTAAGCGTAGTTATTTCGTAATTTAAACATTAATTTATTTTTGTGCTCTTTTTCTTTATAATGTTTTATTTAAGTGATTGCTTGTTAAATTATGTAATTTAAATTCGTACGGTAAATGATTTAGAGTCTTATGTAATGTGAGACAACTCTACCATGTTTCGATGTCTAGTAGTTGGTAACTGTTGTTGCTAGGGGCTGATGCAAAACAGTATGTCCTAGAATGGTGGAGAAGTAGAAGTTTCGAGAGTAATGCAAGCTTATATAAGATGGTGTAGAGACTATTACAAGTTTAGTCCGGTGTCAAGTCAGTCAGTTTCGAGTTTAGTCGGGTTTCTGTTCAGTGTGAGTGAAGTGCAGTCGGGTTTGGTGCAGTGCTGTTAGTGAAGTTTGTGGAGAGTTGCCTTGCAAGCATTAAGTGTAATTACTGTCTGTGAAGATTGTATATTTTTGGTACTTGTGAAAACAGTGGCAAACAGTGACAGGTTATTGAAGTTTGTATATCATTGGAACTTGAGAAGACAGTGAAGTGTTGAGCATTATGTGTAATAAGAGTTAGTATAGTATGTATAGCTCCAGTGCTTGTGAGAACGGTGAAGTTGGAAAGAATTAAGTGGAATTATTTGGAAAATAAAGACAGTGAAATTTAAGGAGCCAGTGTTTATTTTCGCCTCAGCTGATCTTGTGTACTACACACCTAAAGGCTGACCATAAGAAGAACAACTTATTGGGCAACGTCCTTCCTGTACTGTACTACAGCTGTTGGAGCCTGGGGCAGTGTGGGATGGGGACATAACACTGGTGTCAGGAGTGAGGATTATTTCAGGGCTGCAGTGAGGCTAATCTTCGACATGGAGCAAGAAGGTGTCTAGACAAGAGGCCAAGCTAGGCAGAAAGAGACATCGCTGGGTGGAATTATGAAACTATTACAAGCACATATACAGACACAGAACGAAGGACAGGAAAAACTCCAAGCACAATTACAGGCACAGAGTGAAAAAGTAGAGACACAGAGTGAAGGACAGAAAAAACTCCAAGCACAATTGCAGGCACAAAAGCAAGAAATCAAAGAACAATTGCAGGCACAGAACGAAGAACAGAAAGAACGATATGAACAGCTTCTGGAGGCATTACAGAAGCAACAGAGGGAATTACAACCGAGGATGCAAGGACAGCTAGATTATTCCATGGGAGAAATGAAGGAAGAACAGCAACAGCTTAAGGAGGAAGTAGATGCCAAGTTAAAGCTGCAGAAGTATGAGGTAAGCAATAATGTGATGGAGTGTAAACAGCATGTAGACGAACAGCTGAAGAGAGTTAGTGAGGAAATAGTGACGGAGTGCAAACAGCATGTGGAAAACCAGCTAAAAATTAGCAAGGGAATAGCGACAGAGTGCAGACAGCATGTGGACAACCAGCTTAAGATCAGTAAGGGAATTGTGATAGAGTGCAGACATCATGAAGATAACCAGTTGAAGCATGTAGTCGATCATGAGAAGATAATTAGCGAGAAAATTGAGGCTGTAGAGAAATATTGCACTCTTGAGCCTCAGGGTAGTGTACAGAGAGCATATGAAGGGAGTGGACAGTGTACGGTGAATATTGGCAGATCCCGGGCATCTGTAGCTGGCATTACAGGGTTGAATAATCAGAATGTAGGTGAATTAACTCTTGGCCTTAATTATGATGCCCCAGTTTCTAGGCCTCAACCAAGTGAAGTGCAGGGCTATAATGGGGGTCCAGTTAAAAAGAAACCTCAGGAATTTGATGGTAGAGTATCTTGGGAAGCTTACCGTGCACAGTTTGTTACTTGTGGATCAGAATGGTTGGGATGATAAGAAGAAGGCTGCAGAAGACCCACCACTGAAGAAATGCAAGAGAACCTTGATGAACAGTGTGTGAAAAGACAGAAGGACTGACAACATGCAGCGTAGTAAGAATGGGAATCATAGGAAGAAATGCAGCCGGACTGTAGTGACGGGGCCAGCGTCGGACGGAGAAGACCTGGGGAGGATGCAGATGGAGGGTGCTGATTTGCAACTGGTGCTGGAGTGGCTACAGTGGAGTGCAGTGCGACCATCATGGGGAGGAGTTTCCAGGTTGGGCCCTGCGACCGGAAGCTACTGGAGTCAGTGAGACCTTCTTCGTTGCAACGGACTACTGGAGGATCAGTGGGAGACGCCCAATGGCCTCAGCAAGTGTTGGAAACTGGTGGTTCTGAAGAGGGTGAGGCCTGAGATCTTGGATGAGTCCCATAACCAGATCACTAATGGGCACCTGGGAGTGAAGACAACTCTAAGCAGGCTGCAACACAAGTTCTACTGGATTGGCATGCGTCAGGATGTTGAAGAGTGGTGTCGGACCTGTGATGTATGCTGTGTCAAGAAGACAACCAAGACCTTCCTGGAGGATTGGACTATGTGGAGGAACAAGGATATCATCGGAAGCAGCATAGAAGGACCTGATAAGTTGAAGGATTATTTTGTATATACTGTGTAGTTTTCTCGGGACGACAAAGAACTAGGGAGGGGGTAGTGTTATGAAGGGGGATTTGCCAGTTAGGTAGTCTCGTACCTTCGAGACGTTTCTGGTACCGTAAGTTTCGTTACGAGTCGTCAGAGTTGCCAGTTTGCCTGGTGTTTGTCAGCGTAGTTATTTCGTAAGTTAAACATTAATTTATTTTTGTGCTCTTTTTCTTTATAATGTTTTATTTAAGTGATTGCTTGTTAAATTATGTAATTTAAGTTCTTACGGTAAATGATTTAGAGTGTTATGTAATGTGAGACGACTCTACCATGTTTCGATGTCTAGTAGTTGGTAACTGTTGTTGCTAGGGGCTGATGCAAGACAGTATGTCCTAGAATGGTGGAGAAGTAGAAGTTTCGAGAGTAATGCAAGCTTATATAAGATGGTCTAGAGACTATTACAAGTTTAGTCGGGTGTCAAGTCAGTCGGTTTCGAGTTTAGTCGGGTTTCAGTTCAGTGTGAGTGAAGTGCAGTCGGGTTTGGTGTAGTGCTGTTAGTGAAGTTTGTGGAGAGTTGCCTTGCAAGCATTATGTGTAATTACTGTCTGTGAAGATTGTACATTTTTGGTACTTGTGAAAACAGTGGCAAACAGTGACAGGTTATTGAAGTTTGTATATCATTGGAACTTGAGAAGACAGTGAAGTGTTGAGCATTATGTGTAATAACAGTAAAGTGTGTATAGCTCCAGTGCTTGTGAGAACAGTGAAGTTGGAAAGAATTAAGTGGAATTATTTGGAAAATAAAGACAGTGAACTTTAAGGAGCCAGTGTTTATTCTCGCCTCAGCTGATCTTGTGTACTGCACACCTAAAGGCTGACCATAAGAAGAACAACTTACTGGGCAACGTCCTTCCTGTACTGTACTACTGCTGTTGGAGCCTGTGCCAGTGTGGGGTGGGAACGTAACACTATTATACTTGCGGGACAAAATTAACAAATGGGTTTTCTGCAGATATCTGTCTTTCATTCTATTAATCTGTCTCCCTAAGGTGAGATTTTTTGTCCTCAGACAACTACCATGTCACATAAAACTCTTAAAATATTCCCAAAACTTTTTATAAACATCCTTAATGCTACTAGTTTTCTTGCTGTTACCTGTCAAACAGTACTTTTGAACTGAGGTAAATAAAGCTAAAATCTAGAGTTAATTAAAATGACCACAAATTAGGTGGGGTAGCCATTCTAATTACCCTCTTTGGGAATAAGGGGAGGATCGATTTTTTTTTTTTTGGGGGGGGGGGCAAATGTTGAGAATGGCAAGGAAATTTGGAAATGTCTTCTATAGAGTGACATATTTATTATTATTATTATTATTTTTATTATTTATTGCCAGATGCCTTAATCCCGTAAGGGGTGGCCTCAAACGAATAGCCTCCATGTTGCCCTGTCCCCCGCCCTATCACTGCCCTGCTCACAGCTCATACCCCCCTGTCTCATAGGCTATACCTCTCCACTCCATCCTTCCATCTCATCCTCGGCCTCCCCCTCCCTCTCCCTCCTTCCATCTCGCTCACATACACTCTCCTCGTCAGAGTCTCACTCTTCATCCTCTCCACATGGCCAAACCACCTCAATGTATTTTTCCTAACGCTTCCTATCACATCCACATCCACACCGCAACGCTCCTTCACTTCCTCATTTGTCAGCCTATCTCTCCATGTGACTCCACATGCTTCTCTCAAATAATTAACTTCCACTGCTCTCACTCTCGACTTGTGTCCCTCCAGCAAGGTCCAAGCTTAAGTTCCATACATAAGCGTTGGTATCACAGTACTGTCATGTACTAACTGTTTCACTTCCCTGCTTATTTTCATGTTTCTTATCACTGCTTTCAAGGAACCAGCAATCTTTCTTCCTTGTTGTACCCTTTCAAGCACTTCATCGTCTAAACTTCTAAACTTCCATCCTTACCCATCACACTACCGAAGTACTTAAACACACTCACATTTTCCTTTTCCTCCTCATCCAACCTCATTATACATTCACTGACTTCACTTCTCTCGAAGACCATAACTTTACTCTTCCCTACATTCAACTTTAGATTTAGTTTCTTACTGACTCTTCCGAACTCATTATTATTATTATTATTATTATTATTATTATTATTATTATTATTATTTTGATTTCAGGGCATGTTCGTGGTGCTTGGCCTAGGCTGTGGGATATCATGCCTTGTTTTCCTCTTGGAGAAGATTGTGTCCAGTACAATGCCGTTGACAGAAATACACTGAAGTATATGGGGACGATGCTACTCTCTCTCTCTCTCTCTCTCTCTCTCTCTCTCTCTCTTACACTGTTCTTGCACTATTTTGCTTTTATAGATCTGATACGAAGCTCAGTTGCTATATTTCATTTTTATTTAGGATATCTTTTGCTGCGAGGTTTATTTTTATACATTTAACGGACTGATTGAAGTAAAAACATTATGACAACAGAACCGAGGTCATTGCAGCTATATATATATATATATATATATATATATATATATATATATATATATATATATATATATATATATATATATATACACTTTTATTTGATGTATTCGTTTCTTATTGTAGCTGGCCAGATGTCAATAAACTTGTAAAAATATTTGTTTTTGTTTTTTTTTCCTGATGATTAGGGTATAATGCAGTTATCTCTTCTGCCTCTTGGCTACAAAGATGGTGCGACTATATTAGTTTTAAGTACCACTCAATTTTATCCATCATATGGTAAATATCCTTGTAATAGAGGTTACTGGTTTCGGTTTTTACTTCGTTCACTTCCACAGCTTTCCTCTAATCAGACAAAATACAATCTAGTGGTTTTAAGAACAAATTACAAAAGATATCACTGTACTGAAATGTTAAGTGGATCGGTGTTGCTACATTGCATTAATATGTAGTATAATATTTAAAAGTACAAACTATGTTTCACTGTTACAGCCTCCCAAGAACTATATATATATATATATATATATATATATATATATATATATATATATATATATATATATATATATATATATATATATATATATATATATATATCTTTGAGTTATAAAATAACAGAAATGGATGAGGACAGGTCATGTAGCACGAATAAGGAAATACCATTTGAGCATGTGGCTGACTGACTGGACTCCAGGAGGTTGTAAGCGTGACAGAAAAAGGCTCGACAAGAGGTGGAGAGATGAAATAGAGAAGTTTGTAGGCAAATCGTGGCAGAGATTGGCTCAGTCAAGGGAGTCGTTGAGAAGATTGGGGGATGCGTCTGTTCATCAGTGGACTTGCAATGGCTGGTGATGATGCCAGCGAAGATATATATATATATATATATATATATATATATATATATATATATATATATATATATATATACATCTGGGTACAGTGATAGAAAAGAGAAGAAAATGTGCAAAAGAAGTGGAAAGCAGAGTGACACAAGGAAGAAAAGTAGCTGGTGCAATGAAGGCCTTCATAACAAACAGAGGCTTGAGTCTTGCACCTGTACGAGGCTTACATGAGGGAGTGTTAGTGCCAAATGTGGATGTGAGACTATGGTGTGGCATGAAAATAAGAAGTCAAGAGTAAGAGCAGTGAAGATGGGACTCCTGAGAAATGAATGTGGAGTACGAGGGTGGATAGGATACAAAGTATTGCGATTCGTGAAAGATGTGGAGTGACGAAGTCAATGGACACCAGAATCGAAGAGAGTGTACTGACATAGTATGATCATATGGAGAGAATGGATGACAATAGAGTGGGGAAAATGTACCTCTGAGCGAATTAGAAGGAGGGAGGAGGCGAGGTAGGCCAAGAAGAAAGTGGACAGATATGGTGGATGAGTGTGTGAGGAAGAGAGGTTTGGAAGTCAGTGAGGCTAGGGAACTGACAAGAGATCGGCCTGGGTCGATGAATGTTGTGAGAAGAAGTGCATGATAAGGGATTTGGCACCACTTTTTAACGTGGCAGCGTCTGGACTGACTCTATCAGATACGTTTATGTGAAGCTACAAAACGTGATGAATCCTTTTGGCGAATCCGATAGAGCCAGAATTCCGGGGGCTTAAATGATGAGTGAATGTAAGCATGGCCCATTGGATTGGGCAAATTTGGGGTGTTTGGACATTGCTACTCATCCTGCCACAGCGTAGGAAAGGAGGTCCGCATGATGATGATGATTATATATATATATATATATATATATATATATATATATATATATATATATATATATATATATATATATATATATATATATATATATATATCTAGAGAGAGAGAGGTGGGCCGAGAAGACTGAGGATGAGATGGAGGAATAGAGTTGATAGAAACAATAAAGAGAAGGAGGTGTGAATTGGAAGGGGGGCAACTAAATGTAAAGGACGGGATAACATGAAGACGATTACTTTGGTAACCCTTTACTGGAATAGGGCGTTAGGCTATGGCTAGGCAGACAAAATATAAGAAAAAAGGCACAAGGATGACAATGGCTGATATGTACACTTTGAGACAGACCTCTTATCTCCTTCACCCACACTTCCTCGCCTTTATCTTGTTCCCTTCCCTTCAGTGCTTGGCTTCCTTGACCACGTCTCCTGACTGCACTGTATCTAATACTTCACCAATCGGTCTCCTTCCTTTTGGTGGCGTGGAGTGGGTGTCAAACTGGGATTTGAATACCTTGTATTGAAATCCTTACCGTTCAGAAATGAGCCATTGACTTCAGTGATGGCCTCCTCTCACCTCCACTTACATTTTACTGTGATGAGAGTTAGTAATGTGTTTAACACATTGAAGCTGGCATAAAAAGTGTTTTGATATAAACCGATAATCGCTACCTTACTTAAACATTTGTACTGTCATCAATCCTCTCAACAATCTTCTGTTAATATGATCATTATCATTATCATCATCCAGACTTTTCCCACTCCAGGGTGGATGAGGTAGAACTACACAGAATGAGACTCTAACCATTTTTTTTCTTCCCGATTGTATGAGCCACACTCCCAGTCACTCAATATTCATGCCTTTTGTCATAATATGGAACTCCTTATTAACTGAATTTAGGCTAGTTCATTACAGCATAAACTAAGACAGCAGTAAATCACCTTCTACTTGCCTTCCTCATCTGACTGTACTGGTGGTTGAAGTACCCTAGTAGGTGTTTTATGTAGGGATAAACTTATTTTCTGCAGCATAAATTTGGCATTAAAATACGTATCGAAATATTACCAGATGCATGTTTCATCCTTTGTTGAAAAAGTTAGGTTAAATATCTTCTCATCAGTAATTAGAAAATATAAATAAAGGAGTTTAATATAATGGGAAAACCTTTCGAGTTGTGTTTCTTTTGCATTCTATAAAGGACATTGAACAGTGCACGTTATATATTGCAGATATTTGGGTATGTTAATGTTTTGATAGATTATTATAAACATTAAATAATCCTTCAAGGAGTTTACCATTATATCCGAATTGTATATTCTGAAAATAAACAACGTTTAATTTAGTGGCAATCAAACCATAGCAGACTAAGATTTAATTTCTTTCTTCAGAATAATGATTCACAATACTTGTTTTTTTTACTTCCACCGCAGTGTAGAAGTAATCGTTGAAAATAAAACAGACATCAAGAAGTGTGGGGCATTAACTAACATTATCCTAACCCTGTACCAGATAGTAGCCTTATAATGGCACTCCAGTCACAAAAAATGGACGAAGTCGTATTGTTGTAGATCAATTTACTATTAAAAGCAAAAGAAACACTACTTGAATCATGTCAATTGTTAGATGGTACTAGAAAGGGTACCCGGCGTTGCAGCGGTACAACCATGTGATTTCATGCTTTACCTGGGACCCTGGATGGCCACTCCTTGTGGGAGACGACCCCTTAGTTCCCATTTTATCCTTGGATCCATTTCCCCAGGGTTATACTCTCCATGGTCCTATTCCTACCACCCATCCACCCACCCACCCATCCACCCACCAACCCTGGACACCCATCCCACCAGTCCGTCTACCCATCCTACACACTGTACATAATTTTTTTTTTTTTATAGAAGTAAAAAATCCCATCGGTAATTGGCTACCATCTTTCCACCGTGTTGTCTTGAGTATTTCTGATTAATTATCTTGGACATCAGAGGAGCCACTTTAGCTTATGTAATGTACACGTTTTAAATGTTTCAAGTCGTTGTAAGAAGTTTCACCTGTCAGAGCTGTTAAAAGAGTTCTATATCCATCTCCCTTGACTTCTATAAGAGGACAGATAGGCAGGCAGACAAACTTCGTCTCTCTCTCTCTCTCTCTCTCTCTGCTGGGACATGAAACTCCATGGAAATGCCCCGCCGCATATACTCCGTAAATTAAGATATGGGTGTGTGTTAAGTAACATTTTTGGTAACCGGAGGCAGATTGCACCCGTTTTATTACGAATTCTTTAAGACAGCGCATTTTAGGTACGTTGATTCAAAAATTGTTGCACTGTAATGCACCGTTTTGGCTAATCTGAGGGTACAAACAGATAAACAGAATGGGGATTTTAGTGGTATGCAGATTAATACTAATATCAAATTAGCCTCCATATGCTCACCTATCTTGCAGCCCGATAACCATAACAACTTTGTGATATTTAAATTTTTAAACAGATGATGAACAGGGGAAGGAAAAAAATCCATACACTAGATACAGGGATACTCTGATCATGAAAAAATTAAAAAAAAATCTGTTACAGATGGACTTAAAGTGCTGTCGGTTAAAGTTTGGGGGAAAAGTAATCTCGGGGAGCGAGTTCCAGAGAGAAGCATTTCTGTGAATGAAGTCTGATGGGCAAAAGTTCTGCAATATGGCACAGTGACATGAGCAAGTCATGAGTGCTAGCAGGTGCCTGTGTAGCAAAGAGGAAGGTGTAGAGTGGTGGCACAAAGGATGCAACTTCGTCTGAGCATTTGGCTAAAAGGTATCTGTAAAATGATGGAAGGAAGGCAACATTCCGTCTTACATGTGGGGGGAGGGGGGTAGTTCATTTGTAACTGCTTCTTTATTAACCATTGTTATGGCTCTGTTCTAAACTTTGTCCAGTTGTGTTGCTGCAAACTCTCATCCACTCAAGAAGGGTGAACAACACTAAGCTGAGAGCGTACAAAACTCTTGAAAATTATAGCTAACTGCTCGTCAGTGAACAGGTTACGGGTTCTGTAAGATAATCCAATTTTTCGATTTTTACAATGATCTAACGTGTGAGGTCCATCTGAGGGTAGCCAATTGTTAAGCGAAACACTGATAATATTTTTAGAGATAGGAATACTGGCTGCATTGAAAGCAATACCGGTACAGGAGTCAGGAAATATTTGTCTATTAGTAAACTGGATGTATGTGGTCTTTCTGGCATCAGATGAATTAATGTTATTTTGTACCCATTCCATGATCTTGGACAAGTCTTGGTATAAGAAGATTGCTGTGCTGAGTTGGGAGTCAGGGTTATCAAACTTATTGAACCGGATTATGAGTGACAAACAAGAGATCATTAGTATTAATGAGAAACAAGGTTAGAGCCAGGTCTTATCCTTAACAGAGAGGAATTTGGAATATACATCATGTACCTTTCCTCTTAACTTTCTACTGCTGAGGTATGAGAAAATCAGTGGAACAGTAGTTAATAGATTGTAGCAAGGGAGTTTGGATAGCAGGGAGCTGTGCCATTCTCTGTCAAAAGCTTTAACCGTCTCATGGACTACTTCATGTTGGACAACTGACTGATAGATGATATGAGTAAAGAGGCTGAGTATACTATCTATCTATTGCCAGACGCCTCAATCCCGTTTGGGGTGGCCACAAACAAATCGCCTCCAAGTCGCCCTGTCCCCCGCCATTTCACTGCCCTGCTCCCAACTCACACCCCCCTCTCTCATATACCTCTCCACCCCATCCCTCCATCTCATCCTCGGTCTCCCCCTCCCTCTTCCACCCTCCACCTCACTCACATACACTCTCTTCGTCAGTCTTTCACCCTCCATCCTCTCCACATGTATATCGACAGTGTATTTTTCGTGATGAAAACCATAATTTTGGTCAATGATTATGTTGTCTGAGTCAAGACTGATTGATTAAATACAATTTAAAAAAAAAATGGCGGTGCCACTGCCAAGGTCTATGGTGCCAGACATAAAGGTAAAAAATGCCAAAAATGAATAAGAGCAGGCAATGATCTAAAAGCCAAGTTAAAATATGAACAAAACAAAAAAAATGACACGAAAATCACTAAAACACCGAAAATAAGTACACTACTTAAGTACTGAATCTTGAGGCAGTCCAGCTGCCACCACAAACCTGAGGGTCCCTTCTCCCATGCAGCAGGCCACCTCCCCAAGCACATTTGAAAGATTGTATGACCCATCACCCGCCTGAGGCTTTGAGATGTAAATCGCTAAGACTGGGGCACTCCACCAGCAAATGCTGAACAGTAAGCAGGACCAAGCAATCGTCACAGAATGGAGTGGGAAAGCCCTTTATTAAAAATCCTTGAGAAAACGAGATATGTTCAATTCTCAACTGGGATAAAGCAGCCTCCCACCAGAGAGACAAGCGTTGGTAAGTGAAGGAACCCACTTCTCCACATATATCTTGTTAGGCCTCACCGCATCCCAGCAGTCTTGCAAACAACGCCGTCTGTTTAGCAATAACAGAGCAAAAATCAAATGGAGGCAAATGATGTAGAGGAGGATGGTATCCCACAGGTGCAAGAGTGCGAACACCAGCATATCAGTCCTCTTATTCCTGGCACTCTCACACAGATAGGAACCAACAAAAGTCCATACGATGGCCATGTCGGGCAAGGAAATAAAAGCCATTCTAAAAGTGATATCCATCAATACAGACAGGGCCAGAGCCCTGATGACTAGAGGCATGTCGTAAAAGGTGAGGGAGGGACATCTGAGAGGGACGTGAGCTCCTTCTATCAACGATGGACCTACAAAATGCTACACGAGGGAGTTCGGGAATCTTGGGAGATCATGGCACAAGGCACTGAGTCCAGAAGGTGGTGAGGATGATACCAACACCTCATCATCAACGACTGGCGATTTAAATCCAAAGGGAGAGCATCAGCATCCACCAATAAACTCAAAATCAGGGATGACCTGAATGCCCGAGTTGCCAGACATAGCATGATGCGCTGATTCTAACATCCAGAGACTGGCATGTGATGAAGAGGAATAGACCTTCCACCCATTTTCATGTTTAGAAAGAATAAGGGACCTATCAAAAAGGAGGAGGGTCCAAAGGTCAGCACCCCAAGAGCTGTGATCCAAACCCCGCAGAAGATTCAAGGTTTTAATACAAGATGCCTTAGTATAATGAATATGAAGAACGAAGCTTGTTGTCCATCAGAAAGAAGATCCAAAAATCGAGTCTCTTCCATGTAGGATATTTCTTGACCATAGAGATACAAGTCAGACTCTGAGAGAATCTCCCCAAAGGCAATAAAAATACACAGCCACTCTCTTTGTAAAAGAAAAACGAAAACTGCGAGACTCGGCCCACAGAGAAATACTATTAATCTGTGGATTGCAAGCCACAGCTCAGGTTGGGTAGTGCTGCGTTGCGAGCCACATCTCAAGCTGTGCTGGCCTTGCATCACTGCTAACTACTCCACCCCTACGCAAACTTACGCATGGTGCTACGCAAAGATGGAGAGAGAGATTTTTTTTTTCTTTTCACCAAATGATGCCCTGGATATTTATCTTCAAACTTTTAGTAAATACAAAAAAAAAAAAAAAAATCGTGTGTTTTTAAATTCATTTTTTCACTACTCCCTTACGTAAATTTACGCTTGGCCCTATGCACAGAGAGAGAGAGAGAGAGAGAGAGAGAGAGAGATTGAGATTTTTTTGTTTTTCACCAGATGATGCGCTGGATATTTATCTTCAAGTTTATAATTAAAAAAAAAAACATTTTTTGCGCACCACGGGGTGGGATAAATAATGGTAATAGAGCAATCCATGGATTAAGCACCGGCTGCAACTTTCTGTCAGAGACAATCTAGATGCAGTGACGGAAATTGGTCATCTACATATAGTGAGCCATAATCACTTGGCTTGTCACTCAGTGTAGTTACTTGAGGGCAGCAATACATAAGTGATTAAATGGTGGGTGCTCCACACACACACACACCCACTCCCACATATCTATATCGATATATATAAATATATATATATATATATATATATATATATATATATATATCATCATCATCATCATCATCATCATTGTCATCATCATCATCAGCCATTACAAGTCCACTGCTGAACAAAGGCCTCCCCCAAACTTCTCCACGAATTCCTTGACTGAGCCAATCTTTGCCATGTTTTCCCTGCAAATTTCTCTATCTCATCCCTCCACCTCCTGTCTGGCCTTTTTCTGTGCTACGTTTACAACCTCTTGGTGTCCAATCAGTCAATCTTTTGCTCCATCGATTATCCCTTGTTCTTGCTACATTGCCTGCCCACCTCCAATTCTGTTCTTTTATAACTTCTATAATATCTTTGACTTTAGTCTGCTCTCTCACCCAAGTTGATCTTTTCCTGTCTCTTAAAGATATTCCCAGCATTGACCTTTCCATTGCTCTCTGAGAACGAATTAATTTATTTTCCATTGATTTTGTCAGTTTCCAGGTCTCACAACCATATGTCATAGCTGGAATAATACATTCGTTATATACTTTTCGCTTCATACACACTTGCAAGCTACTTTTCATAATGTCTCTGTGTTTACCGAAAGCTTTCCATCCAATTGTAATGCGTCTTTTTATTTTTTATATCATTGTCTTTCGTTAATTTTAGTATTTGTCCCAGGTAATTGTACTCCTCGACGTCTTCAAGAATTTCTCCCCTTATTCTGAAACGCTTTTTGGTGTTTGAGGATTAAACATTACTTTAGTTTTACTCCGGTTCATCTTTAGCCCTACTTTGAGGCTTTCTCTGTTCAGGTCACTTAACATTTCTTGCAATGTCTCTGCTCTTTCTGAGATTAGGACAATGTCATCTGCAAATCTTAAATGGTTTAGCTTTTCTCCATCTATGTTTACTCCTTTGTTTTCCCAGTCTAGCTTTCTGAAAATACTTTCTAGGCATGCTGTAAATAGCTTTGGTGAAATTGTATCTCCCTGACGCACGCCTTTCTCAATCTTAATTTTCTCTGAGTCCTTATGTAATTTAACTGTAGCTGTTCCCTCTTTATATATGTTTTCGAGCAGTTTTACAATGTTCTCATTCACTCCTTGTTCTCGCAATGAATTTATAATTGCTATGTGCTCCACTGAGTCGAAAGCCTTTTCGTAATCAGCAAAACCTAAGCACAGTGGTTTATTATACTCTGTAGTTTTCTCAATTAGCTGATTCATTGTGTGTAGATGATCAGTAGTCGAGTACCCGCTTCGGAATCCTGCCTGTTCACAAGGTTGGTTTTCCTCCAGATTTGTAGCTATTCTGTTTGTAAGGACTTTAGTGAAGAGTTTGTAAATGACTGACCGGAAGCTAATGGGTCTATAGTTACTAAGGTCTTTTGAGTCGCCCTCTTTATGAAGTAGAATAACTATTGCTTTACACCAAGTTTGGGGACTTTTCTTCTGTTTTATACATTGGGTTAATAAATGAGCAAGCCTATATTGTACATCTGCTCCTGCATCTAACAGTAAATCTGCTACTATTCCATCTTCTCCCGGAACCTTCCCTCTTTTCATATTTTTTAGAGAAATATTTACTTCGTTTGGTGTTATCTCAAGTATTTCACTTGTGTCAACTGAAAAGTTAGCTATTGGTATTACAGTCTTTGATGCATACAGTTCTTTGTAAAATTCTTCAACTCTCTTCGGCATCATATCTTTGCATTTAATGCAGGGGTCGGCAACCCTAGGCACGCGTGCCAAACTTGGCACGTGAAGTGCTATTCTATGGCACTCAACGTGATCCAGTGTAACAAAGAAAATATTGAAAATGCAAAGAGAGAGAGAGAGAGAGAGAGAGAGAGAGAGAGAGAGGTGGGCACATCCTTCCTTACTAAATCAATTAACAATGTCGCTACAGTGTTAAAAAATTTTACCTGACACGCAAAGTGGCGAAAAAATTGGCATTAATTATAAATTGGCACACCATGTTCAAAAGGTTGCCGACCCCTGATATAATGGCTTCACCGTTTTTGTCTTTTAGTGATGTAATTTGTCGCTTTCCAAGTGCCATTTTACTTCGGACCTGTTTCAGACTTTTTCCTTTTTTGATGGTTTCTTTGATTTGATCCATGTTTCTCTTTCGTTTTTCTTCTCTTTGTCTTTTGTTGATAAGCTTATTTAATTCTGCTTGTTCTATATCATCTTTCTTTGTTTTTACTTTCTTACCTTTCTTTTTTTCATAAGCTCAAGTGTCTTCTCTGAATACCTCCCGGCTTTGGTTGTATTAGGTTTTCCTACTACCTCCACTGATTCTTTTAGCACTTTTGTTAGTCTGTCATTCAGCTCATCAATGTCACATTCAGCATTACTGAGAGCCTGAAATCTGTTCCTTATTTCCAGCTGAAAAGCTACTTTGATTTCGCTGACTTTTATTGGGCATATCTTTTTATCTTTAATCATCTTTCTTTCAGTTTTGAAACTGAATCTTGCTGTGCAACCCAGCATTCTATGATCACTACCTATATTTACTTTGCTGATAACTGTGACGTTTGTGATGGTGTTTTTCTTTTTTGCTATATTGAAGTCGATTTCATATATATATATATATATATATATATATATATATATATATATATATATATATATATATATATATATATATATATATATATATATATATATATATATATATATATAATGTTACAGTCATTATCTAAATCCAGACAATTTGTAAAGTGACTGAACTTTTCAGGCAATATGTGAATTGCCTGGTTCACCCAGTCAATTTATAAATCAGTTAAAAATTACAGACAATTTACAAAGTGACTAAAATTCTGATAGATTTTCTTGGCATATTTACTAATATGCGGTAATATACTGACATAGACAAACAAATAGTATTCTTGAGGAAAATTTTATTTTCTAAAACCTACGTGACGATAGAATGTGATAATAAAACCTACGTGACAATATAATGTGATAATAAAACAATGAAAGAATAAAATGTGACAATAAAGTATGACATTAAATCAGTTTTTATTCTTACATGTCAAACTAGAGTTTGAATCCTGGTATGGGTAATCGGTCAGTTTGCCTACTGACAGTTTGTGTGATGATGTCTCGGTAGTTTATCAGTGTGTGTGTGTGTGTGTGTGTGTGTGTGTGCGTGTGACCGGTACAGACGTCTGGGTAGCTAGCCAGTGCAGTTGTGTGTTGGCCTTGTCCCTGGCATTTACTCTTGTGTCCTTCCGAGAGGTGTAGTTCGTTTGTAGAACATATGGCGTGTTCTGAGGAAGCACTTTTTTACGAGAAAGTGATGTTGAAGAAAAAATCGGATTCAAAGTCATTACTACTGACTAAAATTGAGTACTACAATCTGAGTACTACAACCTTTCTTACTCACTCATGCACTATATCTCTCCACCTTCTTCTTGGCCTACGTCTCCTCCCTCCTTCAAATTCGTTCAGATATATCTTTTGCACCACTCAATTGTTATCCATTCTCTTCAATTGACCATAACATCTCAGTACACTCTCTTCGATTTTGGTCTCCATAGAGATCTTCAATTCACATCTTTCACGAATCATATTATTTCGTATCCTGTACACTCTCTGTACTCCACATACATTCCTCAGTAGTTCCATTTCCACTGCTCTCACTCTAGACTTTTCATTTCCATGCTACTCCATAGACTTACATCCATATGATAATGTTGGCTCTAACACTCCTTCATGTAAGCCTCGTGCAGCTGCAACACTCAAGCCTCTGTTTCTTATCATGACCTTCATTGCATCAACTACTTTTCATTCTTCTCTCACTCTACTTTCCACTTCTTTTGCATATTTTCGTCTCTTTTTTATCACTGTACCGAAGTATTTCAACTTTCTCAATTCCAGTCTCTCTCCGTTCATTGTAACATCACACTGGGAGTCAGCTTCTCACTCAGCAACGATCACTACTCATTTCTACGTTTACTCTCAAGGCACGACGCTCACAGATATCAGCAAAACTCTGCACTAGTACGGTATAGTTCTTGTTCGGTATTTGCAAGTCGTACTACATCATCAGCATACAACAAATCTGAGATAATCCATCCATACCTATTCATTACCAACGCCACCTCCGTCTTCATTAGTCGTGTTTTTCTTCCCTCATCACCCCATATATATATATATATATATATATATATATATAACCAGGGGACATCACACAACCTTGTCGCACGCCCACACCGATTGTGAACCATTTACTTATATGCCCATTAACCCTTACACATGCTTCACTGCCATATTATTTAGAGGAAAAATAATAATAACGTAGTCGGAAACATCATCCTTATTTTGTCCAGTCGTTTCGACATCTTCAACTGTCATTTTTATTGATATAAAATAATCAAGGTTAATATGACGAACTTCTGGACAAACTCGAAAATGCTGTTGGTGTCTACGTTAATAATACTTTTCATGTGCAAAAACTTTTGTACCCTCTGAGCAATTCTATCCCTCTATGTATTTTTCTGTATTTTTATATAAATGAGTAAGAGTCTGGCCATAACAATTTCTCCACCTTATGGCAGTGTTTCTTAACCCCTAAAGCGCGGGGATGTTTTGGCTCGACTTGCCGCTCCGGCGGGGTTATTCGTGCTCCGACACTCTCTAAAAATATTTGCCAAAAATCAGTTATTAGTCGTAGAATATTAAAATTAAATATGCATATGGCACATACCTTCAGCTTTCTCCTGGGATGTTTGTTGATCCTTCGTCGAGTACCGTAGGACTTGTGGAGACCTCTGAAGTTGGGTAACGAAGTTTCCACTTTACACTTCCCGACAACCTGTAATATGATTACCACAGCCAGATATTATCACTAGAAACACTATTTAATGATTCTCAAGTAGTTTGGAATCCATACTCTAAAAAAAAAAAACACTGTGCAAGCAATGAAAATTATGAGCACGTATGACCTTCCCACTTGCGCTAGTTCGCCGCCGGTATTTTGTCATTTATTATTCAAAAAAACACTCACCCTTTATATTCCTATTACTATACAGTATAACACTTATATATATCTTCAGTCTTTATCCATAAGTTTCCTTCAGTAGTAGTAGTTTATTGTCACTGTAGGCATTCAATTTCTCTTTCAGTAAAAGACATAGAGAGCCACGGTTTCACTTTCACTGTCATAACCTCAATTATTTGTACTCATATTCTTATATTACTAATTATTTACATTTCTATTTACATTTTCTACTGTATTTTTAATATTTACACTTCTATTTTACTTACACTATGTAATTCACTGTCATTTGAAGTAACTTATAAAACTATATTACACTGTTCCATCATATTTACATCCATTGCTTTCACTTGCTATTTACACATTATTTACACATTATTTACATTTTCCACTTGCACTTTTAGAACTGCTTCTGGATGTGGTACTCAAAGAAGCAGGTAACGCAGAGGGGAACCTGGCACTCAGCGTACTGCCAAGAGGTGCGTTTGTGCTCAGGTGTGTGTCAGGTGGTATGTGCACACACCTGGCACCTGCAGTTCGCAGCCTTCCTCTTGGTTGTGGCAGGCATTTGCACCAGTCTTTGGCGATTCATGTACGCCCTCTGCTCTAGTCTGTCAGGAAGTCTTACTGCATGCAGCCTTGGAGCTGCTGCTGTCACCTTACCATATCCCTCAAGCAGCTGTTGAACACAAGTCCTGGTGACTAACGTCAGGGAGAAGGACTTGGGTGGCTTTACCTTCATCTTGTACAGGATGAAGGCGTTCAGCATCGTCATGTCAATGAGGTGCAGAAAAACTTTCCTGTACCACCTAGTATTCTTTCTGAGGCAGTCGATCTCTCCAATCATCATGTCGGACTTGCCCACCAGCCACATGTTGATATTGTAGTCTAAGACAACATCAGGTTTCCTCACAGGTTCGCCTGTCTTACGGTCGACCTTCCCACTGTCTTTCAGTTCCCCCTTGTGTACGGTGGTGAGCATGTGCACGACCCTCTTGTCATGCCACCATATTGCCAGCATCTTCTCAGACTTGCGTATGTGCAATGTCTCCTCGCTGCGAGGTTCCTGCCTCCGGGAATTTAGGGAAGTGGGCACGATTACTCTTCACAGTGCCGCAGGGGCCGATGCCGTGCTGTGAAAGGTATTTAGCAAGTTTCGGTGCTGTATAGTAGTTTTCAGTATACAGCACATGATTCCCACCAAAATACCTTTCAAGGAGCACTTTCACTACACAGCCTGAGAAGCCAAGGGGATGTGTTTTATCAAGATCGTCAGTGCTGGCTGAATAAATGACAAAGTCAAGGATGTACCCAGTCTTACAGTCGCACAGTACAAAGAACTTGATTCCAAAGCAATGGCATTTGCTTAGAATGTACTGTACAAACCTAAGACGTCCTCTGAACAAAACCAAGGATTCATCTATGACAACCTTCTGAAAGGGGTGGAAGAATGTCATAAACTTATTCTTCATTCTGCTCAGAATCTCCCGGATCTTCCAGAGTGGGTCGGTCTGGGAAGGTACATCGTTGTTGGCGAAGTGCGGGTTTCCCATGATGTTCCGGAAGCGATCTCTGGCCATGTACTTATTGAAGGTGGGTGAGGGTAGTAAGGGGTCCATGGACCAGTATTCTTCCAACTCATGCTTTTTTGAGTATGGTATGAGAAGCATGAGGGCGAAGAACACATACAGCTCCTGCACTCCCAGCATGGTCCACTGTTGCATCTTCGCTGCTCCTGTACCACTTCCAGCACGTTGTGATTCATACCTGTTTGTCTCATCACATATATGCTGCATGACTTCGTCATCGAGGAAGGCCAAAAGGAAGTCAACACACTCAGCATCCTCGTCAAGACTGAAGGCAGGCTGTATCCCTGAGGAACTCTCATCAAAATCAAGATGTTCTGGGACAAAATCGGAACCATCCATCCACACGAAGGCGTCCAGGATTCCCTGTCGTGGCGGTGTAGGGTGGGTGAGGGTGGAGGGTGGCTGTGAGGCAGATTGGGCTGTTTCAAGGTCACTCACATTGACCCTAGGTTGTCGTGTAGCACTAGCAGCCCTTACTCTACTTGCAACTCTACTTTTACTGGTCAGGGATTTACCTCTTCCTCTACGGCCTGCCTTCACTGTAGGTGTTGGTGGCAACTCCGACAACGAAGACTTAGGAGAAAATTCTGTAGATGAGGAAGAAATGAGTGAAGTGGGGCTAGGGGAGCGGGGAGGTGATTCCCCTTGGGACTCATGGCGGGCTGGGTCACACAGGGCCATTGTTCCGGGGCTAACCTGCTGCCTTTTCACTTCGTTCCCAAATTCCTTCCCTTGCTGCACTAAGGGCTCCTTTCCTTTGGAGCTAGGGATAACCTGGGACACTGAATCACTTGCACTAGGAGTTTCTGGCACGATTTCCTCATCCGGCTCATCACACGAATCACCCGAAGGATCAAAGTCACTATCCATCATTATCATTGATAATTCTGCAAGTTCACGTTCCACTGCTGAGTCACTTAGTCCTTTCATGCTTCCTCCATGAGTTTTTTTAGGGGTAGAGGTCACGGGGCCCTTTGCAATGGGTACAGAAGCGGCGGAAATGGCGGGTCGCAAGTGCGACATGGTTTGACCAAAGAGGTTGACAAGAAACTGAATGGCGTGGCGTATCTGAGCAGACAAGGGTTGACAGTGACAATGGGGTGACAGCTGCTAACTTACATGCTAAGAACTTATTGATAGGAAATCTCGACAATACATTAAGAAATAGGTAGTTCCAGGTGAATGTAAATGTCACTTAGGCTTCTCCCTTCCTTTCTTATATATATTTTTAGTACGAGAATAGATTACACTGCATATTTCAAAGGGGAAATTGCCCTGGGAATTTAGTGAACGAGTACATGTGAGGTGTTGTCAGGTGATAATTAGCCAATTCCAGTTTATAACAGTATCACTTATGTCACGGGGTTTTTAAGATAAATGCAATATTAAAGGATAATTCTCAATAATACTGATAGCAGGGAAAATGGATTGTCTTGCTAAAAATCAAGCAATGATTACTTTATGCTGACTTGCTTCGTCGATTCTCTAAGAACGAGAATTTATAAACTTTCTCAACAGTACACAGCAAAAACTATTTCCTCACAATTGCTGTTTATTAGTACTGTTAGCCTCTGGAGAAAGTGACTTCAGCCTTGACAATCAATAACTAATACCATTAATGATATCAGGTTCTTGCTGATGCATTAACTCCTAGATGGCACAACGGATTTTAAGCCTAATACAACAAGGTGGCCTAAGTACCAGTTGTGAATAGCAAAGCGTTTATGCAAGCTAGGAGCTATAAGTGAAATAAGCTTAGTATGGAAAATAAAACACGAGTTTACATTACATTAAGCTCGAGAAAAAGAACTGTTAAATTTATTGATTACAAAGAAATAAATATAACGTTACATTTCAAAATGAATTCAAACTAAGGAGATCGCACTCACTCACTCACTCAAAAGCTAAACTCTTCTATTCTATCTATCTATTGCCAGACGCCTCAATCCCGTTTGGGGTGGCCACAAACAAATCTCCTCCAAGTCGTCCTGTCCCCTGCCATCTCACTGCTCTGCTCCCAACTCACACACCCCTCTCTCATATACCTCTCCACCTCATCCCTCCATCTCATCCTCGGCCTCCCCCTCCCTCTTCCCCCCTCCACCTCACATACACTCTCTTCGTCAGTCTTTCACCCTCCATCCTCTCCACATGGCCAAACCACCTCAGTGTGTTTCTCATAACGCTTCCTAACACATCCTCATCCACACCACAACGCTCCTTTATATCCTCATTCATCAGCCTGTCTTTACATGTGACTCCACAGCCTCCTCTTAAATAACTCATTTCCACTGCTCTCACTCTTGACTTGTGTCCTTCCAACAACGTCCAAGCTTCCCTTCCGTACGTTAGAGTTGGTATCACAATTTTGTCATGTAGTAACTTCTTCACTTCCATGCTCACTTCCCTGTTTCTTATCACTGCTTTCAAAGAACCAGCAACCTTTCTTCCCTGCTAAACTCTTAAACCTAGGAAAAAACGAAAAGAAATACTGGTCAAAGAGTGGACTAAGCGGATGACTGGATGTCGTTACTGGAAGGACACTACACTCGCTCAACCTCTCGCCTATCACACTATGTGGAACTTCAGGACTGGCGGCACTACACGCTCTGGCCCAACCTGCTTTCGTGGCGCTCAAACCTCGATGACTAAATCGTGGGAAAGAGGGAAGTGTTGTGGCCATATTACCAACGGTTAGAATGAGCGAAACACTCCCACAACAAATCGCTCAGCGGAAGCACTAATGTCTTGTACAAAGACGATCATTTATGACATTGAAAAATTGCCTTGAAAACACTCCCAACCGGGTGAGCGGTTAACTGAACGATAAACACTGGGATTCCACTAGAGTTCGCAGTTTCCCACCAAATGATGTCGCGAGCCGACTCGTGACAACTTTCCTTATTTCTGTTTTGTATATATTATTTTGTATAAGTATAGGGCATAGGGCTTATTTCAATGGATGAAATCAGTGGAAAATTCCAGGGGAGATTTGCTTTAGTGCAGCATGGCCGGGCAGGAGATAGGAAAAGGTAAACGAGGTGAGGTAGGGAGGAGTGAGAGGGTACTGGAGGGGAGGTAGGGAAGGGAGTCAAGAATGGGGGAAAATGGCTAAATTGTCAACAATGGATGGGAGAACAGATGAGATTAGGAGTGCTGACTATTGTTGGACAGTAGCAGTACATGCTAAAAAATGATTGGTAGGAAATCTCGACAATACATAGAAAAATAGGTAGTTCCAGGTGAATGTAAATGTCACTTACGCGTCTCCCTTCCTTTCTTATATATATTTGTTTTTATTACGAGAATAGATTATACGGCATAATTCAAAGGGGAAATTTCCGTGGGAAATTAGCGAACGAGTGCACGTGAGGTGTTGTCAGGTGATAATTAACCAAATCCAGGTGTATAGCACTATCACTTATTTCTTTTTGGTACCGTATGTATTATTTTGTATAAGAATAGGGCACAGGGCTTATTTCAATGGATCAAATCAGTGGATAATTCCGGGGGAGATTTGCTTTAGCGCAGCGTGGCCGGGCAGGTTAGAGGACAGGGTAATGGAGGGGAGGTAGGGAGGGGAGTCAGGAATGGGGAAAAATGGCTAAATTGTCAACAATTAATGGGAGTACAGATGAGATTTGGAGTGCTGACTACTGTTGGACATTGGGAGTACTGATATATGATACAAGCCACCACTTGTAAGCCCAGGACAATTCAAAATTACACAGAATCACAAAAGTGACGCCCAGCAGTATGATCCCTTGCTCCCGAGTGTCACGAAAGTGACGCCTCGCGGTTAAGGGGTTAACCATTTCACTCCATTGACATTTTTTCCAGTAATAATCTTCTAATAGGAGCATTGACAAACTCCCAAAAGTTGCCAGCTTTCACCTGATAATTTGAAAAATAAAAATGCGGTCAACTAAACTACTGTTTGTAAGTGTTCCCTTCATCTCTTCATTTATTAGTATAAATTTATTAACACATCGACTCAATAAAACGAGAAAAGAAGCTTCATTATGGTAAAGTTGAAGGGAATCACTAATCTATCAAAACTAAGAGTCTAGACGTAGGGAAAAATATTCTTCGCAGATCCGATTTCCTACATTCCCAGCCATGTCTTTTATCATAGTTTTAATCTAATAAAATTTTCAGACAATATGACTATCAGTAATGCAAATGCGAAGTCGTTTGGCTGCAATATAATTTTAGGAATGAGATGAAGATTCTATGCTCCTGCCCCCGCCAAGTTTTGCTGTTGCCATCCTGGAATCATCGGTACCTGGGATTTCTGTCGGCTGCTTCGTATTCGGATGAATTCGGCTTCATAAATAGCACCTTTTTCGTATGTATAGTAGGTATACTCTCTTCAGCATGTGGCAGACGAAACATTAATCTCTTTGATAACTATATGATAAGAGTTTCAAATTAAGCATGCAGCGAGACTAATAATATTATGTGATGAATGCTAACGGACCACTTGTCGTATCATATACAGAAAATTGGTATAATTTCCATTGATTACAGTATTGAAGAATTTATGTACTCTTCATCACTAAATATCCTGGAGGGGATTTTAAAAAATATATGGCTGTGCGAGCCGGGAGTCGTTGACCAAGTTCCTAATTTAGTTACCCAGCGATCACTGGCAACTCCTGATTTTGTGAACGCGCTCATTACGACCGATTTTATTTATTTAATGAGAGATTTGTGAACTGGAAGAGTTAAATACATCCCTCATCAAACCCTCAGTAGTAGAGCTATTTCCCAAACTGATTGAAATCGTCTGTGAACAGCAAGAATTAAGTGAAATACATCATTAGCTTGAAGAGATTATCTTTCGGTTTTCAAGGGGAAGAGGGAGTTGGTGACCTGTGACTTTAGGCAATTTGTATAACCAACTATGTCAAGGTTGTTGTTGTTGATGGTTAAGTTGATATTTGATGATGATGATGATAATGATGTTGATGTTGTTGATGATGTTGATGTTGATATTGCTGTTGCAGCTGTTGCTGCCTCAGGCTTGTCTGAATCATGCACCCGATGGACGTTAGGCTTACGTTACTTTCCCCCTGCAGTCCACATTCGGGATGAGAGAACCGGATAAAGAATGCTTGTATAACTAGGCAGTGCGGCCGTCCGGGTATGCCAGAAGCAACAAGATATGCAGTTAAATGCAAATATCCGTACGCCTGTCCAACTCCTCTTTCATGGCTGGATTAATACACGTTTGAATTAATGTGACAACGTGGACAGAAGTGCATACCATCATATCAACCATCTGTGGGTGATAATATATGCTTTTGTCTGATATGTCTTTCAAGCATCAATGATTGCAGTGATGGGAGTGGTAGTAAAGGTGAACAAATTATGCATTTGATTGTACATTGATACACTTAGGTTATATTGATATCACTACTTGACCTACCACGGTCGGATTATTCTTCTGTGTTTGGGTGCCTTTAGCTGTCTCTAAAAACTGTCTAGGTTTCCAAGTACATGGCTCTTTAATTAGTCACAGTATGGGTGCTAAGATAATTCGTAAGCATTTATGAACTGTTTAACTACTTGGGAAGTGTGTGTGTGTGTGTGTGTGTGTGTGTGTGTGTGTGAAAATTAAACACGAGCAGAAGGGGTTTATGAAGTTGAGACGACGCACACATAAAAACGTTTTTGTCAAGCTTAGTCATATCCACTGTAAATCATTCTATAATAATATGGAGTAAAAAATTTCTAATATACTTATATTATGTATGGGAGGATCTATTATTTTATTACACTGGCAAAGTTACTCTCATGTTTCTGAAGGATGTTCACATTTACCCCACAGTTCGTGTTATTTTAGTGAAATAACCGTAATGGCAAGAAATACACCTGTGATGATTTGTACAGCTAAACACAGCCTTTATAAAAATAAAAAAATAAGACATGTTTCCTGGAAATGGTATATCATCCAAGGCACCATTAGCAATTTCAAGTGACATTGTAATAAATTCTTAATCGCAGAGGACCAAAAGGCATGCTAATTACTTGACAACACAGCAAAAGACAGGTAAAAAAAAAGATAGTATGAATTGCCCTAAGATTGGTAATACTGCATAGATTACGCATATTTTCAGCACCTAGACTTAAATCTTCCATTAGCATTTATTCTGGCATCTCAGTTTACACCACCGCATTCCAGATTCAATTTTTTGTGCCATCGTCTCCCGGGATTCCCAATCTTCTGTTCATGACACCCGTCCTAATTTCCCAAAGCCATTTCGTTACAGGGTCCGGTCTGTTATGTCAGCCCTCTCTGTCCCGAGACTGGCAATTTGTCCACATCGGATCCCAAGAGTGGGTTCTTGGCTACTCTCTCGTGTGACATTTTGTAGATCCGTTGTTGAAAAAAAGGACTCACTTCCCTCCCAGGTGTCCCTATCTCTCTTTTTAGAACATGTCTCTATTCGTGAGGGTTCTCTCCCCGTCTATACTAACGGGTCTAAGACTGATCCTGGAGTAGGATTTGGTGTTGTCTTTCCTTCCTTTAGTAGGGGCGGTAGCCTTCCTGGCATTACTTCAGTGTTTACGGCGGAACTGACTGAAATTTTATATGCTCTTAAAATCATTTTTACTCTCTCCCAATCCGTTTTTGTGATTTTTAGTTACTCACATAGTGCTCTGTCTGTGCTGGAGTCTTTTAATGCATCCCATCCATTGATTTTTTCAATTTTAGAGTGGCTTTTTCTTCTTGGCCGTCATGGCCGTCATATGAACTTCTGTTGGGTTCCCGCACATATTGGTGTGGTAGGCAATGAGAGGGCAGATACTTTAGTTGAAGCTGCATCTTCTCAACAGCCCCCAACCGACTACCCACTTCCTGCTTCCGATTTAACACCTTACTTGCGGTACGCAGTTCGTACATGTTGGCAGAGACACTGGGATGTTGTTTCTCATAATAAACTAAAAGAAATCTTTCAGAGAGTGGTTGTGCCAAGGGTTCTTCTCTCTATGTCTCGGCGATTGGAGGTGGCTCTTGCCAGGCTTCGCATTGGGCACTCAGCTTACACTTGGGTTCATCATGGGTGGTGATACTCAACCGTACTGTGATGATTGCCTTGTTCCCCTTATTGTTCGTCACTTGCTGGTTGAGTGTCCGTGTCTGGGGGACCTACGTCGGAGATTCCTCCATAGCCATAAAGGGGCAAATGGTGCCTACTGTTTGTCCTCGATGCTCGGAGAAGCCTCTAGCGATTTTACTGATGTTTTTAGTTTTCTTCAGGAGGCAGGCCTCCTTCCACTTTTATAAGTAATTGATATATTATATATTATTCTTTTATTATTTTCAGTGTTTTATTCCTGCTAGATGGGAAGTTGTTGAATGCTGTGAATGTTATGAGTCCATATTATATTTACAAATCATAATAGACAGATAGATAAATAGACAGATAGACAGCCCTATGCGAGCCTGGGAATGGGAAATGATCTTGCAAGTTACACTGAGGAAAAGCTGATGACAGATTAGAAAGTAGCAAGTCAGGAGATGATGCAGTTAGTTTGTCAGCGAAACACCAGGTGAACAAAGCCTAGTGACCATACACACACATACACACATACTCACACACAGG
The DNA here is from genome assembly GCF_032717465.1 of Coenobita brevimanus. Classification (NCBI taxonomy): domain Eukaryota; kingdom Metazoa; phylum Arthropoda; class Malacostraca; order Decapoda; family Coenobitidae; genus Coenobita; species Coenobita brevimanus. The sequence goes on along the minus strand of NC_136999.1, from coordinate 34,160,249 downwards.
CTTCTAGAACTTTCCAACCACAGTGAACACACGTGACACGACTCCTGTTTCACCAGAATTTAGGAAAGAGAGCTCAGAAGGAGAGAGGCCATAGAATCGGCAGGTAGTGGGGAGAAAGGCTTAGCAACTTGGAAGAGAGAGAGAGAAAGCGAGACAGGGAGACAAGGACTCTATTTATACTCACTCGTGAGTGAGAGACTTGTTAATATTTTTCCAAGACAAATAAAAATAGTTCCATACTCTTCTTTATCTCTCCTGTCACTACATGACAAATGGGAACCAAGATTATCAACGTACAAACAACTGAAGTATAACAACTGCTCGTCCACAAGTCTAATATATATAACTTCTCTACAAGTAACTACAAAGTCTTTTTATGACATTTGGTAGCAGCGAAAAGAACGCACCTCGTCTTCGAATCAACAGTGAATTTCTACAAAAGCAGGCGATACTCTACAAGATTAACTTCAGTTCTACAGTGAACGAACTACACTACAACCATCTACAATCAACTACAAGTAACAACTCTACGAGTCGTCTGTATAATCTTCTACACGCACCTACAAGTAGCGGCAGTCTTCATCCTACAACGAGTAAATCACAAGAAAAAAGGACCAAGAATACATCAAGTAAGAAAAACAAACCAAACAAACGGAAAGTGAGACACGACTCACAATTCACAACTACCAGACCTCACCCTCCTCTCTCTGCTACCGTCCCCCAACCTCCACCACTGACGCAGGAGTGAAGAAGCCAAGACGACGAAGCAAATACCAAGTCCATATTCACAACTCATCTTACTCACTCATCTTCACTCAAGTTACTCATCGCTACTCGTTTACTCACCACAGCTACCAGTGTGGGAAGCCGATGTCACCATGTGCTGAAATGACATCACAACGCGAGTCTGCCATGCCAAGCAACGTGTGACTGACACCAGGCACTTCTCACCCTTTACTCATTACTCATTATTCACATAACTCCTATTCATACTCATTTATTTCCACAGTTGAGTTGGAAATTCGACGTTCTATGCTGAGGTTTGCCTGGGACAGCTGTTAACCACCACAAGCACCGGGCCATGGAATTTCCTGAGTAATATCGTCCATCAATACAGCACTAGAATTATCAAGAGATCTTCAATCAAACCTGCATTTTTCTTCCGAGATCGACTTTTGTATCGACACACCTCTACGATCTGTATCAAGTGGATAAAATTATACTTACTCATTTCTTCTCAGTGCTGAAATTAGCTATATTCAACTTCTTTTACTTATTTCCATATATACACTTATACACTCACTATCTATCATTAATTTCAACTTATTTACTCATCTATTTTGTTAGGACATAAATAAACAAAAGGCGAATTTCATAACACCATATCTTAATGACAGGAATATTTTCGCCACCACCCACGTTAATACCAGATGACACACAATTTGCCACAACAACAGACTCACAATTAAGAGAGCACCAAGGCAACACACCAGATGACACACAATTTGCCACAACAACAGACTCACAATTAAGAGAGCACCAAGGCAACACACCAGATGACACACAATTTGCCACAACAACAGACTCACAATTAAGAGAGCACCAAGGCAACCCACCCCTTGTACAAACCTCACCACAAACTAAAGACCAAGAAACAAATACGGCAGTTTCAGATGATGAGTGGGAAACCCCCTCTGACGTAGCAAGTGCGGACTTTGTCGCTGACTTGCACACGTATGCCAATATACTTAACAGGGTTCACCGGTCTGGTCGTACATATTCCACCATTCCCTCACACAACGATAAACACGTCTAAGTTGAATTAACAGAGCAAACAGTGAAATGAATCAAGAAACAAATACCGCTGATCTAACAACCACATCTCAAGTGTTTGTGTATCAAGAGGATAATATTGCCCCCAAATTCTCTGGCACAGACAAAGATCGCATTGATGTCATTTCATTAGTCAGTCAGTGTGAACAAATGTTCATCAAGCGCCACATACTAGATGAACAAGAGAAAATTGCTATTTTTTCATCTTGCATAAGCCAGGAAAGATGTCCAGTAAGCAATTTACTGTGCTCAGACAAGCTCCATAAGGCTAGGACATATGATGAATTTAAAATTGAATTTTTGAAGAAATTTCTGGAGGTATGAACTTCTTGCCAGGTGTAATTCCAGAATTACATAACATTGTAGATCTTGTAAGGGAGCACACTACAAACCATGTGCTCAGTGAAATAACTGCTGATGTCTCCACAATCAAAAGAACATTGTTAGTTACTTTGGAAAACTCAAATTGGATAACAGATGATGGAAAGATGTCCCCAGACCTCGTCGTGGACATCATTGGTTATGTAGCTGCCTTGTGTAAATTACCTGATAGGACCCTTAAGATCGCCAAGGCGATCGCGTACACCCCAGGAATGTGCTTGCTAGACTTAATGAATGAGGTAGAGATGCAGTGCAGTAAAGCAGGTATGGTCGACACACATGCACATTCTAGTAGAATGAGGGTACCTGAGAAAGTATCAGCTGTGAAAACATCTACACCGACCCCAACCAGAGAACAAAATCGATCGCGACCCGAAAGCAGGCAGACCAAACAACCAAATGATGACAAGGCCTCGATCACAGACGCCATGCTACAGGCAGTTTCATAAGTTTTCGCGCAGCCCGAGCAGGTCTCGCGCCATAAACAACACTACTTATGGGAACTCACATCGTAGGTCACAGTCAAGGGATAGGTCCATTCTACGTCATTATTGTGCAAAACCAGGACACACAAGGTATGAATGCTTTATCAAGGCGAAAGAAGACAAACAAAAGACACAAGGATTTGGTCCTTGCTGTAGGCATCATAGATACCAAGGGCACTGGACCAGTGACTGCAAAACAGTAGAAAAAATTGTTTCTATGTTCAAATCGGGGGAAGACCAAGTCATGGAAAAAAATGAACAAACGTAAAGAAAAACAAGTCTAAAATTCACAGAGGAGGCATGTTGGGAAATGAGTGTATCTTGATACCAGCTGTATGTGAGGATCAAAACGTTTCCTTATTTTTAGATACAGGCTCTCCAGTGAACTTAATAACACATGAAGAACTAAATAGAATTCTTAAAAATAAAAAGAAAGTAACTTTTCTGGATGAAGTTGATTTAGATTTATACACGGTAGATGGACAACAAATTACAGTGAAAGGTATGATAAGATTAAATATCAGTTTCACAGAGACTACAAGATCATTCTCTGCATTTTTCTATATCGTTGAAAACTTAGCAATTAAAGCTCATATGTTACTGGGCTTAAGATCCATGAGAGCTGAGAACATAACCATTCTCTCACAAATGAATGGAATAGACTTTGACAATGAATTCATAGAGGAAATACCTTCAGAGCCCTCACCGACTGGTAAAAGAGAGCCAAAAAGAATTGGTAATATTAAAGACTTAAACAAACATACACAAACAGATGAGTGTATAGATCCACTCCCACCATCAACCCCATCCTCCAGAATTAGTGACCCAGATAACAGTACTGATTTATCAATTTTTCCAGCCCATCTCACTAATGATTTAGTTACACCACCTAATTCCTACATGAAAGTTACGATAAAGAGCAAATTACGGAATAGTACTGTTCTTGTCTTAGAAGAATTATGTAAAGGGATTGTCAGTAGAAAACGCATTATCTCAGATGAACAACGAAGGGCAAATCAGATATTCATAATTAATCACATGAATGGGGAAGTTCAGTTGAAAAAGGGGACTTGCATAGTTAATATTGAAAAGTATCCTGCCCCTGTGAAGGAAATAGTTATAGCTGGAGTGACAAGTGAGATAAAATCTACAGATAGAGAAAGAATAAAAGAGAATTTAATTCACTCAGGTGAATTTGATGAAGAAAATGATTTGTTAACCCTGCTGGAAACACACAGGGACACCGTAGCATTGCCCGGAGAACAATTAGGGTGTACTAACTTGATTAATCACATGATTTATGTGCACCCAGAAACACCACCAATTTTCGTACCAGCTCCCAACGTACACTTGCAAATCAGTATGTCGATGAAATGTTAAAACTTGGAATTATTGAGCCTTCAGTCTCCCCGTGGAATGCCCCATTATTCTTTATGCCCAAAAGAAATGGAGATGTGCGTGCGGTAGTAGATTACTGTAAACTAAATAATCACACAATCCCAGACAGATTTCCTATGCCATTGCTAAGCGACGTTCTACAGAATAGTAGTCCTGAGAATAATATATTCTCGACCATCGATCTCCTAAACGGCTATTATCAAATTCCAGTATCGAAGGAGTCACGTAAATACACCGCCTTCTCAACAAACAGAGGCCATTATCAATATACAAGAATGCCAATGGGACTGAGGACAGCTCCAGGCACATTCCAGCGTCTTATGAATTACGTATTGTCCGGAATTTTAGGACAAGGAATATTTGTTTATCTTGACGATATTATAATCGCAACGAAGAATATTAAGGATCATCTCAAGAAATTAGACTTACTCTTACAAAAGCTTAGTGATGCTGGTTTAAAAATTAAACTTTCCAAATGCAAATTTTGCTTTAAGGAAATAAATTTCTTAGGCCACAAATTAAGTTCTGATGGTATTCACACCACTGATGACAAAATACAGGCAGTGAGAAATTTTCCTGAACCCACTACGACTGACGAAATTAGACAATTTTTAGGTCTGGCTGGGTACTATAGGTCATTCGTACCACAGTTCTCTCATATAGCCTTTCCTCTATTCCAACTACTCAAAAAAGATGCTGTATTCCAATGGGAAGAAGAACAAAAACTGGCATTTAACAATCTACAAATTAAACTAACAAATGCACCTTGTTTAGCATATCCAGATTACACAAAATCATTTCTTATTTGTACAGACGCATCAGTTAAAGGATTAGGGGCTGTACTGATGCAGGAAGATAAAAGAGGAAAAAATCAACCAATTGCATTTGCCAGCAGACAATCAAGAGGTGCAGAGAAAAATTATTGCACTACAGACTTAGAGGCACTTGCAGTGGTTTTTGCATTACAAAAGTTTCGAGATTTGGTATATGGTTACGAAATCCACTTATTCACCGACCATAAACCACTGGTGGGTATGTTTAAAGAAAAACTCCTTTCTGGGAGGAGAGCAAGATGTAAATGTACAGTTAAAAACTACAATGTACAAATTCATTATATACAAGGTAAAATGAACATAGTAGCTGACGCATTATCTAGGAACCCGAACACAATTCAGGTCGCGGCGTTAGATCTCAAAGGAAATATCCCAAATCACGAGGATATCGCAAAGGCACAAAGACTTGACCCAATATGGTCTAAAGTTATATACAAGTTAGAAAGTGGAGATGACATACAATTTCCCAAACTGCATGTCCCACTCGAACAATTCACATTGGTCATTAATACATTATACAAGATTAACTCTAAACAACCAAAACGCCAAAGAAATACTAATCAGTTGGTAGTACCTAATGACATGATACCCCAAGTATTACGAACGATACACGACAGTCCACATGCAGGACATCCTGGAAAGGATAAGACATTCAACCAAGCCTAGCTGTTATATTACTGGCCTTCATTACGAAAAGATATAAATAATCATATAGACAGATGCGAATCATGTGCGAAACACAAAGGATACCCAATCACACCTGCACCGATGGGTATTTACCCTGTACCACATCAACCATGGGACGTTGTCGCTGTTAATTTACTCAAGATACCATTATCATACAATAATAACCTATACTTATTCGTAGCAACGGATCATTTTTCCCGTTATGTCAATAGCTCCAATTAAAGATAAGACAGCAGAGACAGTAGCAAAGGCAATAACAGATAATGTAATATGTCGCTTTACTACCCCAAAGGTACTAATAAGTGATAATGGAGGAGAATTTAATTCTGAGATCTTACAAGAAATATGTAAACAATACAACATCAAAAAGATTAACATTTTAGCCTATCACCCAGCATCGAATGGGTTGGTAAAGAGACAACATAAAAAAAATATTAGATGTGCTACGACACATTCTCAGTGAAAATTATGCAAGCTGGGATGATTGGTTTCCCAGAGTAGAAGCCTCAATTAATGGATCTATAAATAAATCCATAGGTGACACACCACATTTCATTATATATGGAACAGATAAAAAATTACCATATGAGCTCCTAGAAGGTGACAGTATGCCCATATACAATTACGATGATTACTCTAAACTCCGTTTACGTGAATTCAAGGACATTCACAAAAGAGTCAAAAAACAATTAACGATGTCCAAGGAAGAAATGACGGAGTCATTTAACAAGAAGGCAAGAGATTCACCTATCAGCTTAGGAGACATTGTTTACGGTATCATTCATACGAGAGACAATAAATTATCCCCAAAATTTGAGGGCCCATACAGAGTAATTAACATAAAAGCAAACAAAGTTTTAATTGTCACTTTCAAGTGGCGAGGAGAAATAAGTTCATATTGACCATTTAAAACGAGTTTCAAGGGAATTATCCAATAATTATTCAGCCTCGGATACAACCGAACAAGCGAACGTGCCTCAAGAAACCAAGCAAGAAAACAACAATGATTACAAAAAGAAATTAAGGTCATATACCAAACAATCGAACATAGGTGCAACTGTTCCAATCAAATCTACAGTACATCATTTACGAGAATTAAATATCGATTTAAACTCCTTCTATAAATGAAATAACAATCAACCGTAATGCACATCATCACTATCATCGACCACAGCATGACCATATTAGGAAATTAATAGATTTTTTTATTTTCGGTAGGTTACGATGAAGGAACTTATGCTATGGATTCTCCTCTACATAGCAAGAGGATATGCGCACTTAGACCCCCAGCACATAGTACGACAAGGATGCCTCATAGCTCCAACGGCCACGACTACAATCGTTAAGGACGTCATGAGTACTGAAATATGTTTAGATTGCTTGTATGAATTACCTACTTATCTAGACAGACTTGCGACGCCGATGCCAACTCTGGACTTCATGACAGGAAATTATGTTTCACAAGCACATAACACAAAGGAAGTGAATGAAATGGTAAAGTTAGCGAAATGGAAACTAGAACAGGCAAAGTCAACTATGCTCATCATGATCCAAGATATCCCATCTTATGGAACGGAGGTCCTGAGCGACAGGAACAACATCACACGTCCTCGCCAACAGCGCAGTTTGTTCGACCTGGGTGTCGCAGTTCTTGGGAACATCTTTGGATTGGCTACAGAGGATGACCTTAAAGAAATAAACAACAAATTTAATAAGATAGCTCAGATACTAACATACCAAGATAAATTCATCACAGGACAGAACTCAGCAATGAAGACAATTGTGAAAAATCTGAAAAAGGCAGAAAACATAGCTCTCGAGAGTGTAGATAAAATAAATGAAATGGAAGGAAACATTACACTTTTCCAACACTTCTCCATCATCACAGAACATATTGACACGATTCTACTACAATTAGAGAACACTAGAGATCGTTTCAGGGCACTTTTGCAAGGAATTTCGAATGCTTGTGATGGCAAGATCACAACTGACTTACTCCCAATTCATGAGTTACGTCAGATAATTAGTCAAGGCATACATAAACATAAATTGAAGCCGTTGTTCTGCAGTAGAGAATTCATGCAATATTAACCATATTTAGAAGCAACACTAACACCAACATCAGTAGTAGTTCATGTACCATTCATAACTGAAGACCTGTTCACAGTATACCAAATACATCCCTTCCCCTATAAAAATAACAACACTTTGGTCATCATCAACATCAACACAGACACCGAACTCATCATGGTCTCCAAGAGACGAGACACTGTCACTTTCGCAGGTGAATCAACGATTGAACGAAAGTGCCGCACATCCTTACATGCTGTTCATCTTTGTCCTGCGTACATTTTCACGTTTCAGCCTACTGATACAGTCCCTTGTGAAATGGCTATCATCAGAAATGACAATATTCATCATCATTGCAACTTCACTTTTGCTCCAGATAAACTTGTACACCATCAATGCATTGGACACTCACAGTTTTTTTTATTTCACTCATAACACATCAATTTACATAGTCTGTCCAGATATACCACCATCTCATACTTCAGCCTCAGGATTATACATAGCACCAGACTACTGTGCGGTATTTACACCAGCCATGTCTACTTTATCCACCATCAATCACTACGCCATTCTCAATCATACACACAAACATTTCCACCCATTGCCTGATATGGACTTAAACTTAAGCACAAGTATTAAGCTGACTTCACCTAAGTTTGAAACTATGCAACTGATCAATGAAACAATGAAGCCCTGGGAAGATTTGAGTTTGAGTATGTTCAACCCATATTATGTGTATAGCCCAGCACCTACTGTCTTTATAATCTTCTGCATTGTATTTGCAGTACTGCTGTTCGCAGTGCACAGAATGCATGCAAGAATTGCTAATTTGGAGTCAGTATTTAGTGGGGGGAGAGTTAACATCCAAGTTAACCCCCCTGAATGAAGTGTACATATTTTGTTATTTTGTATATAGTATTAATTATATATATATATATATATATATATATATATATATATATATATATATATATATATATATATATATATATATATATATATATATATATATATATATATATATTTATATATATATATATAGATATACAAAGAAGAATGACCCATGTATGGCATACCAGTACCATTATCTTTAAATGAAATATCAATAACTCTTACCATAATCTTAATTTTAAACTATTTTTTTTTCTTGCATGTATACATTTCACTACAATAACCCAAGTACATACTGTATTACAGTTAAATAGTTTACTTTTAATACATTTATTCAAATATGTATACAACTTGTTTAAAATGTAATATTACTGGATAATTACTATTTACTATGAATATTATATGTATACAATATTATAATCACTATTAATAGATTAGCATGTGTCAATGATAATTGCTGTCGGAGGATCTTCAGCTGCGTGGACTGAGCAATGTTATGAGTCCATATTATATTTACAAATCATAATAGATAGATAGATAAATAGACAGATAGACAGCTCTATGCGAGCCTGGGAATGGGAAATGATCTTGCAATTTACACTGAGGAAAAGCTGACGACAGATTAGAAAGTAGCAAGTCAGGAGATGATGCAGTTAGTTTGTCAGCGAAACACCAGGTGAACAAAGCCTAGTGACCATACACACACATCCACACATACTCACACATAGGCTTCTAGAACTTTCCAACGACAGTGAACACAAGTGACATGACTCCTGTTTCACCAGAATTTAGGAAAGAGAGCTCAGAAGGAGAGAGGCCATAGAATCGGCAGGTAGTGGGGAGAAAGGCTTAGCAACTTGGAAGAGAGAGAGAGCGAGACAGGGAGACAGGGACTCTACTTATACTCACTCATGAGTGAGAGACTTGTTAATATTTCAAAGACAAATAAAAATAGTCCCATACTCTTCTTTATCTCTCTTGTCACAACATGACAAATGGGAACCAAGATTATCAACGTACAAACAACTCAAGTATAACAACCGCTCGTCCACAAGTCTAATATATATAACTTCTCTACAAGTAACTACAAAGTCTTTTTATGACATGAAGAGTATGTACGATGGTGCGAAGGCAGCAGTGCGTGTGGATGGTGAACTAAGTGAATTTTTCTCTTTGAAAGTTGGGTTGAAACAGGGATGTGTCATGTCTCCATGGTTGTTCAATTTGTACATGGATGGGGTAATAAAACAGGTTCAAGGTAGGGTAGTGGATGTTGGAGTGGCCCTGGTGAGAGAGGATAGTGTTTGGAAACTCCCTGTACTGTTGTTTGCAGATGATACTGTGTTGTTGAGTGAAGACGAAAGGGAGCTGCAAGGCCTGGTGAATGAATTTGGAAGAGTGTGTAAGAAACGGAATCTAAAGGTGAATGTAGGGAAGAGGAAAGTGATGGTCTTTGAGAGAGGTGAAGTCAGTGAATGTACAGCGAGGTTGGATGGTGAGGAATTGGAAAATGTGAGTATGTTTAAGTACTTGGGTAATGTGATGAGTAAGGATGGAGGTTTGGAGGGTGAAGTGCTTGAAAGGGTACAGCAAGGAAGAAAGGTTGCTGGTTCTTTGAAAGCAGTGATAAGAAACAGGGAAGTGAGCATGGAAGTGAAAAAGTTACTACATGACAGTATTGTGATACCAACTTTAACGTATGGAAGTGAAGCTTTTACGTTGTTGGAAGGACACAAGTCAAGAGTGAGAGCAGTGGAAATGAGTTATTTAAGAGGAGCTTGTGGAGTCACATGGAGAGACAGGCTGACGAATGAGGATATAAAGGAGTGTTGTGGTGTGTATGTGGATGTGATAGGAAGCGTTATGAGGAACACACTGAGGTGGTTTGGCCACGTGGAGAGGATGGAGGGTGAAAGACTGACGAAGAGAGTGTATGTGAGTGAGATGGAGGGGGGAAGAGGGAGGGGGAGGCCGAGGATGAGATGGAGGGATGGGGTGGAGGGGTATATGAGAGAGTGGGGTGTGAGTTGGAAGCAGGGCAGTGAAATGGCGGGGGACAGGGCGACTTGGAGGCAATTTGTATGTGGCCACCCCAAACGGGATTGAGGCGTCTGGCAATAGATAGATAGATAGATTCCTGCTAACAGATATTAAATTAATTTTTAATATGCACTTTTTATTTTGCTGCATCTTTTACTTTGTTGTCTGGCGGCATATGACCCTGGCAGTTGCGCCACCAGATTTTAATTATTTTCAATCAATCAATCAATCAATATCAGTTTACACAATACTCTAGGGATAAACCATAAGCCAAGTGTAGTACTGGGGACAAAATATAAAGATAAAGCTACTACAAGGTCGTGGACAGACAGACTATGTTTTGCACCGTCCGTCATTTGCGATAGTCGACTACATTAAGGCTGCAAATCAATATCGCAATTCTTGAACATCAGCCCTCGAACCTGAATTAAACTAAAACCACACGTGAGTCTCCCCCCCCCCCTTTTTTTTTTTTTTTTTTTTTTTTTTACAAACACCAGAATACAGTCGAGGTATGGTTATCAGTATTGCTCATTACATGTATGTGATCAGGTGACTAACACGGACAACAGTATTATTTTGTATAGAATGACTACCACAGCCCGCCCGAGAACTATTTGTCTCCTGTTGGCCCTATCAACCCTTGTTTATCGTCGAGGCAGGGGATATCTGGACGTCTATCTATATACCTAGGCTGCTTCCCCCAAGGAAAGGGGGATAGCCTATACAGAACGACACACTCCCAATTTACTCATCCACACACATTTATTCGTATCTTAGCCCAAAGGGGAGATTGTGTCCACTTTGTGGCGGGGGAAACACAATCTGGCCATGCTATGTGGTGGTACTACCACTATGCAGCCAGGCTGTGTTAGGAAGAATTCTGCCACCATATTCCCTGCGTATCGTAAAAAGCGACTAAAAGGAGCGGGGTGAGGGGACTAGGGACTCGTACCTCTGTTTTTTAGTTCCTACAATGAGACAGGGCATCAGGATGTGGAACTGCTACTATAATATCCAGCTCAATCCTGCATGATCTTTAAATATACTTGAGGTCTCATTCTCTCGAGATTTATCTTGGAAAGATCATATCTCTCTTGTAAAATTTCCTTCGAAGAGATTAGATGTGATAAGCCGACTCCGTACCTTCTTTACCCCTGAACATTTGCTGACTTTATTACATGGGTTTTATTCGCCCCTGTGTAGAGTACAACTCTCAAGTGTGTGGATGCTTCTCATGTACAGTTCTTCTCACCAACGTGGAGGCAAAGCCTTTCGTCTCATTAACTCTCCTATTACTGGCTCCCTGCACCCTCTGTCTCTTCGCCACATCGTTGCATCTTTATCGCTTTTCTATCACTACTTCAAAGGTCACTGCTCCTCTGAAATGTCTGCTTGCATCTCTCCACCACTACGACGGGCTCTTAGCACCCGTCCATCAACGAACTCTTATTCCTTTTCTGTCAGATTCTCTAATGCAAGAGTTAACAATTACTCCCAGACCTTTATGTATGCAGCAGGTCAACTCTGGAACTGTCTTCCTCTGTCTGTATTTCATACCTCCTATGATCTCCAGTCTTTCAAACGCAGTGTGTCCTTGCATCTTGAAATGGACCCATCTTAAATTTGGCTCTCTGTTGTATTGTTTTTGTTTCTTCTTGGAAGGAACAGTTTGCGGGCTCCTGGTCTTTGGTTCCTTCTTCCTTGCATAAGAAAATTACTTTTCGTGCTGGTCTGTTTCCATATTTTTAAACAGTCGCCAATAACCTGACGGCAAATAGTGAAATGGGACGATTTTGTAAAATACCTTGATGCAATTTCACCGCCATCTATGAAGTGTCATTTGGGGCAGTCACCCTGCTCGCCTACTTCTCTCCGTCCCCTGTTACGCTATTGATTCCATCCTACTGAGAAGAGCTGTATGTGGTGAGCTCCCCCACACATGAGAAGTATGCTCCAGAAACACGGACAAAAAAAAGTCTATTGAATGAAGTCAACAGTTTGGCAGATCAAAAGAGAAGCTGGAGACTGCTTAGTACATCCAGTGTCTTGGAAGTGGATATTGTGACAGAGGTAAATCTGCCAAATGATTATGCAGGTGACTAAAGCCAGCTCAGCGTAAGCATAAGTCTTGCCTACTGTAATCAGGCAGAAGCTGGCATGATTCTGATTTTCAATACATAAATGTTATTGTGTGGGGAGCAGGGTGAATTCACGGAGGGCAGAGGATATATTGATAAGTTATTTGCACAAAGGTTTTCGGTAAAGAAGATTCTGCAATTGGAGAGAGAAAGAGGATTTTACTATTGTTGATGTATTTTCAACAGCCATATCGTCTTGTTCCTTAAAGTTTTATTTTTTTCCTAGGATTTTCATGAAATCCCCTCGTTGTTTGCGGTTAGTTAAGGTATATACTGTATATTCAGCTCCTCAAAGCGTCCGTCGTAAGGTATATTTCTCAAACAAGATGCAATTTTTCTCTCAGCTGTATTCTTAAATTTCTCCCTACCTTTTTATAATTAGGACGGCCAGAATAGGGTGCAGTACTCTAAGTGTGGTCATACTGGGGATTTTCACAAGGTGAGGATGATATTTTCTGATAATTTATATATTCGATTTTTCTACCAGTGAATCAGATTAATATAATGACTTAATAAAAAAATCATAAATTTTATATGGTGTTATTATATTTCCTAAGTCTTTTAAGGGGTGTACAATATTTATGTAAATGTTATTTACTGCAGAGCTTGAGAGAAAGGAGAGAAAAGGAAGGTGAAAAGGAGAAGTGGAGAGTAGGTGAGAGAAGAGAAGAGGTGGATAGGTGAGGGAGGAGGAGGTGGGAGAGGAGTTGAGGAAGAAGAGGTGGAGAGGAGGTGAGGAAGGAGAAGTGGAGAGGAGGTGACGGAGGAGGAAAGATGTATAGGAGGTGGGTAAAACATGGGATGTGTGAATGATGGGGATGACTGTGCAATGATGAGTATGACATGGCCAGACGCTGCTGGTAAGGGCACCACTAACAATAAGGTCCGTATTTTCACTGGTTAAGGAAGCTCTCTAACACCTTTTCCTAAGCGATTTATTAGGTTTGTTACACCTTATTGTCTCTTTCGTGTTACCTATACCCCTACAATATCGCCAAACTCTGCGTAAGTAATATATAAAATGATATTAACCAGCCATATCCAAAAATAAATGGCTAAGGAAGAGGTGTTAGCTAGCTTCCTTAACCGGCGAGAATACGGACATTGGGCAGTAACAAGTGTGCCACATCAACACTGACACTTGAGAATAGCTTGGAAACAAAAAGGACGGCGAGCAGGTAGGGAGTTGACAAGACATATTACAGATAAGGAATAGCGACAAGAATTACCAGTGAATTCTTAAGAAGCTAAAGGATTAATAGTCATCTAAATGTCTACCAGGGAAAGGATCACATGGCCTAGCAGGGGAATTCCAAAATCTAAAATCAACGCATGAAAACAAAGCGCCAGTACACGGCAATGATCATTGAGGTTTTCGTCTCCCAATTACTTGCGGCACGACATGTAGCTAGTGGTGTTTACTGCCTAGATGCCTTCTAACTTCCTAGAGCCATGGCGAGTTCTAAGAAAATACAACTGAGAGGAAACGAAACTAAAATTGTATTACTAACCTATATTCGAAACTTGCAGGTAATTTTTCATGAGGTAAAATACGATTTTCCATCATCTTTGCTTCATCTTTGTTATCTGTTCGCTTCATGGGTCCTACACCTTCCATATCATTGCATCCTCTTGTCCTTATAGGCCTCATCCTGCCTTCAGCCTAACTCATGTAACTCAACAAACGACACACATACTCTCTGTCAATGTAAGCTTATTTACCGTCCTTACTACATTTGATCACTAGGGCACATGACACCAAACTCCATAACATGATTGGAAACAACAAGAGTTTGCAGAGAAACTGGTGGTGACTGGATGCTATGGTGAGAGGGGAGGTGTTCACTGATTGGTGTGGAGAAAGGGGAGGTGTTCACTGGTTGATATGATGAGAGGAAAGGTGTTCACTGGGTGGTGTGGAGAGAGGGAAGGTGTTTACTGGCTGGTGTGGAGAGAGGGAAGGTGTTTACTGGCTGGTGTGGAGAGAGGGGATGTGTTCACTGGCTGGTGTAGTGAGATTAGTGTTCACTAGGTGGTGTGGTAAGAGGGGATGTGTTCACTGGCTGATAGTGAAAGGGGATGTGTTCACTGGGTGGTGTGGTGAGAGGGGAGGCGTTAACTGGCTGAGTGTGCTTATATAAGGGCGGCGGGAGGCGGGTTAGTTCTGAGTACTCAGCTCCTGCTCTGGGCTGTGAGGATCCCGCTCCGGCACACCTGCTCCCACACTTTCACCGTAAGTCATGTGGCACTTCTTACTACACATTTTGTTGTCAGTCATGTGGCACCCTGTTACTACACACTTCGCTGTCAGTCATGTGGCTTCATGTTACAATATAATTTAATATCAGTTATGAGGCACCGGGTTACTGCACACTTAATTGTTAGTCATGGGACACCGTGCCACTGCATGCTGTATTATCAATCTTTTCACAGCGTGTTTCTGCATACTTCATTCTCAGTCATGTGGAACAGTGCTACTACTCATTTTCTTGCCTATTTTGTGGCAAGGCATCTCTACGCATTACTGGGCTTTAATTTTACAACTGTGCAACTGTGTTACGCGAAAAAAAAAAAAATCACTCAGGGGGAGGCACAGGAGTGAACCCACGGGGTGCCACCCATTTTATAGTCTGATCAGGGTGAATGCCTACAACTGTGAAAAAAACGCGTCCCTCCACCGGGAGTAGTCTCCCCGTGTGAGGTAGCCAGCGGAAGTTGTCTCCTGCTTCAAGTGTGGCCGGGGTAAGGTCTACCAGTATAAAATTTCGTGTTCCTAAGTTAAAACTCTTGACAGTGCATAAAAGCTTTGTCCATGACCCCCGTGGGTCCCCCCTCCCGTGAGGGTGTCCTCTGGGGGTCTCACCCTGCCTAAAGTGTAGCCCCAGTAAAGATCTACCATTATGTGAAACTTCATATTCTTGATTAACACCTGTGGCACTGTCTCCCTGGAGGCCACCCCAACCCTCCACTGAGTTGTAAAAATATATTTAAAATTATGATGCTAGTCAAGAATAAGTGCAATGGAAAGGATGTAAATCCAATGTATTGTCTTTCTTCTCCACTGACTTACGTGATATGAGCTGGAAAAGGGCGATAACCGGAGCCTAGTTAAGAGTAAAATAGTACAGTAAATGCATTTTTGGAAGGGATATCATCTATGAACGAAAGTAATACCATAATCACAGGGTTGAACGCTGATACACAGAGGATTAGCAACCTATCCAATTATCTGATTTAGTCACAATAACAGTTGAAAATGTTAGCTAAGAGACTTACGAGGAGAGCGTATATGAATGTGGATGTGGGGTAGGGAGGAGGGGGAGACTTGAGGATTAGATGGAGGGATGTGATGAAGATGGTATATGCGAGAATGGGGTGTGATTTGGAGAGAGAACACCTAGATTGTTGAGGATTTGGTCACACAGAGGTTATTCCATTGTGGCCACCTCTAACGGGATGAATCCCGTTATTTTTTACATTTCATAGAAGTAACTTTTGTTTTATGGTAAGGAAGAAGGAACCAAAGGCCGGGGGCCTGCAAATCCTTTGGTTCCTTCTAGACAAAAGAGATGCTTCCATTGTTACCCTCCACCTGACAGAGTCATAGGAGGGTCTGCAGAGTTGGGCAGCAGGGTGGCTGGCCTGGCGTAGAAATTTCATTTCCGGACCAGAACTCAGAACACAATCAATAGTCATGAAATTTCACGGAGTTATTTGACTTATAGTGAACTGGTGGCTTTTGATAGGTAAAGTGCTGTGTCTTAATTTTTTTTTTTTTTTGAAAAAGTAAAAGAATAATCGTTTCCGAGCTAGGACTCAGAAACTAATACAGGTACAGGCTTCAAACTCTCCAGGAATATGTGTTAATATACCTCTTGGTGCCATATAGTCAGAATGGCATGAGATTAAATAATTTTATGAAATTGCAAAAATACATAAAACTGATTATTTTAATGCATTTTTCTATTAAAACTAGACTGAAACTGTACATGGGTAAATGATTATACGAACATCTAACCTCGTATGAAGTTTCATGACTACCTATTAAAAAAAAAAAAAAAAAGGCTGCCTAAATGAAAAAAGAACGAGTTATAATTTCAATAAATCTGCTCATAACTTCATTATTACCATGGATCAAGTACATTTTTTTTTTTTTTTTAAGTTTTAACGTCTTTGTGTTATACAGGATTGATTAGTTGATTGAATATAATTAAAATATGGCGGCGCAACTGGCAGGGTCATATGGCACAAGAAAACAAGGTAAAATAAGCAGCAAATAAATAGTGCATACTCAAAATAGGGTTAATGCCCATTAGTAGAAATAAAACACTGAAAATAAAAGAATAGTTTATAAAATATTACTTATAAAAGTGGAAGGAGGACCGCCTCCTGAAGAAAACTAAAAACATCAGTAAAATCGTTAGAGGCTCCACCAAGCATCGAGGACGGACAGTAGGCACCATCTGCCCCCTTATGCCTATGGAGGAGTCTCTGACGTAGGTCCCCCCGACTCGGACACTCGACCAGCAAGTGACGGACAGTCAGGGAAACAAGACAATCATCACAGTACGGTTGAGTCTCACCACTCATCAGGAACCCATGTGTAAGCCAAGAGTGCCCAAAGTGAAGCCTAGCAAGAACCATCTCCAATTGCCAAGGCATGGAGGGGAGAATCCTTGGCACAACTACTATCTGAAAGATTTTTTTTAGCTTGTTATGAGCAACACCATCCCAGTGTCTGTCAACACATACGAATTGCGTACCACAAGTAAGGTGTTACATCAGAAGCAGGATGCGGGTAGTCGGTTGGAGGCTGTTGAGAAGACGCAGCTTTACCTAAAGTATCTGCCTTCTCATTGTCAACCACACCAACATGTGAGGGAACCCAACAGAAGTCCACATGACGGCCACGAAGGCCAAGAAGAAAAATCCACTCTAAAATTGATAAAGCCAATGGATGGGATGCATTAAAAGACCCCATTGCGGTGAGAGCATTATAGGAGTCACTAAAAATAACAAAAAAACGGATTGGGGGAGAGTAAAAAAGATCTTGAGAGCATATAAAATCGCAGTATACATTGATGTAATGCCAGGAAGGCTACCACCTAAAGGATGGGCAGACAACACCAAAGCCTATTCCAGTATCAGTCTTAGACCTGTCAGTACAGATGGGGACAGAACCCATATGAGTGGAGGTTTATTCTAAAAAGAAGAGAGACGGACACCTGAGAGGGAAGTGGGCCCTTTTTACTGACAACAGACTCAAAATGTCATACGAGGGAGTAACCAAATACCCACCCTTGTGATCCGATATGGACAAACTGCCACTCTCAGAACTGAGAGGGCTAACATAACAGAGCGGACCCTGTAACAGAAGGGCTTCCAGAAACTAGGATAGGTGTCATAAACAGAAGATCAGGAATCTTGAGAGATGATGGAACAAGAAACTGAGTCCGGAATACGGTGAAGATGATACCAACACCACATCATCAATGACTGGCATCGCGCACGCAAGCGGACTACACCAGCATCCACCAACAAACTTGAAATCGGGGATGATCTGAATACCCTTGTTGCCAGATGTACACCAGCATGATGCCCAGAATTTAACAACTGGAGGTGGGCTTCCGTTGCAGAGGAGTAGATCTCATATGCATATTCAAGTTTAGGAAGAATAAGAGACCTATGCAAGAGGATCAGGGTCTGACAGTCAGCACTCCAAGAGGTACAAGCCAAAACCCTCAAAAGACTCAAAGCTTTGAGACAAGCTGCCTTAACAGAACGAATATGAGGAACCTAGGTTAGTTGTCTATCAAACAGAAGACCCAGAAACCGCGTTTCTTCCACAAAGGATATTCTCCAACCATAGAAATACAAGTCAGGGTCTGGGTGAACCCCTCGAAGATGACAAAAATTCATAGTCACTGTCTTTGTTAAAGAAAAACGGAAGCCATGAGCCTCTGCCCAGTCGGAAATTTTATTAACAGCCAGCTGCAACTTCCTTTTCATCAGAGACTAGATGTGGTGAAGGAAACTGAGAGGTCATCGACATACAGTGAGCCTTGTACACCATCAGGAAGTACACTGATTATGCTGTTGATGGCCACAGCAGAGTGAGTACCATTAAGGATACTCCCTTGTGGTACTCCATCTTCTACTGCACGGGCATTAGAAAGCACTCCTTTCACTCGGACCCTTAACCCGAGGATTGCGCAATACCTTTTTTTATCCCACCCCGTGGTGCACAAAAAATGAAAAAGAAAAAGTTTTTTATTTTTTAGTTTTTGTTTATTATAAACTTGAAGATAAACATCCACGGCATCATTTGGTGAAAAAAAAAAAGTTCCGTCTTTCTCTCTGTCTTTGCGTAAGGTCATGCATAAATTTACGTAGGGGAGTGGTGAAATAAATGATTAAAAAACAAGAAAAATAGTTTTTTTTTGTTTATCATAAACTTGAAGATAAACATCCAGGGCATCATCTGGTGAAAAGAAAAAAAATCCTCTCTCTCTCCGTCTTTGTGTAGCACCATGTGTAAGTTTGAGTAGGGGTGGAGTAGTTAGCATTGATGCACAGCCAGCACAGCCTGAGCTGTGGCTTGCAACGTGACGCTACCCAGCCTGAACTGTGGCTAGCAATACACGGGTTTAAAAGTGATTAGATAAAAACTGCTGAATAAAAATACGCAACAGCCCACAAAGACCAAACTCATGAAGAGAAAGTAAAATGCCATGACGCCAGGCAGTGTTGTATGCCTTCTCCAGATCAATATAGACCGTGACCTGGTGTTGGTTAGTGGAGAATGCCTCACAGACAGAGTATTCCAAGGATAGCAGTGCATGAGAAGTAGATCGCAATTTTCAAAAACCATATTAGGCAGGGGATAAGAAGTCATTTCTCTCCAGAAACCACACAAGCCTAACGTTGACCATCTTTTCCAGGACTTTACATACACAAGAAGTCAGAGAAATAGGCCGATAATTCGTCGCCTATAGGTGGTCATTACCTGGTTTGGGGATGGTGTTAACCACAGCAACACCTCAACAAGCTGGGAACTCACCACAACACCAGATCGTATTAAACAATGAAAGCAAAAACAAAAGGGACTCATCAGATAGGTGACATACACAAACAGGAGAGGAATCATGGCACTGAGACATAGCCGCCTGGAGTTCAGAAATAGAAAATGGAACATTGTAAGGCTCTCCCCAAGAAGAGGCAAAACTGAGACCACGAGACTCTAGGCGCCAACGATGGCAAGCTGAAGACGTATCTGCATCCTTCTATGACATACTGGCAAAATGATCAACAAGCAACAGTGCAACAGAGAAAGGATCAGCCACAGTTCCACGTGCTGCAGATAAAGCAGGAGGGGAGGGAACAGTAAATTTTCCTGTAACTTTCCTTACCCGATTTCCTACCTGAGTGATGGAAGTCCTAGAACTGATAGAGGAAATATAACCCTTCGAGGATGAATGCCTGGCCTCCTTTAAAACCTGCTTGATATGAGCTCGTGCTCTTTGATATGCCACCAAATACTGAGCATACCCACGGTGACGACAAAGTGAAGAGAAAGCGACTTGCTTGGCTCTCTCACTGCGGGACTGCAATAAGAGTTCTACAAAGGAACCGGACGTATAGGAAACTGACCTCTTGTTCCTGGAATAGAGAAAAGGGCTGCTGAGTGCAACAAGTCATTGAAATATGACACTGCCTCAGTAAGACAGCCAAACTCATTGACAGGAAAGGTAAGTGAAACTTAATTCCCTGAAATGTGGCCTGTCAGCCTTATCCACAGACAAACGAGGAAGAAGTTGCCGAGGTCCACTTGCACTAGCAGTTAAAAGTAACGGAAAATGATCACTGCCATCAAGGTCTGGCAACACATTCCAGGTAATATCTAAAACAGCATCAGCTGAGCCGAAGGACAAATCAATCGCGTAAAAGTTCCAGTCTGACTATGGAATTAAGTCATTATATCAGAGTTGAAAATGCCCAACTCCTCATCTTCTGCTAAAGAGGACAGCATGACACCCGGAGGATTGGCCTCACATCTCCTAGTAACAGAAAGGGAGAAGGAAGGCCATGGATAAGGCGTTCCAGATCCGCCCTTGCAACACTAGCACTGGGAGAAAGATAAAAACTGCAAACTGTATACTGCTGACATAAAAACATCTGGAGAGCAACAGCCTGCAGGGGAGTGGAGGTGTCCAGATGACTGAATGGAATATCCTGGTGAAGGAAGATACAACAGTAGCACCTCCATGACGACCTTGGCCTGGCACAGGATCAGCATAAGAGGCATGGTAGCCAGGAGGACCGGAAGGAACAGCATCACCTTCAATGGTGTCCTGGATGCACATGCACAGAGGAGTAAATTGAGAAACAATCTCATAGTTAGCACGTAAATCCCGACAATTCCACTGGATGATAGAACCCATAGTGGAGGGATGATAATTAAGCATGGGACTGTACACCTGACAAGGAAGCGGGTTTGGATAAATCTTTATGAAAGCCCCTCGGAGGAGCCTGCCCAGCACCAGAAACCTGCACCCTCTGTCGAACATCTGAAGGCAAACGTGAGGAGGAGGAAGTAAGTTTTACAACACTCCTTCCTGGAGTGGGCATTCCCCTTTGTTTGGAAGGCGACTTGAGGGCCGTCTTTGGAAATGTAGGATGGCCAGTGCCCCCACCAGAAGCTCCAGAAGTACAAGTGGAGCCCACAGGACTCAAATAATTTGAGGAAGCCATCCTTTGCTTCAGATCTGAAGCACCAATGAGCTGTCCAACAACATCAACAGGTGGTGACCGGAACAGCGGTGAACCATCAGCTTCAGTTGTCACCTGGCTACATCCCTCAGCCTCCTGGGCAGAGGGAACAGGAGAGCCACTGACACAAGGTTCAACAACAGAGACCTTAGGTGGCCAGTCTTCGTGCTTAGAGGACTCTGACAAACAACGGTGAGCCTTGCCAGATACAGATGAAGCCTTGGGCATACTGGGAAAGACAGGAGAAGGAGTCCGGCTCATTTAATCTCACCCAGTTAGTCAACCCACCCGTGTACCCCTATTGGACATGTTTCTAACAACCAATTCAGATAATTATAATGTCGAAGTGAAGTCCTCCCTCTGATCCTCGGATCATTGTTTGATTCAAACCACCAGTTTAACACCTACCACACCCTCCTGCTCCGAACCAGTCGTGGTGACTAAATGGCACTACGACGGGGCAGATTGGGAGGGACTCCATAACTTTTTCATGGATGTTCCCTGGACCTCCCTTTTCTCCCAAGATGCAGATTCCACATTGGGCCACATACAGCATTTCATTAAAGTCGGCTTGAAAACATTCATTCCCCATCATACTTACAGAAAAAGATGTTATTTTCCTAAATGGTTTGACCACATTTGTGCTAGAGTAACAGAACATAGAACAATAGCCTATAACACTTATACAAGGACCAAAACCAAAGAAGCCTTTAACTACTATAGAAATATCAGAAACCATGCCAAAACTATTATCAATCTTTCCAAATCAAACTTTCTACACAGACTGGCTAACAAACTATTAAACAACCCAAATGATAACAAAATATTCTGGTCAACCCTCAATTTATTCAAAACCAACTTCACTAACACCTCTTCTATTCCACCTTTACAGTCTCCCAGTGGAAATCTAGTAAGTGACCCACGTGGAAAAACCAAACTTCTTGTTGACATTTTTTCAACAAACTCATCCCTAAATACAGAAAATCACAATATTCCTGTACTTGATTTTGATTCCCCTCAAATACATTCTTTCATGATTCACATCAGATACGTACAAGCTGTATTACAGAATCTCTCAGCAGACAAAGCTACTGGTCCAGATGGAATTCCTTCAGTAGTACCGGTACTTAAAAATTGCTCCATAGTGTTGGCTCCTGAATTGGCAAAATTTTTCCGCTTTTTCCAGCCTCTTGGAGAGACGCAAATATCCATCCTGTTCCTAAAAGGGGGACAACTTCTGATCCATCAAACTATAGACCAATTGCAATAACTTCCATTCTCGGTAAAGTTTTTGAGACACTAATTAAGAAATACATAGTCAAGCATCTAGAAATTAATAAATTAATCAATGATCGGCAGTATGGATTCAGACGAGAACGTTCAACTGTAGGTATTCTTTGCCTTATTACCCATCAGATTAACAAAACAATAGACCAACATGGTGAAACACACACAATAGCATTTAATATATCAAAAGCATTTGACAGAGTATGGCACCAGGCCTTATTGTCTAAGGTGTCACACTATGGCCTTGCATCACTGGTTCCTCTAATTTCTTCTTACGTTCATAATAGAAAAATACGGGTCATGGTAGATGGAATTTATTATCAGTTTCATTCCATAAATGCTGGCGTACCTCAGGGATCAGTTTTGACGCCAACCCTCTTACTCATTCATATAAATGATCTATCTGTCACTCACAGCCTAATATACTCTTATGCTGATGACTCGACCTTTCATAGTTCTTTCACATTTAGTACCTGCTTTACACAGTTTGATATTATAAATTCCCAAATAAACAAAGCAGTTTGAACCAGGACCTTTCTAAAATTAATCAATGGGGACAAACAAATCTGGTCTCATTTAATGCTCAGAAAACTAAATACATTAATTTCTCCAACAGAAAGAATCCCTCAGACTCTCACATAATTTTAAATGATGTCAGTATTTCCATATCCACTATAACTGATATCCTAGATGTTACTCTAGACCCGAACCTAAGCTGGACAGATTATGTTAAATCCCTTGCTAAAAATGCTTCCAAAAAAATTGGGACTTATGTACAGAGTTTGTGAGTTCTTCACTGACGAGCAGATGGCCACAATATACAAAAGTCATGTGCGTTCTCAGATCGAATACTGTTCATCACTGTGGAGTGGATGTGGAGCGGTTGCATTGAGGCACTTGGACACAATTCAAAATAAAGCCTTTAGATTAATCAATAACCCTGCCATTACGCAGGACCTTCCTCCTTTATCAGTACGTAGAGATGTTGCTTCTTTAGCATTATTTTATCGATATTTTTACCGTAAATGCTCTGACGAACTAGCTTCAATTGTGCCTCCCCTTCACATTTTCTCCCGAAATACTCGAGCAGCTGGGAGCGCCCATGAATTCACACTCTCTCCTCCGCAGTGCAGAACCTCTGCTTACCAAAATTCATTTATCCCCAGAACAACTACTCTCTGGAATTCACTTCCTGGGAGTTGTTTCCCACAATCATTTAATCCACTTCAATTCAAATCCAGTTATTATAAATATTTTAGGATGCCTTTAGGCACATTGACTTTTTTTTTTCTTTGTTTTTCCTTCCTCCATTCATTATTAAAAAAAAAAAAAAGTGGACATCTGCCACCACAACAGAAGTGTGCAAGCCTTCAGCCACCGAAGTGGGTGTGAAAACAGTCGGAGTAGCAGTCGGGTAAACATTATTCTCACAAACAGTACTAACCATGGTGACAGCATCGTCCAAATCACGAGTTGCAGGAGTGGATAATGGAATGGGTCAAGGCTGCCTCTGAGATACAGGGCGACACACTGGTGTTCCAGAAAGGACGGAAGCATTAGTAACCCTGGGCTGGAAGAAAAGAGTCTGGGCTCTCCTTTTTACTTCAGGAAACGAAACCCTCTCACGTGTGCGAATGGAGAAAATCTCCTTTTCAAGGCGGTATCTTGGACAGATTTTAGAAGAGACATCATGAGGACATCCACAGTGATAGCATTTAAGGAGTCCTGTACAGCCACTGCTATGGCTTGGTCCATCTCGGGAGACACGACACCAGGAAGGCTAGCCAGTGCACGACTGCAAAATCGGCTAAAGTGACCATACCCCTGAAAGTGGTTACATCGCTTTGAGGTCGGCATGTAAGGCTCAAGAGGAAATATCAGCCAAACTAGTTTAACAGACGTAGGCAACGTTAGCCTGTCAAATGTCAGGAACAAGGTGGGTGTCAGGGTCAAGATACCCTCTATTTTCTTGTGCAGGCCCTCAACAATTACCACACCAGAAAACCCCAGTTCCTTCAATAACTGTGCCTCTGAGTATCAAAGGAGGTCACGGGAAAAGATGACACCCTTACATCGATTAAACATATTATGAGAAACACAGGTAACAGCTGCACCAGGAACTGAGGTCATATTCAGTAATCATGAGATCTCTTCTGGGGAAGACACCTCAACAAGGAGGCTTCCATCCCCCCGAGAAAACATTTTTGGTTCCCGACCACAAGCCGAAACAATGGCATGGTGCAAATGAAAAATGTCAGTATCTAGTACTGACCTACCCACAGCGGATTCCAGTACTAGATACTTGGCATATGATGGCATCACCGTTTCGTCTGGGGCCAACCCCAGAGCCACACTAACCTGACGGGAATGCGTCCCAGATCCAGCAGAACTCTGGGACATAGTAGGATACTCCCCAGGGGCCTGGAAAGGCTCCAGAGTGACAATCATTGAAGAAGAGCCTGAAGAATGGTCAGGGCCAGATGCAGCATCGTCAACAGATTTAATAATATTCCCCTCCATATATCAACAAATTATCTTCATTCCCTCACCCCTTCACCCACCATGAAGTTAAACAAGGAGAGGTCGTATGCCAGGAACAACACTGGCAACCCCAGAGGTAGCAGAAGATTTAACACGGTAAGCACCAGGGGTCCCAGACAAGGGTGACTCCAGAATGATAAGAGCCAACAGGCCTCCCCAGCACCCACTTGACCCTAGCCAACACATGACCAGCCGACTGATCTGGTCAGGCCCAGCCAGGTCGCCCATCTAGCCAGAATAAGGTACCAAAAAGGTGTAGCGTTAGCTGCAGGGCATATCGTGCAGCGTCACTCAACCCCCAGGACTCCTGTCTCCCAGCATTACTTAACACTACACACGGCTAACACGTGGAGAGGCAACAGTCCCACCCTAGATGGAAAATGGGCAGGGACTAACATCCAGCAGGCCTCCTCCACCAATGATGTAAGGGGTGCTTGGTCCTCTAGGCCGACAAAAACCGAACCCTGCAAAGGTAGGCAGGCCTCCAAAGTAGGTGGCACCGCCAACCACGCTTCAAGCCCTGCCAGCACGTCAAGGTGACCCCCCACAGCAGGGCTGTGTTATGCAGGGTAAGGGCCATTATGTGTTTGGTTAGGTGTGCAGGGAGGTGGAGGATCAGTGGAGGGTTGCAACAGCAAAGCATTGCTTATGTTTTATACTGATGATCAATCAAGGTCGAGATATGTGAGCGCTTTACTGACTGTGGAACAATCCACAGAACCAGAATGCAGTTCCCTCGGTCCACCAACTTAAGTGTACGCATGAACTTCGTGTGGCTGTGGGTGGGCGGGATGTCAGCTCGTGCCATAGCCAAGGAGACAGGCACCAGCGTTGCCACCGTCTGTAGGTGGATCAGGCGCTGGAGGCAGGAAGCTCACGTCCAGAACAGACCATGCGGAGGAAAACTACGCAGAGGGAAACATAACATTAAAAAAGGCAATGGATGTAAAGGTTTTATCCCGTCAGACTGTAATGTTGCCACGTCAAAACAGGCAGGGAGGCACATGGCACAAACAGAAGATATTCATGTGTATGCATCAATAACTCCTTGTATGATACATCACACGATTTGGATGTTAAATTACGCACTTAGAACAGTTAATAACATAACAGAATTCTCACATGACTGCATTTCAAGACCAGTAGTATTCAAACCCGATTATGTGTAGTGACTAAAAATGAAGTAAACATGGGTAAGGCCAGTCTATCAAAAATGCATCACTCATGAGCGACACGATGTTATTGGAAATTATCGAGATAATTTGTGCAGTCCCAAGAATGATTATTTGTTGTCATGTAATTGTTGATCTAACAATAATATCGATTGGAAAATGTTAAAAGCATGAAATTCGTTGCATCCTAAAAAAAAAAAAAGAAATGCTAACTATCGTGGGAAAATAATTATTCGGCAGATTCCAGTAACCATCGTCCTTCGTATCAGACTGTTTTGCACCGATATTTATATACTTTTTTTTTCAAATCAAATAAACAACTGTCTTCCCTTTTCCTTAAGAACATTTACATCTGACGAAAAACAATGAAAAACCCATGTCTACTCGTGCGTGTTTCAGATCGTTCAACTTTTCCTCTATGTATTCATTAAACTTTGGGAAGAAACATGTGTCCTTGGCACATAGTCTTCTCAAGAAAACAAGTTTCCTAGTTTTGGATATGGCTTCCTAATATCCTTTTGTACACAATTTAACCCTTCTCAGGTAAACCTTTTTATCCTTACTTAGGTAATGTGGGGTCTGTCAGACCCCAATCTTTAAAAAATCGTCAAAATACTTACAACTTTATTGAAACAATCGCTTTTACACAGCTTCTGTAGGCCTTTTCCTTCAATTTAGTGCAAAATGTATGGAAATATAAGTGACGAAATATTTTATGGAAAATTAAATGAAAAACATTGACAAATTTTATACCATCTGAAATCAGTGGCTGCCATACCAACACTGATATGTTCCACCAGTGTTCTATCATTGCATGCTGTACAGTAATGGCCAATGTTTCTGTAAGCAGTAAGAGAAGCACGTCATAAAAAAAAAAAAAAAAAAATTGTATGGAAGATATATATATGGGAAAATAATCACAGCTTAGGTAAAGTGGGGTCCACTGGACCCTAAAGGCCCTTTATTACGAAAACAGAGCCAGATCCCGACCTGACCCCATCACCTCCCTAAACTAGTCTACTAGTCAGGAAGGTAGAGGGAAAACCAGATCCCAAGACCTTATAGTAATAAATGAAAAACACTAAGAAAAATAGCGTGGGGTCCCATAGACCCCACATTACCTGAGGAGGGTTAATCAGGGTAACGTGACACTAGAAGGATTTATATAGCAGTGAGACAGTAAGGTGCAATATGCAAAACAAATCGTTTAGGAAAAGGTATTCAGGAAGTACTTCAGTACTGCTGCGTATAATGTCCACCTGAAACTTGTGTACTGTATTCTGTAATGATCTATGACAGGATATGAGGTCAATGTCATTGTGATATATTCTTATGGCCAGTATTCTTGGCGGTTAATGAAACTCCCTAACACGTTTTCGTATGCGACTTGTTTAGTTTATTACACCTTACCGACCTCGCCTGTGTTATATAAATCCTTCTGATGTCATCACAATCTGCATAAATAACCTACACAAACAAATTGCCTCCACGTCGCCCTGTCTCCCGCCACTTCACTGCCCTGCTCCCAATCCACTCACCCCTCTCTCATATACCTTTCCACTCCATCTCGCCATCTCATCCTTGGCCTCCCCCTTCCTCTCTCCCCCTCCGCTCACTCACATACTCTTTCCTCGTCAGTCTCTCACTCTCCATTCTCTCCATATGGCCAAACCTCCTCAGTGTGTTTCTCCTAACGTTTGCTATTACATCCACATCCAGACCATAATGCTCCTTCACATCCTCATTTGTCAGCCTGTCTTTCCATGTGACTCGACAGGCTCCTCTCAGAATCATTTCCACTGCTCTCACTCTTGACTTGTGTCCCTTCAACAAACTCCACTTCCATACATTAGAGTTGGTATCACAATACTGTCAAGTAGTAAATTTTTCACTTCCATGCTCACTTCCCTGTTTCTTATCACTGTTTTGAAGGAATCTACAACCTTTCTTCCTTGTTGTACCTTTCAAGCACTTCATCCTCCAAACTTCCATCCTTACTCATCACACTACCCAAGTACTAAAATGTATTCACATTTTCCACTTCCTCATTATCTAACTTCACTGTACAATCACTGGCTTCACTTCTCTCGATGATCATAACTTTACTCTTACCTACATTCACCTTTAGATTCCGTTTCTTACATAATCTCCCAGACTCCTCTACCAAGACTTGCAGCTCCCCTTCGTCTTCACTTAACAACACCGTATCACCTGCAAACAACAGTACAGGGAGTTTCCAAACACTGCCCTCTCTCATTAGGGCCACTTCATCATCCAATGCCCTACCTTGTATCTCTTCTATAAACCCATCTATTTACAGATTGAACAACCACGGAGACAACACATCCCTGTTTCAACCTAACCTTCAAATAGAAAAATTCACTCAGTTCACTATCCACACCCACTGCAGCCTTAGCACCTTCGTTCATACTCTAAATAGCGTTCAACAACTTCCTATCTACTCCATATATTCTTAGTAATTTCCACAATCCTTGTCTATCCACCCTGTCATATGCTTTCTCCAGATCCATGAAGGCCGCATACAACTTCTTTCCCTTCTCTAGAAACTTTTCCACTAAAGATCTAAGAATGAATATCTGATCTACACAAAATCTTACCTTCCTAAAGCCTCCCTGTTCTTTTCCAACTATTTCCTCTGTTATTTTCCTAACTTTGTCAATAAGTATCCTACCATATACTTTTCCTCTTACAATAAGAAGACAAATGCCCCTACAATTAACACACACACCTTTTTCCCCTTTCCCTTTGTACAAGGGAATAATTATACCTTACTTCAAATCCTCCGGGACTCAACCATCCTCGTAGGCCAATCTGCACATCTTCCACATCCATTCTACTATCTCTGCCCCATGCTTCAGCATTTCACCACACATTCCATCAATTCCTGGGGCTTTCCTCAATATGTCAGTGTCATTAATCCCTTCATTACCAAAGATCTTCTCCAATTTAAATAGTCAACTGGAGGCAGCAAGAATAGAATGCATACATTACCATACTGTAGGAGTCAGTAGCAGTAGTACCATTTGTAGCCCTAGGTTCATGTGAAACGTGATCCCGGTGGGCTCTAGGCTTAACCTCATCTGCAGTCTACCTCCACTTCTTTCTGTGGATAGGGAAGTAGCTGAAGGAAATCTGTAGAACCAGGCAGTTGAGCGACCTGGTTTTAATCATGCCACCACCTGAAGCCGTCCCCCTCCAGGACCAGTATAGGGGTTAATGTGGACAGAAGTAGCCATACTTTGAGGTAGGAACCAAGCAATCCTACTCAGCTGGCTGCCTGCGGGCCAAATCCGGCTCTTGAGTCTTTTTTGTTTGGCCCTTTGTCCAATGAAAACAAATAAACATAATACAGAAAGTTTTGCGTTTTTCTTTTTTATTCATGTACCTAGTGGAAAATGTAAATGCAAATAATATCTGAATTTCTCTCTTTTTCTATGTATATATGATGAAATAGAGGGAAGAAAATACAGGGATAATAATGTATGGCCTTTGTGTTAATCTGAGTTTCATAATTTGGCCCAACTTCTAGAGCAGTGGAATAGCCCTGCCATAATTCTTCATCGCCTAACCATGAGACTGGCAGTTGTAATATTAAGTAAATGCCGATATGTGAAAATGTGACTGGTTAGCTACAGATCATTAATGAAAGCTGTATTCTTTGGCCTGTATTCTTGTCGGTTAAGGAACCCCCTTGCAGCTCTTCCTAAGAGATTTATTTTGCTTATTACACCTTCCTGTCCTCTTCTGTGTTATGTCAATGCTTCTTTTCTCACTTCACGTTAAATACATATTGTACCAAAGGATATTAACCAGCCATATCTGAAAATATATAGCTAAGGAAGAGGTATTAGGGAGCCTCCTTAACCGACGAGAATACGGACCTTTGAGTTTAGGACACTTTATTAAGGCCCAACATTAGCAGAATGCTTGTATCTATTGCACGTGAATGTTCTTTGGTGTTATATATATTTTAACTGTCAGTACCGAGAAGCTCTGGAATTACGAAAATAATATTCGAAGCAAATAACTGTCGTTTTGGACGCGAGACTGATCATTTTCTTTATCAGTGAGATGTTTCGATCCCACCATGTATCATCAGACCTATGTACAGAAACAACTATTATTTATATCTAGTATGCATAAAAGAGTAACAAAAAAGGTAATACATAATTTGCATAAGGAATGATCAAGAACATATATAAAATAGCTAAAGCTGACCCCCGCCCCCCAAAAAAAAAGTAAAAACATTACTAAGAAAATATGACACATTTGCCACAAAAGAGCTAATCGGACGTTATGTAATTAAAACCACAAGCAATGGTTGTTTAGGCTTGGTAAGATGAGGTGGGGTCACGTCGGATCAGGTTCCATTTTGTTCTGTGTCCCTCCATGCTGCAAGTGTGTATATTGGACCTCCACTGTCATGTTTCTCTGTCACTGTCTCTGAGTATGAAATACACTTAAAAAGGTACTGTCTCGGTTTTCATTTCTCCTGTGGTTAATCTGCATACATATCTTCACGATGAAATGAAGACTCCCCATATATTTTATCTATATAAGTATAATGCTCAGGCAATTATCTTTCTAGAGTGAACTCTTCAGCCCTGAACACAAACACTGGCTGCCGGTTTGTGCAGAAACGCTCACATTTGCCCTTTCCACTATCAGCTCTTATCTACGTTGTCTGTAGATTAACATTTAGACTGAACTTGTTATATGTAGTACTAAGAACTGCCTACATGCTTCATGAGGAGGAAAAGTAGCTTCCTACTGTAATCCTTTGTACGAGTGAGCATAGTATTTGTAATGCTTTTTCCGCCTGCTGTGGATATGGACACCACACCTGGCACACCTAGAATATATGCACCCTGGACGGTACTAACAGGAAATTATACAAATTGGAAAGATTACAGGTGGAGTATCACAGTTATGAGTAATATAATATTGGCAAACGTCAAAATAGGCACCTATCTGAATATAACTGAAGGTGATGAAAAGAATCTTAGACCTCAAAAATATTAGGTTTCATTCAAGGAACTTCAAGCTTATATTTACAAAGAAACCCGAACAGAATTAAAAAAAAAAAAAAAAAAAAAGCAAGTGGAATTTACTGTAGGAAAAAAAATGTCACAAAATATGAAGAAAGTAGAAACAGGCCAAATGTGGATTGTAAAAAATCTTGGAGAAAATAGTCTGCATAATTCAGATAAAGGTCCTTGAATATTGTCTGTACAGTACATTATAAATATAAAAAGGCAAGAGGGATAGACAGTATTATGCAACTGGATATGGCAAAAATAAAGCCTATGTAAAGGTGTATTGTTTTCTGATACGAGCAAATGATTCTTGGAACCACATATCAAATATAGCTCGAGGCGTCCCTTTGACGTATGAATACATCACCACGTTTTGTCATGGTGACACCCGATGACGTAGCCGTGTGTTATGTAATTGCGAGGTCAGTCATTTGCACATTTTTCAGTTTCGCGGGTTGGTAGGCGTACGTGGGAGACCTTCCTCTACCCGCTGTCAGGCTGGGATACTGCCTGGCCCCGCCTGACCCCCCCCTCCCCCCCTGCACACCCTTTTCTTGGCAACTCACCTGTTAGCAGTGACCTGGCTAGTAAAGACATGCCCCGCCACAGTCTCTCCAATGACGAAATTCAAGGCAAGAGTGCTTCCTGAGGTGAAAGACGAAGGAAGAAACAAGCCAGAGGAAGAAACAAGCAGAAGCGATGATGCAGTAATGTCGTAAAGGAAGGTGCGGTATGTTGATGTGTTTGGTGAGTGAAACAAAACAACGCTTACATCGCCTATACTGTTGTTTGGAAACCAATATACTCTTGTACTACATATAAATTCGTACCAAATAAATAAATACCTATTCTGAGTGGTTTGGATTAGTTACCCCTCCCATAGAAAATGTCTTCTCTGGGGCATGGCCCACAAAACATGGTACCAGGTATTCAGAGGGACACCTGTATAATGAACTCATTAGCTCAGTTGAGCACTTTTTTGGCATTTTCCAATGTTTTTAACAAAAAGTGGAGGCTTTAGCCAAAAAAATAAACTTTTAGAGAATCTGCCGGGACTGGGGGGGTCATTGGTGAAAAAATCTGCTGGGACATGGCGGGTTAAAGAAATAATTGATAAAATGGTAACAGAAGAGCAAAATGTTGTAACAAAATGGCGCACACACACACACACACACACACACACACACACACACACACACACACACACACACACACACAAAATCAAACTGGTACACTACCACACTACATTAATGAATCATATCCATCATTATTTAGAGGTGTGGTGTGATGTGGTTGTTAATCTCCCTGTAGTATGCAATGGTTAGTGTGTCAGTGTGCTCAAGAATATCTTTAGTGGTAGATGTCAGTAAGGATGTCGCTAGGAATGCTAATTTAAGATCTGAGTGAACTGATAATGAATGTTAGTGTTGTAATGAATATTTAGTGGATAATGAATGTTAGTGTTGTAATGAATATTTAGTGGATTATATATGAAATGTCAGTGAAACGAGTGTGATAATAGTAGCAGCACCTCCAGACTCACCTGAAATGTGAACCCAGTGGACTGCAGCCTTTCTGCAGTGTACATTTTCCTTTTGGGACGGTAAAGTGCCTGAAGGAGGTCTGCATAACCAGACAGTTGAGCGACCTGGTTATCAGTGCCACTACGTGAAGGTGACCCTCTTCAGCACCAAAGAGTGTATAATTGAATGTAATGTGGAATGTGAATAAGCTGAATGTGATTCTTTAAAATAAAAGAACAGACGAAGGAAAAACAATTTAAAAAAAATAATCCTTACACAAGATTACAGGAGTCCTCCATTCTTAACAGCTGGACTTGAACAGCCGTAGACTGACATTTTTGGGGAAACCACTCTAGGGATGCAAGTTCCAAAGTGGTGTGGTTTGGGGAATAAAAGAAGTCTGATAGACAGAAGCTCCACAATATGGCAGTGTGACAGTCCAGTTATGAGAGCTGTCAGATGCCCGTTTAGCGCGGGGAATGGTATGGAGATATGGCACAATGGATGCAACATCATTTAAGCATTTGCCATAAAAGACCCTAAAATAATGTAAGGGAGGCAACTTTCCTTATGTTTAGAGGAGGTATAGTAGGGTTACTAATAATTATAACAACTTTGGTCTGAATTTCGTCTAGTTGTTTTAGTGCGACCTCTCTATATCCACTCCACAAGGGTGAGTAATAATCCAACTGAGAGCACACATGACTTGTAAATCATAGCTAATTGCTCGTCAGTGAAGCAGTTACGGGCTCTGTAAAATGAGCCAAGTTTCTCTCAGGCGAATTTAATAAGTGATCTAACATGAGAGGTGCACCTGAGGGCATTGTTAAGTGAAACACCAAGAATTTCAAAATTTTAGAGATTGGAGTATTTGCAGCACTGCAGATAATATAGGAACCAGACAATACCTGTCTGTTAATAAACACTATGTATATGGATTTCCTACAGCAGCATGAAATGAAACAAAGTTATTTTGTTTTCATTAAGTGGTCTTAGATAAGTCTTGATTAATGGATATTGCTGTACTGAGTTGTGAGTTAGAGATATTAAACCTTGTGAATAGGTGTTTAAGTGTGGGTGAAGTGTGAAGTATTCAGTCAAATGCATACGAATGGATGCGATTGTTAGTGACAGATAAGGGATCATTAATATGAATTAGGAATAGGGTTAGATCCAGAACTGATGCTCGTGGTACGCCAGCATTAATCAAGTGGAAATTGGAATATGCATCATCTACAATTACTCTTATCTTTCTATTGCTAAGATATGAAATTATATGAACAAAAGTTGATAGTCCATAATAAGGGAATTTAGGTAGCAGGGAACGATACCAACGTCAATAGGATAAGGTAGGGAGGTATGTACTTAGTCAGTTAGATAGGTGAGAACCTGTGCCAATAACGTGGATAATGTGGGAAATCG
Source organism: Coenobita brevimanus (assembly GCF_032717465.1). Lineage (NCBI taxonomy): Eukaryota > Metazoa > Arthropoda > Malacostraca > Decapoda > Coenobitidae > Coenobita > Coenobita brevimanus. Next base: position 34,125,719 of record NC_136999.1, on the reverse strand, counting down.
TGATACCAACATACAGTAAAGTCGAGAGGTGTTGGATAGCTAATTGCTGGTTTATGTATTTTCTTTGTCACTCCTGCCTCTCTATCTCTTGTATCGTTGGTGAGGGATAGACATGTTTGAATTACACAGCTTTATTGTGACACAGTTATTGCCGATGTGCTGAACAGAGTCAGGCAATGTGACAGCTAACCTCCTACACTACCCAGTCTTCTAAGTTTCCTTCTGCCTTCTATCGTTCTTTTTGGCTCTCTGACTGCTATGCCTGCCTTCCTGAAGTATCTACTGCTTGGTGAGGATGTGTGTGGGGAAGTGTGTAATGTCTAGTACTTCTCCACCGCATGGGCTAACTGGCTTTTACCAGTAGCCTCAAGTGTTTGCTGGATAATGAGATTCTCAAACATACATGTATGGATTCTCGCTAAACGATGTGTAAGTCTTCTTCTAAAAAACAGATATTACAAGTGGTACCTATTGTACTATGGGTTATACTAAGTATTACATGCATATAACTTTCACAAATGGCATTTTAATGCCTATACATTGCTCAATCACGACAGATTGTTGTACCTACGACCTACCTTGATATGACAATATATATACTTAGTACAGATGAATATGTTACATTGATATTTATCTACCTCTCAATCAACGTAAAAACATCATATCTATTATAATGCTGTAAAATTAGAGTAACATAATCGTAGGAACATAGGAACATATTCCAGTAAATACTTGTAACATATAATTGCATCTCTCTCTCTCATATATATATATATATATATATATATATATATATATATATATATATATATATATAATCTATCTATCTATCTATTTCTCTCTCTCTCTCTCATCTTTCTATCTATCTATCTATTATATATATATATATATATATATATATATATATATATATATATAGTAATCCCTCTAATATCTGAACGCCTAATATCCGAACATCCCCACTAACTGGACATAATCGTCCCGGGATCCAATATTCCCAAAAAGGGCCAAAAACCACAAAAAAAATCGAAACAAGTCTGACTTTTTTCCCTCCCGTAATTTGAAATTGCCGCGTGGCGCCGACCAGCTGTTACACCATGGTCCCTTCACCCATTCCTTCCTCCCCCTCCCCCCTCCCCTGTCAGGGTTGCCATTTGGTATTTTTCATTGCCAAGTGTGGGCCAATTTGGTAATGAAAAATTCGTTTGGTAATGAATCAGAATAATGCATTACCAAATGAATTTTTCACATGTATGATGATACATATGTGGAGTAGACTGTAGCACCAGTCGAGCAGGGCAGTACTCCCGAGGTGGATGGAAAGCTGATGACAGGGAGTGCTGGAGCTCCCGTTTCATCAGCCCTCAGGACTAGTTCCTGACCATCCCCCTTTGCTGAACTTTTTCAGTGTCTCAGTTACACAGAGAGTAGGCCAGCATGCTCTCCAGTACAAATTTCTCTATCTATCTTCACCAAACTACATGCACAGTACACACTACACTTCCTATTCAAAATTTACCAAAATGGCGTCAATTCACCTAGCCTCGGAGTCCCCAGGGGGGGGGACCATAAATGCCCCCGCCATCTGCCCCTCTCCCGGTGACGACTCGAGGTGCCTGGAACCACTGTCTGACTCTCTTCTTCTTCATTTCTGCAACATTCGCGGCCTTTCATCTAACTTTCGCTCTGTTGAGCACCACCTCTCCTCCTCTAAACCTCACCTTCTTTTTCTAACGGAGACTCAGCTGTCTGAGGCAACTGACAGCAAACCCTTTTCTGTATCCTCCTACTTTCTCTATACTCATTTCAAAGCCAAAGGTGGCTGTTGTGTATACATACGCAACGACTTATCTTGCTCTCGTGTTCCTGAACTTGATTCTTCTGAATTCTCCACTCTCTGGCTTCGGCTTTCCTGTCATTCTCTGACTAAATATATCTGTGCTGTTTACTTATCCCCTAATTCTACTGACTATCAAAAATTCTTCGACTATCTTACTTCTACAATGGAACACATTCTGTCCATTTCTCCTTTCTCTGAAATCTCCATTCTTGGAGATTTCAATGTTCACCACCACCTTTGGCTCTCCTCTCCTTTCACGGATCCACCTGGTGAACAAGCCTACATCTTTTCTATCCTTAATGACCTAGAGCAGCTTGTACAGCACCCTACCCGTATCCCTGACCGCCTTGGAGAGAGCTCCAACATACTTGACCTCTTCCTCACAACTAATCCTTCAGCTTACTCTGTTAATCTTTTCTCTCCGTTGGGCTCCTCCGATCACAACCTTATTACCTTAACCTGTCCTATCGCTCCAGTACGGCCTGCGGACCCTCCAGGGAAACGTCGTCTCTGGCATTTTGGAGCTGCGGACTGGGAGGCCCTCAGGCAGTACTTCTTTGATTTTCCCTGGAATGATTATTGCTTCCATGGCCGTGAGCCATCTGAGTGTGCCTTGCGCATTACGGAGGTTATTCTCTCGGGCATGGAAGCATACATTCCTTTCTCATATCCTTTGACTAACGCAAGAAAGCCTTGGTTTAATCACGCTTGTTCTAATGCTGTCCACAACAAGGAGAAGGCCTACAAAAGGTACCGGAGCCAACCCACCCCTGAATCACATAATCTTTGCGTTTCTGCCCGGAATCGTGCTAAGTCTGTTCTTCGCTCTACTAAAAATAATTTCATCCATACTAAATGCTCTCAACTCTCCAACTCGAATTCTTCCCGCTCCTTCTGGCACCTTGCCAAAAATCTTTCTAACAACTTTACCTCATCATCCTTCCCTCCTCTTTTCTACTCTGATGGTTCTGTAGCTATTTCTTCTACTGATAAAGCAGATCTCTTTGCACAGACTTTCTCCTCCAATTCCACCTTAGACGATTCCGGTGCTGTTCCTCCATCACTTCCCCCCTCTGACTTCCTCATGGCTGACATTAAAATTTCTTCAGTTGATGTATTTTCTGCCATTACTGGCCTCAGTACTAACAAGGCATATGGGCCTGATGGGGTCCCTCCTGTTGTTCTCAAAAACTGTGCTTCTGTGCTTACACCCTGCCTAGGCAAACTATTTTACCTTTGTCTGTCAACTTGTACCTTTCCTTCTTGCTGGAAGTTTGCTCTCATTCAGCCAGTCCCAAAGAAGGGTGACCACTCCCAACCCTCCAACTATCGTCCGATTGCTTTAACGTCCTGTATTTCAAAAGTTTTCGAGTCAATTCTTAATAAAAAAATTTTAGGGCATCTTTCCTATCACAACCTTCTTTCCGATCGTCAGTATGGGTTCCGTCAGGGACGCTCCACTGGCGATCTTCTCACCTACCTTTCAGACTCCTGGTCATCCTCCTTTCGGGACTTTGGCGAAAGCTTTGCCATTGCACTTGACATCTCAAAGGCTTTCGATCGAGTCTGGCATAAATCTTTAATTTCCAAACTGCCCTCCTACGGTTTCTATCCTTCTATCTGTACCTTCATCGCTAGCTTCCTTTCTGGTCGTTCTATAGCTGCTGTCGTAGACGGCCATCGTTCTTATCCTAGATCTATCAACAGTGGTGTTCCTCAGGGCTCTGTCCTATCACCAACTCTCTTCCTTTTATTCATCAATGATCTTCTAAGCTGTACATCTAACTCTATCGACTCATACGCTGATGACTCCACCCTTCACCTTTCCATTTGGTTCCCGCAACGCCCATCTCAACAGTTACTTCAAGAAACAAGGGATGAGGCTATGGCACACCTAATGTCTGACTTGGCTCATATCTCTGACTGGGGTAAAAATAATATGGTTGTCTTTAATGCCTCTAAGACTCAGTTCTTACACCTATCAACCCGACAAAATCTTCCACAGGTATACCCACTAATGTTTAATAATATTCAGATTAATCCTGCATCATCCTTGAACATGCTTGGGGTTTCATTTACTCGGGACTTATCTTGGAAAGATCATATTGCATCTCTTGTAAAATCTGCTTCCAAGAGATTGGGTGTGCTAAGCCGACTCCGCTCTTTCTTTACCCCTGCACAATTGTTGACTCTATACAGGGGTTTTATCCGCCCCTGTGTGGAGTACAACTCTCATGTGTGGGGAGGCTCCCCACATACAGCTCTTCTCAATAGGGTGGAGTCAAAGGCTTTTCGTCTCATTAACTCTCCTCCTCTTACTGACTCCCTTCAACCTCTGTCTCTTCGCCGCACTGTTGCATCTTTATCTCTTTTCTATCGCTACTTTAATGGTCACTGCTCCTCTGAACTGTCTGCTTGCATTCCTCCACCTTTACGACGGGCGCGTAGCACCCGTCTGGCAGCAAACTCTCATCCCTTTTCTGTCCAACTCTCTAATGCAAGAGTTAACCGTTACTCCCAGTCTTTCATTCATGCAACAGGTCAGCTCTGGAACTGTCTCCCTCTGTCTGTATTTCCTCCTGCCTATGATCTCCAGTCTTTCAAACGCAGTGTGTCCAGGCATCTCAAAATGATCGGATCTTGAATTTGGCTCTCTATTGTATTTTGTTTTTCTCTTGGAGGGAACTGTTACTGCGGGCTCATGGCCTTTGGTTCCTTCTTCCTCGCATAAAAAAAAAAAAAAAAAAAAAAAAAAAAAAAACAGGATGGAGATGGTGGATTATTTGCTCTCTCTGATTAATCTGCTACCCTACATAGCGTGAAAGTAATCAACATGGTGTTAATTTTAAGGAGAGTGATATCATGTATTTCCACTTGTATATATAATTAGTGAAGAATAAATGCTAGCTTTACGAATTTGGTAATGAAAAGTTAAATTTGCTAATGAAAGTTGAGGAGATTGGTAATGTGGTCGTTGCGATCTGGCAACTCTGTTACCCCGCCATCATCAACAGTCACAGCCAAACTCCGATCGAGAGCAGATGCTTATAGCAGTGCAAGCTACAGGTGCTTGTTTTTTTGTGAATAAACAGTGAATAAACTGCAATACCTCACCACTAGAACACAAGGAAATTTACAGTGTTGTGCAGTGTTAAGAAATTAGAATTTAGAGTGCAGAGAATTAACTTTGGACTGCAAACTGGCGGTTCAAACCAGTCCAGGAGCCAGGGACTTGTAAGTACCCAGAATGTTTAATATTGTATAAACTCACCTCTAAAACCTCATTTTATGATTCTTTTGCGTTTATTTCAGTCTTTTATGTCCCTTATTGGTGTGATTTGGGTCTTAAATAGGTGCAATGCATGTCCTGAGGGAGTTGTATAGGTGTTTTTCTGAGTTAGGGTCCATAAGTACAAGTCCAGGAGGCTGGGGCCCAATATCCAGACAGGATCACTATCCGGACATGCCTTTGGCTCTATTACGTCGGATATTGGAAGGATTACTATATATATATATATATATATATATATATATATATATATATATATATATATATATATATATATATATTCCGGAACCAGGTTCAAATCCCTGCTGGGGCAGGGAAAAGTTTAAGGATTTGAATTTCATATAATCAGACTTTACTGATCTACCAGAAGACCTGCCAGCATGTCGTAAAAATACCCCCGGTAATACCAATACACCAGTCCTGTATGAGACAGCCCTAGCATGTATTCAATCTGGATTGTGGGTGTTAGCGCCGAAGGGGTGACATGTAGAGAGGTGTATGGTACGTAGGATTACTGGGCCTTGAGAGCAGCCTGTGAAGCCTATGCCCAGAGCTGGACACATTAAATATATATATATATATATATATATATATATATATATATATATATAGAGAGAGAGAGAGAGAGAGAGAGAGAGAGAGAGAGAGAGAGAGACGAGATGCTACTCAAAAGTTCAAGTAATTTGAATATTGTACGAAAATAAGTTACCGTACCTCCTAGTTCTCACTGTCACCTTCGAAGTAGTCCCCTTGGGGATGTATACAGTGGTCCCAGCGTTTTTTCCACTAGTCCATGCATCCCTGGAAGGCTTCAAGGGTGGTGGTCTCTAGCACCTCCTGCGATTTTGTCTGAATCTCCTCAATCGAGTCAAATCGACGCCCTTTCAGTCGTAATTTCAGCTTGGGAAACAGGAAAAAATCGCAGGGGTCAAGGTCAGGCAAATAGGGTGGGTGGGGAATGACTACCCTGTTAGTGGAAGCCATGAACTGCTAGACAACAACTGATGTGTGAGGGGGGCTTTGTTGAGATGCAGGAGCCAGTCCTTGTTCTTCCATTGTCCTGGACGTTTGAGGCGGATGTTCTTCCTCAGAAGCTGCGAAACTTCACAGTAAAACTTTCTGCTGACAGATTGACCGGGTGGGACGAATTCCTTGTGACCAATCCCTCTGTTAAAAATACTGAACTTTTGGGTAGTACCTAGTGTATATATATATATATATATATATATATATATATATATATATATATATATATATATATATATTAGGGGTTATATATTTTTTTTTCACAGATAATGTAGCCTGTACTATAAATTGATGAACTTTTGTTGAAAAACATAGAAAAAAAAAACTTATTCCTCTCAGTTTTAAAAAAAGGTCACCCCAAATAAAAAAAAATGGATTACCATATATTTAACATTACCACACACAAGTTTTATCACTTGCTTAATCTTTATATAGATTTTTTACAACTTTTTAAACTTGCACAGAAGGTTTTAGAACTGTTTATAACTTTCTAGAACAGTTTTTTTTTACATTCTAGTATGGTTGAACATTGTTTAGAACATTGTAGAATAATCTAAATTTTATAAAACAGGATGCAGTTTTCAGCATCTGACAGTTATCTTCGCAGTTTGCAGGTGAACAGTCAGAGAAAATAATTGCTTAGTGCGTTACTGTTATAGGCCCTATTAATATTTTAGTTTTTCAGATAAGCATGATGTCGCACTAAAGGAGTGATACTATCGTACAGAAGAACTAGGATGTCTGGACCAATAATTTGGTATGGTTCCAGCAGTCACATAGAAGAGGAAATGTGCCTTTAGAAGATTATTCATTAGAAGAAAAATGCAGAATGCCAAACGAAATGCAAGTTGTTGGGCGTTACCAGTTTCTTGGAGCAAAAATCAAATTAAGAAAAGAACGAATAGTCAAAATTTCCAAAGATGTTACAAAATTATGGGAGAATAAATTGAAATTTCCACATGTGTGAGATCAAGCAATACGAGCAAAGCTTTACAAGGTGCTAAAATCTTACGATGAATGTGTCAAGAGAGGAAAATATGATGCCCTAAATAAACTCTTTGATATCACAAAAGTAAATGGTCCATGGTTATCCAGTGAAGTTGAACAAGTCTACCATCTACAAGTGCAAAGTAAAGGACAAGTGGGGTACTCAACAGGTCAAGTTGCAAGTAAGGAAATCATTCAGCCTTCAAAATGACGAAAACTGCCTGATGAACCTATATTACCATCAACATCTTACGATCTTTCATCTTGTGGTAGTTGCACAGAATCTGATGACAGCAAATATAAAAATGAAGATGAGACTAATCATCCAGCAACCAGAAAACACAACAAGAGTAAAGTTGCAACTAACTTTGGTGACATCTGCTGGAGTATCGAGAAATGGAGCTGCTAAAATATGCAAACAACTATTACATGATGGTACTGACATTCTAGCAACAAGTCATGTAGCAATTTACAAGTCAACATACAAAGAGGCTGCTACACTGGAAGAGGAAATGATTGAAAAGTTACAGTTGGAAACATGGTCTTTACATTTTGAAGGAAAGTGGACTGATGAAAATGAGTACCAGGTAGCACTAATTAAAAATGAAAGAACCGAAATAAAACTGAATGCATTGCGTTGGGAAAATGGCAAGGCTGAAACTATTGCTGAAGGAATTGCAAAAGTTATTGATGAATAGAACTTATGGCATGCAATTAAAATGATCATTGCTGATACAACTAGTGTTAACACTAGGAAAAAAGAGTAGAGTTGTCAGATTACAACAAATGTTCTCGGGTAAGAGTTTCAACAAACAACAATTTATCGGTTGTCATCATCACATTCTGGACAGGATTCTCCGTTTGGTGATGGACGAAGAACTTGGAGCTAGCATCAATCCAAACATCGAATATCCATTAGTGTTTCAACTAATAAAGATTTATGAAAAACTAAAATCACAGTTTGGGAAGGCATTTTCCTTTGATTTACTTTCACAAAATTCCAAATATCAGTAATGCGAGTTAGAATTCAAGATCAATTCTCGCTATCCTTACATTTATTCTTATACCTACAACAAGGAAGACTTTGTAGATCATAAGCAGATTCATCTCGTACGAATGGGCAAAGTACTGGTTTACTAATCAGATGTACGAACAATGAAAATGATTTCAAGAACTTGTCAGAAATATTGAAACCTTACAAACAAGCACTAAACTCATGGCAGAATCACTGGAAGCAGGAGCCATCCTTACTCAAGGTACCAAGATGTAATCAGTGTGCAGAATGTGCAATCAAAGTGATGCAGGAACTTTATGCTGCCTGCAGAAACAAAGCTAAACTGGAACTTTGATTTATTCTAAGTAATAAACAGTGATTTTAAATATTAATACACTTGTATAACCTCTCTTTTTTATTAATATTATTATACATTTTAAACCTAGGAGTCCCGACGACGTATGAATACGTCGCCACGTTTTGTCACAGTGACATCAGACGATGTATCCATATGTTTTGCAATTGCGAGGTCCGTCATTTGCACATTTTTCAAGATTCACGGGTGATTTTTGGTAGGCATATGTGGGAGACCTTCCTCTACCCAGTGGCAGGCAGGGATAATGCCTGGCCCCACCTGACCCCCCCCCACACGCCATTTTCTCGGCAACTCACCTGTTAGCAGTGACCTGGTCAGTAAAGACATGTCACACCACGGTCTCTCCAATGATGAAAATCAAGGTGAAAGTGATTCCTGAGGTGGAGGACAAAAGAAGAAATAAGCCAGAGGAAGAAACAAGCAGAAGTGATGAGACGGTAACATCATAAAAGAAGGTACCATATGTTGATGTTTTCGGTGAGTGAACAATGCTTATATCACCTAAATCATTGTCTGAAAACCAATATACTCTTGTACTACATATAAATTCGTACCAAATTATAAATATCTAACCAGTTATGAATGGTTTGAAATAGTTACCCCTTCCATAGAAAATGTTTTCTCTCGAGCCTGGCCTGAGAGAGCACGGTAACAAGGTAAAGGTACTCTTCTACCGGATTTCTAAACTCAACTGAGCACTTTCTCTTTCAATCTTCGATGTTTCTCATAAAAAGCAGAGGTTTTAGCAAAAAAAAAAAAACTTTTCTAAAATCTGCCAGGATTGGGGGGGAGTCATTGGTGAAAAATCTGCTGGGACGCGACGGGTTAATATACACTTGCAGAAATCGATTTTTAAAAATTTCGGGGTGAACTCTTTTTTTTTTTTTTTTTTTAAGGAATAAGAGCTTTTTTCATTGTTTTTATTCAAAAGTTTATCAACCTGAGGTACAGGAACATAAGGTAGTAAAAAAAATTATAACCTCTCTTTCTCTGTCTTTATATATATATATATATATATATATATATATATATATATATATATATATATATATATATATATATATATATATATATATATATGAACAAAACAGAGGAAGGAAAAACAAATAAACAAAAAAAAAAACAAATCCATGCACCAGATTACTGGTGTCCTCTATTCATAGATATCTGTAACAGTTAGACTCGAACAACTGTAGGTTGACGTTTGGAGGGTAACAACCCTGGGGAAGTGAGTTCCGGAGAGATGCAGTTTGGGGAATGAAAGAATTCTGATAGGCAGAAGTTCTGCAGAATGGCTGAGTGATATTCCAGTCATGAGCGCTGCCAGATGCCCGTGTAACACGATGGAAGGCATGGAGAGGTGGCACAATGGATGCAACTTCGTCTGAGCAGTTGCTATAAATATATCTGTAAAATAACGCAAGGGAGGCAACATTCCTTCTTACATGTAGAGGAGGTAGTTTGTTAGTAATAGCAGGGTTATTAATAATTCTAACAGCTTTGTTCTGAATTTTGTCTAGTTGTTTAATGCAACCTCTCCACATCCATTCCACAAGGGTGAGCAGTATTCAAGCTGAGAGCTCACATGACTCTTATAAATTATAGCTAACTGCTCGTCAGTGAATAAGTTACAGACTCTGTACAATAATCCAAGTTTCTTTCAGGCGGTTTTAGCAAGTGATCTGACATGAGAGGTCCAGCTGAGGGAATTATTAAGCGAGATGCCGCGAATTTCAATACTTTTGGAAATGAGAATATTTGTAGCATTGAAGGTAATATACGATTCTGGCAATACTTGTCTATTAATAAATTGTATATATTTAGTTTTACTAGCATTAAATGAGACAAGGTTATTTTGTCCCCATTCACTGATCGTGGGTAAGTCTTGATTTAAAGAGACGGCTGTACTGAGTTGAGAGTTAGAGATATCAGACTTTGTAAATGGATGTCTGAGTGTGAATGAACTATGAAGTGTTGAGTCATGGCATATGAATGGATGGGATTGTGGTGACAGATAAGAGATCATTAATATGAACGGGGAACAGAGTTGGTGCCAGAACTGATCCCTGGGGCACGTCGGCGTTAAGTGAGTGGAAATTGGAATATACATCATCTACTTTTACTCTAAATTTTCTGTTCCTGAGATATGAGGAAATCAAAGGAACAAAAAAGTTTAGTCCATAGCAAGGGAGTTTGGACAACAGGGAATGGTGCCACACTCTATCAAAAGCTTTAGAAATATCCAGGGCTACACCGTGAGTTTCACCATGTAAGTTAACTGATTGATGGATGGTATGAGTCAGGGGATTGAGTATGTCAATGGTGGATCCTTCTTGGCGAAAACCATACTGTCTATCACAAATTAAGTTGTTGGATTCAAGATGTTTAACTATGTGCTTATTAATTACAGTTTCAAAAACCTTACCAAGAGAAGATGTGACAGCTATTGGTCTGTAATCAGAGGGGTCAGTGGAAATTCCTTTCTTTGGAATTGGGTGGATATTGGTTTCTTTCCATGAATTAGGGAAAGAAGAAGTACGGATGCATATTTTGAATAATTTAGCAAGAACAGAGGCAAGTTCTGGGGAACACTTTTTCAAAACATTTGGCGGAATTCCATCTGGGCCTGGAGCTTTGTTGGTAGGTAAATTGTCTAGGATGGATTTCACATACCTTGTCTATATACTCTCTCTCTCTCTCTCTCTCTCTCTCTCTCTATATATATATATATATATATATATATATAGTTTTTAAGCAAAAGTTTATGAACTTGAAGTACAGGAACATAAGGTGTAAAAAACTTATAACCCCAATATATATATATATATATATATATATATATATATATATATATATATATATATATATATATATATATATATACAGTACATCCCCACAGTACGCGAGTTCCGAGTACGTGATCCCCCTTGTACGCAAGGACCTATTTTTTTTATTTTTTATCTTAGTGTATTTTTTTTATTAGTATGCATATTGAACTCCTTGTAAGTGAGATGGGCAGCAAAGAGTGGCCCAAATCCAGGGTTACCCCAAGTACGCGACATTGTCCCCCCAAGAAGCGATAACAGGTAAAGGTCTATCTATCTATTTATTTCCAGATGGCATAATCCCATAAGGGGTGGCCATTTGACCTTGAGTTATTCGTTTTACGGGGAGGTGCACTAACCCTCCACCAACCCACTTGCTGACACGTAGGGAGCACGTATGGGTTGGTTATATGGTTACCACTGATTATGTGTGTGTGTGAAGTTTAGAATAAATGAAGTAGGAAAGGTGCTGGGAGGAATGAAAAAAGTGTTTAGATGTTGTTCGCTTAGAATGGATGTAAAGAGAAGGCTGTATGAGGGTGTTGTGGTACCGACTGCATTATATGGGGCTGAAACATGGAATATGGGTGTAGCAGAGAGAAAAAGTTTGAACATAATGGAGATGAGGTGTCTGAGGAGTATGTGTGGAGTGACGCGTATGGATCGAGTGCGGAATGATGAAGTGCGAAGGAGAACTGGAGTTGTTCGGGAGATGGCTGGTAGAGTTGAGCAGAAGGTGTTGCGATGGTTTGGGCATATGGAGAGAATGGATAATGAGCGATTGGTGAAAAAGATAACTAGATCTGATGTGAGAGGTGTAAGGCTGAGAGGAAGACCACGAATAGGATGGATGGACAGTGTGAAGAGAGCGCTGGATGCGAGAGGGATGTCTGTTGAGCAAGGAAAAGTGGCTGTGCGTGACAGAAATAAATGGAGTGAAATTGTAAATGAATAAGTGATGACGCAGCCCTGAGGGGATATTCTCCCGCATTTGGTCTGATCAGCTATTTCCGGTCAGGTGCGGGTAAGGGGATGGGTCTGTTATGATGTGGCAGGGGTAAATCAGCTCTGCTGTTGGGCCCTGCTGCGGATGTCACTGATTGCATTGCGCAGTTGACCCTTGTGTGGTGTGGTGCGGGGAGGATCTTTCCGTTCTCCCCTTTGAGGCTAAGATGCGAATGAATGTGTTTGAATGGATGAGTAAATGGGGAGTGTGTCGTCCTGTCTCGGCTACCTCCCTTTCTTTGGGGAAGCAGCCTAGGTATATATATATATATATATATATATATATATATATATATATATATAGATAGATAGATAGATGAATATAATGATGGGGTATATGCTCGAGAGTAGGAGAGAATGAGAGGGCAAAAGAAGGATTGTGTATTTTTGTGATTAACAGATGGAAGAAGAATATAAGAGAATATGGATCAGTTGGCTCAAGGATTGTGTGGGTAAGATTGAAAGCTGGACTACAAATGTGGGCGATTGTATGCATGTATGCACCAACGCAAGATCGTGCAAGCAGAGTGAGAGAAGAGTTCTGGACAAATTTGGAAGCATGCAAGGAAAAGTTTGAAAGGAATGAGAGAGTGTTTTTGATTGGAGGTATAAATGGAAAAGTAGGGAATGTAAAGATGGATGGAGTAGTTGGTGAGTGAGGTGTACCTGCAGAGATGGATGAGAATGGCTGTGCTTTAGTGGATATTTGTGCTGGGAGGGGGTTGGTAATAGCCAATACCGTTTTCAGCACAAAATGACCCATAGGTATACGTGGCGAGTGATGAGAAGGATGGGTGGTGAACTGAAAGAACGGAAGGCAATGATTGTGTGTGTGTGTGTGTGTGTGTGTGTGTGTGTGTGTGTGTGTGTGTGTGTGTGTGTGTGTGTGTGTGTGTGTGTGTGGATGACAGGACGAGAAGGTGCCGTCTTCAGGTACAAAATGACACATATGTATATGTGGCGAGTGATGAGAAGGGTGGGTAATGACTGATTATGTGTGTGTGTGGATGACAGGATGAGAAGGTGTGTAATGGATGCAAGAGTATATAGAGGTTGGGGAGTGGACTTTCTGACCACAACTTGGTGGTTGTCAGAATCAAGGTCCAAATGAAATGGAGAAATACTGTAGAAGAATGGAAAGACATGGGGAAGTAGTTCATACAAGGAGGGTGCAAATGTTATAAGAGGATGGGAAAAATGGCAGAATATAAGTGGGAAGTGGAGGAGTGATTGGGTAAATATAGATTGGAGCAGATAGGGGGCGTGGAAGGTGCGTGCAAGATATTCACAGAAGAAATCTGTGCAGCATGTAATGTGGTGTGTGGGGTGAAGAAAAGACAAAACGGGGTGCAGGGAACAGAATGGTGGAATGAAGAAGTAGGACAGGCTGTGGCACAAAAGAAGAAAGCATTTAGTGAGTGGATGAGATCCAGGGGCGTGGAAGAAGTTGAGAGATGGAAGAGATGGTTACATGTACAGACGATGAGGAGGAGAAAAGATTAGTAAGAGAGAGTTAGAAGAGAGTGGATGCGAGATTTGGAAGGAATTTGAGTGTAATGTGGAGGGTAAGGAAATGTTCTGCAAAGAGGTAAAGAGAGTAAGACAGGGTGCCAAAGAAGTCAGTCGGGGAGTGAAAGATAAAATTGTTAGACTACTAGTGGAGAAAGGAGAAAACGTGAGCAAGTGGAGAGAACACTTTAAGGAATTGTTCGACATACAGAATGAAATTTATGTGAGTGTAAGTGGTTGACGAATGGCTGGGAGATGGAGGGATGTGAGAAGAGAGGAAGAAACCAGTAGGATAAAAGTTGTGGAAGCAATGAAGGTTAAAATGCGGAAAGCCCCAGGAATTGATGGATTGATGGAGTGTTTGGTGACATGCTGAAGCATTGGAGAAAGATTATAGTAGAATGGATGTGGAAGATATGCAGCTTTGCCTAGGAGGAAGGTAAAGTCCCGGAGGATTGGAAGACAGGTATAATTATTCCCCTGTGCAAAGGAAAGGGGGAAAAAGAAGTGTGTGGTAATCATAGTGGCATTTGTCTTCTTAGTGTAACAGGAAAAGTAAATGGTAGGGTACTTTCTGACAGAGTTAGGGAAATAACAGAGGAATTAGTTCGAGAAGAACAGGAAAGTTTTAGGAAGGGAAGAGGTTGTGTAGATCAGATATTCATTCTTAGATCTTTAGTGCAAAAGTTTCTGGAGAAGGGAAAGAAGTTGTATGCTGCCTTCATGGATTTGGAGAAAGCATATGACAAGGTGAATAGATAAGGATTGTGGAAAATATTGAGAATATATGAAGCAGATGGTAAGTTGTCGAGTGCCGTGAAGAGTATGAGGGTGCTAAGGCTGCAGTGCGTGTTGACAGTGAACTGAGTGAATTTTTCTGTTTGAATGTTGGATGGAAAGAGGGATGTCTCATGTCTCCATGGTTGTTTAATCTGTATTTGGATGGGGTTATAAAAGAGATACAAGGTAGGGCAGTGGATATTGGAGCAGCCCTAGTGAGAGAGGGCGGTGTTTGGAAATTCCCTGTACTGTTGTTTGCAGATGATACGTGTTGTTAAGTGAAGACGAAGGGGAGCTGCAAGGCTTGGTGGATGAGTTTGGGAGAGTGTGTAAGAAACAGAATCTAAAGGTAAATGTAGGGAAGAGTAAAGTTATGGACTTCGAGAGAAGTGGTCAGTGAATGTACAGTGAGACTGGATGAGGAGGAACTGGATAATGTGAATGCGTTTAAGTACTTGGGTAGTGTGATGAGTAAGGATGGAAGTTTAGAGTGTGAAGTGCTTGAAGGGGTACAACAAGGAAGAAAGGTTGCTGGTTCCTTGAAAGCAGTGATAAGAAACAAGGAATGGAGCATGGAAGTGAAAAATTTACTACATGACAGTATTGTGATACCAACTCTAACGTATAGAAGCGAAGCTTGGACCTTGTTGGAGGGACAGAAGTCAAGAGTGACAGCAGTGGAAAGGAGTTATTTAAGAGGAGCATGTGGACTCACATGGAGAGACAGACTGACAAAGGAGGAAGTGAAGGAGTGTTGTGGTGTGGATGTGGATGTGATAGGAAGTGGTGGGAGAAACACAGTGAGGTGGTTTGGCCACATAGAGACGATGGAGACTGAGAGACTGACGTGGAGAGTGTATATGAGTGAGGTGTAGAGTGGGGAGAGGGAGAGAGAGCCCAAGGATGAGATGGAGGGAGGGAGTGGAGAGGTATATGAGAGAGGGGGGTGTGAGCTGGAAGCAGGTCAGTGAAATGGCGGGGGACAGGTCGACATGGTGCCGGTTTGTTTGTGGCGGGATTATGGCGCGTAGCAATAGATAGACACACACACACACACACACACACACACACACACACACACACACACACACACATCTCTCTCTCTCTCTCTCTCTCTCTATGTAAATATTCATACAATAGCAATATAATAGTAATACAATGGTAAGTCTACAGTGGTCAATTGTATATATGATGGACGTGCTATCCATATAGATGAGACCTGGATACATAACAGAAAATGAACACATGTACGAGTATAATGAAAGTAAGACTATTTTTTTCTTTACGCGAGGAAGAAGGAACTAAAGGCCATGAGCCTGCAATAACAGCTCCCTCCAAGAGAAAAACAAAATACAAGAGAGAGACAAATTCAAGATCCGATCATTTCGAGATGCCTGGACACACTGCGTTTGAAAGGCTGGAGATCATATGCAGCAGGAAATACAGACAGAGGGAGACAGTTCCAGAGACGACCTGTTGCATAAATGAAGGACTGGGAGTAACGGTTAACTCTTGCATCAGAGAGTTGGACAGAAAAGGGATGAGAGTCTGCTGCCAGACGGGTGCTACGCGCCCGTCGTAAGGTGGAAGAATGCATGCAGACAGTTCAGAGGAGCAGTGACCATTGAAGTTGCGAGAGAAAAGAGATAAAGATGCAACAGTGTGGCGAAGAGACAGAGGTTGAAGAGAGTCAGTAGGAGGAGGAGAGTTAATGAGACAAAAAGCCTTTGACTCCATCCTATTGAGAAGAGCTGTATGTTTGGAGCCTCCCCACACATGAGAGTTGTACTCCACACACGGGCAGATAAAACCCCTGTATAGAGTCAACAATTGTGCAGGGGTAAAGAAGGAACAGAGTGGGCTTATCACACCTAAACTCTTGGAAGCAGATTTTACAAGAGGTGTAATATGATCTTTCCAAGATAATTCCAGAGTAAATGACACCCCAAGCATGATCAAGGATGATGCAGGATTAAGCTGAATATTATTAAACATTAGTGGGTATACCTGTGGAAGGTTTTGTCAGGTTGATATGTGTAAGAACTGAGTCTTAGATGCATTAAAAACAACCAGAATATTTTTACCCCAGTCAGAGATACGAGCCAAGTCAGATATTAGGTGTGCCATAGCCTCATCCCTTGTTTGTTGACTTAACTGCTGAGATGGGCTTTGCGGGAACAGAATGGAGAGGTGAAGGATCAGCATATGAGTGGATAGGGTTAGATGTACAGCTTAGAAGGTCATTGATGAATAAAAGAAAGAGAGTTGGTGATAGGCCAGAGCCCTGAAGAACACCACTGTTGATAGATCTTGGAGTAGAACGATAGCCATCTACAACAGCGGCTATAGAATGACTAGAAAGGAAGCTAGCGATGAAGGCACAGATAGAAGGATAGAAACCGTAAGAGAGCAGTTTGGAAATTAAAGATTTATACCAGATTCCATCGAAAGCCTTTGAGATGTCAAGTGCAATGGCAAAGCTTTCGCCAAAGTCCCGATAGGAGGATGACCAGGAGTCTGAAACGTAGGTGAGAAGATCGCCAGTGGAGCGTGCCTGACGGAATTCGTACTTACGATCAGAAAGAAGGTTGTGATAGGGAATATGCCTTAAAATTTCCCTATTGAGAATTGACTCGAAAACTTTTGAAATTAAGGACGTTAAAGCAATTGGACGATAGTTAGAGGGTTAAGAGTGGTCACCCTTCTTTGGGACTGGCTGAATGAGAGCAAACTTCCAGCAAGAAGGAAAGGTACAGTTGACAGACAAAGGCGAAAGAGTTTGCCTAGGCAGGGTGTAAGCACAGAGGCACAGTTCTTGAGAACAACAGGAGGGACTCCATCAGGCCCATATGCCTTTTTAGTATTGAGGCCAGTGATGGCAGAAAATACATCAGCAGAAGAAATTTTAATGTCAACCATGAGGAAGTCAGAGGGGAGAAGTGATGGAGGAACAGTACTCAAATCGTCTAAGGTGGAATTGGAGGAGAAAGTCTGTGTGAAGAGATCTGTTTTATCAGTAGAAGAAATAGCTTCAGAACCATCAGAGTTGAAAAGAGAAGGGAAGGATGGTGAGGTAAAGTTGTTAGAAAGGGTTTGGGCAAAGTGCGAGAAGGAGCAGGAAGAATTTGAGTTGGAGAGTTGAGGGCATTTAGTACGGATGAAATTATTTTTAGCAGAGCGAAGAACAGACCTAGCACGATTCTGGGCAGAAACGTAATGATGATGTGATTCAGGGGTGGGTTGACTCTGGTACATTTTGTAGGCCCTCTCCTTGTTGTGGACAGTATTTCTTGCGTTAGACAAAGGATACGAGAAAGGAATGTATGCTTCCATGCCTGAGAGAAAAACCTCTGTAATGCGCAAGGCACACCCAGATGGCTCCCGGCCATGGAAGCAATAATCATTCCAGGGATAATAAAAAAGGTACTGCCTGAGGGCCTCCCAATCCGCAGCTCCAAAGTGCCACAGACGACGTTTCTTTGGAGGGTCCACAGGTTGTACCAGAGTGATAGGAGAGGTTAAGGTGATAAGGTTGTGATCAGAGGAGCCCAACGGAGAGAGAAAATTAATAGTGTAAGCAGAAGGATTAGTTGTAAGGAACAGGTCAAGAATGTTGGAGCTCTCTCCAAGGCGGTCTGGGATACGGGTAGGGTGCTGTACAAGCTGCTCTAGGTCATTAAGGATAGAAAAGATGTAGGCTTGTTCACCAGGTGGATCAGTGAAAGGAGAGGAGAGCCAAAGGTGGTGGTGAACATTGAAATGTCCTAAAATGGAGATTTCAGAGAAAGGAGAAATAGATAGAATGTGTTCCATCGTAGAAGTAAGATAGTCGAAGAACTTTTGATAGTCAGCAGAATTAGGGGATAAGTAAACATCACAGATATATTTAGTCAGAGAATGACAGGAAAGCCGAGTAATTTATATAAAATATATAAACAATACTTAGAATATTTACTCAGTCTTACTTGTCAAGAGCAATTAGCAAATGTTGATTGAGAAAATTACAAAGCTGACTGGAGCTGGGCTGTAAACATAATATGGATTGAACATTATCCTACTGTATTCCTCCCAAGGTTACACTGTTTAATTTATCAGTTGCATGGTTTCAAACTAGGTGAAGTCAACATTATGTGTGTACTCATATTTCCATTCATCTTAGGTAATAGTTGATGTACTCGTACTTATGTGTATGGCTTAGAATAGCATAGTAGTTTTTAGTGGGTATGAAGGAGAGCGAAGGTTTAGTACTGCACAGTAGTCCAGTGATATGTATTACTCAGGTGCTGATGCATGGGCTGGAGGTGTGTCTTGGCAGGTCACAAAAACTGATGTATTCTGAGTGAAACAGAATTAATGTGAATGTCCAATGCATTGATGATGGATGAGTTTATCTGGAGCAAATGTGAAGTTGCAATGATGATGGATGTTGTGACTCTTTATGATAGCCATTTCGCAAGGGACTGTCTCAGCTGCCTGAAACATGAAGATGTGCACTGGACAAAGGTGAAATGCACGCAATGATGTGCGACATTTATGTTCAATTGTTGTTTCACTAGCGAAGGTGGCCGTTTCTTGTTCATTGGACACCATGATGACTTTTGTTTTGGTGTTGAGGGTGACTAATGAGTCATCTTTTTTAGAAGGAAAAGGGTATATTTGAAAGATCGTGAAAAAATCATATGAATGGTGTATGAACTACTATTAATGTTGGTGTGAGTGTTGTTGCTAAGTATAGATAAACTATGATCAGATTCCTTTCGTCAAACAATGGCTTCAAAGCTATGCTTAATTACGACCTGACGGATTGTATGGCGTAGACTGCGAGTTGGAAGTAATTTAATGGTGATCCTTCTGTTACCCACATTAGCAATTCCCTTTCATGAAAGACTAACAATGAGGTGAAGTATTGTATAGCTGAAGTATTATGTCAGTATGTTCCATTATCAATGATATGTGTTGGAAAAGTGTACGATTTCCTTCTGGTGCATATACTTTTTCCACAATTTTTTGAGCTGATTTCTCTAGTCTTTAGTAGGTTCTCTACAATCGTCATCATTACACCGTTCTGGGTATCAGCTAGCTTACTTTGATGTTAGATCATTTGTGCAATCTTGTTAAATTTGTTATTTACTTCTCCAAGATCATTTTCTGTAGCCAGTACAAAAATGTTACCTAGAATCGCTTCAGCTAGACCAGGGTACCAGCACTGTCTGGTTGTGGCTGGGCCATAAGCAAAACTCCATCCCCAGTCAGCACTCGCCCCGACCCCTGAGCATCCTGAGTAGGACAAGTAGTGGGCTCCACACCAGAGATCTTTGGTAGCAGTGCTTCTATCTCTGAGCACTCTGAGGAGCCATGGCGACACTTACCATACACGAGGGATGTTGGGAGTTTTGAACGTGTGAAGGCAGGGCGTAATATCAACACGGACACTTGCCACAGGAGGAACCGGGATGAGGGAGGCACTTCCAGGTGCAGGAAGCACCACCCCAGAGGGGAGACCCCCTGAGACAGGAGGTGCCTCCCTAGAGGAAGCACAGCAGTTTTCAGGCTGCACCCCCTCCATCGCCCGGCTGAGAAGGCCGGGAAATAGAACCCTGAGAGGTTAATGGGGTATTGTGTGATGGCAGGAACACCTGCCAGGTAGCTTTAGGGCGAGACATGACAGTAGGAAAGGTAACCCCAGGGTGAGTGAACTTCTCCTTTACCTTGGCTTTGGCCTCAGGAACAGAAATTTTCTCCGTTTGGACAGAAACAATCTCAAACTTGTACACATTGCAATCCCTTGAGAAGGCAGCATGTGCTCCTCCACAGTTCAAACATTTAGATGGTTGAAAACAATCAACCGTACCGTGGGAAACACCACCAAAATTTCCACAGACCTCCAGAAGGCCAGACGCTTCCCACCGGCAAGAACAGCGAACATGACAAAACCTTTAACAATACAGTAATAGCATCTTGTAGGTCAGGGAACATAAGGTTTAACCTTAACCTGCCCCGTCCCGGAGACGTGAATTCACGTCTTCACATGATGTGCACTCATATCCCGGAGACATAAATTAACACAGCAACATAGCAAGGTCCCTAATTTGCACAATTTTCAATTTTCGCGAGTGATTTTTGGCACGTATACACGGGACACCTTCCTCTACAAGATGCCAGGCAGGGACAATGCCTTACCCAGCATGACCTCCTCCCCCCCCTGCATGACCTTTTCTCAGCAATTCACCTGTTATCAGTGACCTGGCCAGTAAAGCCATGCAATGCCACGGTACGAAATTCAGGGCCAGAGTGATTCCCTAATCGATGACAATGTGGAGGACAAACATTAGAGGAAGAAACAGTCAGAAATGATGATTAGGTAATGTGGCAAAAAAAGGTCAGGAATGGTGATGAGTTAGTAAGTGAAACAATGCTTATAATGCCTATATTACCGTTTGAAAACCAATATACTCTCGTACTACATATAAATTCGTACCAAATAAATAAATAAATACCGTTTATGAGTGGTGTAGAGTAGTTATCCTCCCATAAAACACGTTTTCTTTACAGCCAGCCTGATAGAAAACCCTGTAAGGTAAGGAGGTACTCCTACCTGTATCGAGTATTTTAAACCTCAGGTGAGCGATTTCTCTATGAATTTTCGATGTTTCTCACCAAAAGCGGATGTTTGAGCCAAAAAAAAAAGGTCCAAAAATGTCGGGACTGGGGCGTACCACTGCCCAGAAAACGTCGGGATGGGACGGGTTAAGCTTCCAATATGCAGCAGTGACAACCTCCGGCAAAGTAAGGCGATCAAACGTCAAGATAAAAGTGAGTGTGGGTGTTAAAACCCCATCAACTTTCTTCATAAATCTCTGCACTGCTTCAACTCCCTGAGGAGCCAGCCCCTCCAGGAGGGAAGAATCAGAATAAGAAATCAAGTCACGAGAATACACAACTCCACGTGACTGATTTAAGGTCAAATGACGAGAGGCAGGCACTATAAACGGGGACCGTAGTAAGGGACTGGATGTGTGAACTCTCCTCTTCATTCCTGGCCTCTAGCAACAGAGAACCATCACCCTGCAAGGGAGACCTTAGGGGTAAATCTACATGAAATAACTAAACCACTGTGAATCTGAAAACAGTTCAGGTTCCTGAAGGAAGTACCATCAGCCATTTTGAGTACTATGTATTTTGTATAAGAATGCTTCATAAAGTTGCCTGTTATCAGCTCGATAGAAGGGACATCTGGATTCATAGTTTTGACAGATGACCTGGATGGCAAAGGGTCACCGGCTAGAGAGTGACCAGGTGATGGCAACTTGTGCAGCTGGTCACCGACCAATCAAGTGGTTAAGGAGGTGTCTAATGTATCCATATGTACATTTGTGACAGATAAAATGGCACCAGGAGCCAAGTGAAATCGCCTACCAGGGAGTGAGGGGACTGAGCACGGTCTGATGGGATTGGGGTACCTCGTCCCCAGAGGATAACCAAAAAAGGACACCCTGTAATGTGGAAGTTCGCTCCCTCCAGTGCAAACACCCCCTTCCCCAACATCCCCCAGCCCTGATACCCAACCAACCAACTCAGGACAGTACCAAGGTGATCCCTCTGGAGGGCGGCACCGATAAACCACACTGATATCCTATGTTTTGGGCAGCGCTTAGTCAGACCCCTCACCCACAACCCTACCTGTATGTGAGACCCTGCCAGATGTTATTACATCCGTGTGCAGGATTGTGGAATCACAGGGGCACGCAAGTGCCCCACCACGACAAGGTGGCTGCGCACTGAGGGGAATGTTGTAGAGGTGTAGATTTGAAAGTCATTGATAGATGTTGGAGTTGTTTGCAGAATCACAGAGCTGCATTGTACAGTAGATAGCTGTAGATCGTAGGTAAGTAGATAGGTGATCGTTGATAGTAATTGATTGTAGTTATTTATAGTCCTCTAAATCATACAGTTGTGTCTTTTTTATTGCTGCCTCTTCTTTCTTCTTCACCGCTTCTGTACCAGTTCTCTTCTGTGTTCTTTTACAGCTGTTGTTTACTGCTGTTTTTATCACTCATGTTTACTGTTGTTGTTTACCACTGCCACCAGTATCAATACTATGTCCCCGTCCCACACTGCCACAGGCTCCAACAGCAGAAGTCCAGTATAAGAAGGACGTTGCTCAGTAAGTTGTTCTTCCTATGATCAGCCTTTCGCTGTACAGTACACAAGATCAGCTGAGGCGAAAATAAACACTGGCTTCTAAGTTCACTGCCTTTATTTTCAAAGTAATTACTCTTAATACTTTCGACCTCACTATTTTCACAAGCACTGACGATACACAAACTGCAATAACACTTCACTGTTTTCCAACAACACTTCACTATTATCAAAAGTACTGGAGATAATCTTCACTAACTGCACTGACAATGATTTACACTCAAACTGAACTGAAAACCGACTGAAACTGCTTTAGTTTCTTCCCCATCCTTATATAAGCTTGCATTATTCTAGAATGATTTATATTCTAAGAGAAGCAACACTTGCGAACTTGGAGATATCCAAAATATTCAGTTTTCTTACACTGCATAGCACTCTAAATTATTTAGCAAACTAGGTTAACATAATTTAACAGTCACAAAAATAAAACATTGTAGAGAAAGAGGAGCATAGAAATTAATGTACAACTTACAAAATATCTACGATCACAAACAGCAGGCTAACTGGCAACTCTGACTCATAATGGAATTATGGAAGAATGAGAAACATCAGGAATTCTCTAGCACTACCTAACTGGCAAATCCCGCTTTTCAACCTACCCCCTCCCTAGCCCTCTTGTCGTCCCAACAAAACTACACAATGTAGACAAACATAAACCTTAATCCTAATGAAACATCTAACTATAGACAAAATAATCCTTCAACTTATTAAGTCTTATCCTATGCCACTTCCGACGATGTCCCTGCTCCTCCTCACAGTCCACTCCTTCTGGAATGTCTTGATCCTCTTCCTGATGTACTTCTTCCATTGGGAAACTGTCACCATCCTCTTGTACTTTAGCTCCTTGGTCGTCCACAACATTCTCGGCTGCAGAAGAGCACGATTCCTTGGAGACGTCCCAGCTGTACTGTCCTGGCCCATGGTACACATGGACTGTCTGTTCAAATGTACCACCTTCGGGTGAGACTTGCTGCCACCCTGAATCTGGTAAGTAACATGTGATAGGTGGTCCAGCACAGCGTACAGCCCGTCCGATGGGTTGTGCAGCTTTGGTGACTGTCCCTTCTTCCGCTGAGGAATATATAACCAAACTTGGTCACCTTCCTTGAAGCTCATCTCACATGCCTTGGCATCATACTTGCACTTCATTACCTCCCCTGAAAACTTAAGTTCTCCTCACACTTGATGTAAATCAGCCAGCTATTCTTGATGATGCTTCGCATAGCTGGAGATGTCTGTAGGCAACCCTTCTCCAGGTGGTCTTCCCATTGAAAAGTTAATGGGTAACCATATCTCGTGGCCCAACATTAGTTTTTCAGAGGTGTAACCAGTAGTCTTATAGGTGCAAACCGACATGCGATCAAAACCGCAGGTAATTTCTGGTCCCATTCCATTTGTCCCTCTATGCAGTACTTAGCCAGTTCTTGCCTCAGGGTCCAGAGTAATTTCTCCACCATCCTATCCAATTGTGCCCTTAGTGGGGTTGCCCTGGTCTTCTTGATCCCCAGTAGCTTGCAGCACTCACAGAACACAGCTGACTCAAAGTTTCTGCCCTGGTATGAATGTAGCTCTTCTGGCATCCCAAAATGACAGAAAAACTGGTCAACCAACACCTCAGCAACAGTCGCAGCCTCTTGATTGGGGGTGGCATATGATTCTGGCCACTTTGTGAAATAGTCAATGGCGACATGTATATACCAGTTTCCTCCTTCAGTGAGTGGCAGAGGTCCAGCAATGTCCATCGCGACTCTTTCCATAGGTGCACCCACTTGGCATA
The DNA here is from genome assembly GCF_032717465.1 of Coenobita brevimanus. Classification (NCBI taxonomy): domain Eukaryota; kingdom Metazoa; phylum Arthropoda; class Malacostraca; order Decapoda; family Coenobitidae; genus Coenobita; species Coenobita brevimanus. The sequence goes on along the minus strand of NC_136999.1, from coordinate 34,101,112 downwards.
GCTGGAGAGTGGCGCAATCACGTTTCTTGGGTCCCTTCTTGGCACAACACACATCACCGGCCTGACACCACTCTTCAACATCCTGAAGCATTCCAATCCAGTAGAACCTCTGTCACAGTTGGCTTAGAGCTTTCTTCACTCCCAGGTGCCCAGTAGTGATCTGCTTATGAGACTCATCCAAGATCCCAGACCTCATTTTCTTCAGAACCAACAGTTGCCAGTACTTCCTGAGGCCATCATGTGTCTCCCACAGACGCTCCACAAGTCCGATGTTCAAACAAAGAAGGTCCCACTGACTCCAGTAGCTCTTGGTTGAAGGGCTGACTCTAGAAACCTCTTCCCAAGATTATCGCACTGTACTCTGCTGCAGACACTCTAGCACTGGTTGTAAATCTGCATCCTCCATCTGCATCTTCTTCAGGTCTTTTGCATCTGAGGCTGGTCCTGTCACTGCAGTATGGCTGCATTTCTTGCTATGGTCGTCTTTTTTACTGCACTGCTGGCACTCTGGGTCACAAGGCCAATGACTCAGGCTGTCAGCATTCCCATGTACCCACTCAGGATGGTGCTGGACCTCATAATATTTCTGGTCCAGCTTCCCGAGGCAGTGTGCCAGTTGTCCTTCTGGATTCTTTAACATCATCAGCCACTTCAGTGCTGCATGGTCTGTCCTAATGATGAAGTCTGTCCTGATACAAGTAAGGATGGAAGAAATCAAGGCTCATCAGTGCCAAGAGCATTTTACAGGTCACACAGTAGTTCTGCTCCAGTGGCTTTAGCTTCTTGGTCTAATATGCCACCACATACTCTGTCATCCTTCTTCTGTGACAGAACTCCACCAGTTCCATGGTCACTAGCATCACAGTCAAGATAAATGGCTGACTCTGATCAGGGTATGGCAATACTGGAGCGCTGACCAGTGCATGCTTGAGTTCGTTGAGGGCTTTCTGAGTCAGTGTTTTCCATGCAAATTTCTGCTTCTTCCCTATCAGCTTGTGAAAAGGTGTAGCTATTGTTCCAAAGTCCTTGACAAAACGCCGATAGTAGATACAAGCCCAGGAAACTCTGTAGCTCTTTCACACAAGTTAGAACTGGCCAGTTTTCCACAGCTGCCACCTTCTCTGGATCAGTACAGATGCTTCTCTTGCCTACAACGTGTCCCCAGTACTTCACTTCCTTCTGAAACAAGTAGCACTTCTTGGGGTTCAGCTTGAGGTGAGCTGCTTGGATCCTGTACAACACCTCCGATAGCCTCTCCAATTCCTGGTTGAAATTCTGTCCAAACACAATTACATCGTCCAGATAGATGAAAGCTGTTTGCTAGTGCAGGCCTTCAATTACGCAATTGATGAGATTAAATGACTGAATATAATTGAAGTCTGACGGTGCAACTGCCAGGGTCATATGCCACCAGAGAGCAAGGTAAATGACGCAGGAAATAAAAAGTGCATATTCAAAACAAAGTCAATACTCGTTAGTAGAACCAATACACTGAAAATAACAAAAGAATAGTTCATAAAATATCAATTACTTATAAAAATGGAAGGAGGCCTGCCTTCTGAAGAAAACCAAAAACATCAGTAAAATCACCAGAGGCTCCACCAAGCATCAAGGGCAGATGGTAAGTGCCATCTCCCCCCTTATGCCTATGGAGGAATCTCTGATGTATGTACCCCAGTCTCGGACACTTGACCAGCAAGTGAGACAAAAGGGGAACAAGGCAACCATCACAGTGTGGTTGAGTCTCACCGCTCATTAGGAACCCATGTTTAAGCCGACAATGCCCAATGTGATGCCAATCAAGAGCCATCTCCAATTGCCAATGCACGGAGGGGAGAACGCTTGGTACAACCACTCTCTGAAAGATTTCTTTTAGTTTATTATGTGCAACACCATCCCAGTGTCTCTGCCAACATGTACGAATTGCACACTACAAGTAAGATGTAACATCAGCAGCAGGAAGCAGGTAGCCTATTAGAGGCTGTTGAGAAGATGCAGTTTTAGCTACTGTATCTCCCCTTTCGTTGCTCACCACACCAACATGTGAGGGAACCCAACAGAAGTCCACATGACGGCACGATGGCCAACAAGAAAAAGCGCAGTCAGTTCCACTGTATACACTGAAGTAATAGCAGGATGGCTATTGCCCCTACTAAAGGAAAGGAAGACAACACCGAAGCCTACTCCAGTGTCAGTCTTCGACCCATCAGTATAGACGTGGACAGAACCCTCTTGAGTGCATGATCTAAAAGGAGACAGAGGGACACCTGAGAGGGAAATGAGCCCTTTTGTTTTCAACAATGGACCTACAAAAAGTCATATGAGGGAGTAGCCAAATACCCACCTTTGGGATCCGATGTGGACAAACTGCCAGTCTCGGATCAGAGAGGGCTAACAAAAGGGCTTTAGGTAACTAGGACGGGTTTCATAAACAGAAGATCAGGAATCTTGGGAGATGATGGAACAAGAAACTGAGTCCAGAATGGGGTGAAGACGATACCAACACCTCATCATCAACGACTGGCATCGCACATCCAAGGGGAGTACACCAGCATCCACCAACAAACTTGAAATCGGGATGATCTAAATGCCTCAGTTGCAAGACATACAGTCATAAGAAAAACTATCGTTACCCTTCAGAGCTGTGCACTATGATACAACGACGAAGTGTTGTGGAATGACGGGACAGGAAAGTTTGTACCTCAAACCCGTGAATATCGGTTATGTGAGACAGATATTAGAATTTGTGCTAGAGGTATTAAAAACTAATTAGATCGTTTGGCCTCTGTGCATAAGGACAATACACTTATACCCGGCACTTAATTCATTAAATAAAAATGCAACCGAGTGGTCTGAAGTCGGCAACACACATGCAGACCGGCAATGAATATGTGCACCCATGCCAGACATATGATAGATCTTCAGCTGATACAAGCCAAGTTAGTAAATTTCAGTGTTATCATGATATGTATTGCTTTCTACATATAATAAATGTTGAGTACAAGGAAAATAATAATACATGTTCAGTCTCATTGCTTTAATATTTTGTATACCCACCCCCTGCATCCAAAACAGCCTCTAGACGTCTAAAGCATCCATCTGAAGCATTTAACCACCCATCTAAAGCAAACAAATGAACTCGTGCACCCCTGCCAGACTATCATAAAAAAAAAATAACAGTCGATGCCTATAGATTTAATAACCTCCAACATAATTTATTTGTTGTATTATATAGATAATAAGTGTTGAATAGTAGGAAAATAATAAACCTGCCGAGTTTCATTATTAATCACCAGTGGGGGCTCAGGGTAATGCAAACACGTCCTATATATTTCCTCGCCATATGGCTTATTCTTGCTCATTATTCCAACTCTTGTAATGAGATTGTGATTTGGGAAGACTAGATAGGGGAGGCACGAACAGCAAGGACCTGCCCACATAGCCCAGCTAACGTTCGTTTAGCATCAAACATTCCTGGGGTAACGATACTTTTTCTTATGACTTTACACCAGCAAGATGCACAAAACTTAACAACCGGAGACGGGCATCTGTTGCAGAGGAGTAGATCTCACACTCATAGTCAAGTTTTGAAAGAATAAGAGACCTATGCAGCAAGAAGAGGGTATGATGGTCAGCAATCCAAGAGATATAAGCCAAAACTCTCAAAAGGCTCAAAGCTTTAAGACAAGCAGAGTTAACTCAATGAATATGAGGAACCCAGGTTAGTTGTCTATCAAACAGAAGATCCCGAAACCGCGTCTCTTCCACCAGGATCTCTTCCGACCATAGAGATACAAGTCAGGGTCTTGATGAACCCCACGAAGATGACAAAAATGCATAGCTACAGTCTTTGTCAAAGAAAAATGGAAGCCACGAGATTTTGCCCAGTCAGAAATTCAATTAAGAGCCAGGTGCAACCTCCTCTCTATCAGAGACATTCTAGTTGCACTGAAGGAAACTGAGAGGTCATCGACATCTAGTGAGCCTCGTACACCATCTGGAAGTACACTGATGATGCTATTGATGGTCACAGCAAAGAGAGTAACACTAAGGATACTCCCTTGTGGTACTCCATCTTCTAGTGCACGAGCATTAGAAAGCACTCCTCTCAATCGGACTCTTAACCCTTACACCGCGGGCATGTTTCCCAATGTTTTGTGTCTCCAGCGGGGTTATTCGGGCTCCAACAGACTTTCAAAAAATATTTGCCAAAAATCAGTTATTAGTTCTAGAATATTAAAATTAAATATGCTTATGGCACATACCTTCAGCTTTCTCCTGGGATGTTTGTTGAGCCTTCGTCTATTACTGTAGGACTTGTGGAGACCTCTGAAGTTGGGTAACGAAGTCTCCACTTTACACTTCCCGACAACCCGTAATATGATTACCACAACCAGATATTAACACTATAAACACTACTCTATGATTATCAAGTAGTTTGGGATCCATACTCCAAATAAAAACCACTGTGAAAGCAATGAAAATTACGAGCGCGTATGACCTTCCCACTTGCGCTAATTCGCTGTTGGTATTCTGTCATTTATTATTCATAAAACCCCTCACACTTTATATTTCTATTACTATACAACACTTATATATATCTACAGTCTTTATCCATAAGTTTCCTTCTGTAGTATTAGTTTATTGTCACTGTAGGGATTCAATTTCTTTCAGTAAAATACATAGCATTCACTTTCTCGTCCTGTATACTAGCATTGAGAGTGAACGTCACTTTCACCTTCACTCTCATAACTCATAGTATTCAGACATGCTAGAGTGAAACTTTCACTTTCATTACTCCTAGGGTATATACTCGTATTCTTATAATACTACTCATTTACATTTCTATTTACGTTCTCTATTTTATTTACGTTATTTACATTTCTATTTTATTTACACTGTGTCACTTGAAGTAACTTATAAAACTATTTTCCATTGTTCACGTATATTTACTTTCATTACTTTCACTTGCTGTTTACACATTATTTACAATTCCACTTGTACTGTTTTACTCAATAGAAAGATCGTAGTCACTCTTTTATCAATTGTCAGCCCTTTACCTCTTTCCACACGAAGTTTAGTAGGGGGTAAAGGTCACAGGGCCCTTTGCATGGGGGTTAAAAGTCCCTGAAGTTAGCAAGAGCAAACAGACGTACCTCCACATCGGAAGATGAGGGTGAACTGATAAGGGTGGGCCAGGGTGGTGACCTACCTATGGAAATGTATTACTGCCAACATTAGCCTCTTGACAGCAGCTAATATATAGCAGTGAAATTATTGGCAGGAAATCTAGACAATACAGTATAAATTAGGTAGTTCCAGGTGAATGTAAATATCACTTAGGCTTCTCCCTTCCCTCCTTATATGTATATTTATTACGAAAATAGATTATACGGCATATTTCAAGGGGAAATAAAGAGCGAAAATTAGCGAACGAGTGCATGTGAGATGTTGTCAGGTGATAATTAGCCAATTCCAGGTGTATGGCACTCTCACTTACCTTATTTCTTTCTTGTATATATTATTTGGTATAAGAATAGGGCATAGGGCTTATTTCAATGGATGAAATCAGTGAAAAATTCCAGGGAAGATTTACTTAGCATAGCACGGCCGGGCAGGCGAGAGGATAGGGTAATGGAGGGGGGGTAGGGAGGGGAGTCAAGAACAGGGAGAAATGGCTAAATTGTCAACAATGGATGGGAGTACAGATGAGATTAGGAGTGCTGACTAGTGTTGGTTATTGGCAGTACTGATAGATGATACAAGCCACCACTTGGAAGCCCAGGTGAATTCAAAATAACACAGAATCACAAAAGCGACGCCCCACGGTATGATCCCTTGCTCCCAAGCGTCACGAAAGTGACGCCCCACGGTTAAAGGGTTAAAAAACGATTAGATTAAAACTGCTGAATAATAATAGGCAAGTGCCCACGAAGACCAAGTTCATGAAGAGAAAGTAAAAAAATGCCACGATGCCAGGCAGTGTCATATGCCTTCTTCAGATCGAAGAAGACCGTAACCTGTTGTTTCTTAGTAAAGAAAGCCTCACAGATAGAAGATTCCGAGGACAGTAGTGCATCAGTGTTAGATCACGACTTTCGAAAACCATACTGGGCAGGGGATAAGAAGTCACTTCTCTCCAAAAGCCACACAAACCTAACACTGACCATATTTTCCTGAACATATACAAAAAGTCAGAGAAATAGGCTGATAATTCGTCGCCTGTAGGTGGTCCTTAAAAGGTTTGGGGATGGGGATAACCACACCAACACCCCAACAAACTGGAAACTCCCCAGACCACCAGATCTTATTAAATAATCTAAGCAAAAACAAGAGGGACTCATCAGACAGATGACATAAAAAGGCATAAGGATTTTCATCACAACCAGGAGTGGAATCATGGCACTGTGGCAGAGCCACATGGAATTCAGAAATAGAAAATGGAACATTGTAAGACTCGCCCCCAGAAGAGGCAAAACAGAGACCACGAGACAACTCTAGGCCCCGACAGTGGCAAGCTGAAGGCCTATCTGCATCCTTCTGTGACACACTGGCAAAATGATCGACATGCAACTCTGCAACAGCAGAAAGATCAACCACAGTTCCACCTGCTGTAGATAAAACAGGAGGGGAAAGAACAGCAAATTTTCCTGACTTTATCCTTACCCGATTCCACACCTGAGTGAGGGAAGTTCTGGAACTGATGGAGGAAACATAACCCTTCCAGGAAGAACGTCTTGCCTCCTTTAAAACCCGCCTCATGTGAGTTTGTGCCCTCTGACACGCTACCAAAAACAAAGGATCCCCACGGTGATGATGAAGTCAAGAGAATTCAATTCGTTTGGTTCTCAATGCGGAACTGCAATCAGAGTTCCTTCAAAGAACTGGACGTTTAGGAAATTGACCCCTCATTCTTGGAATAAATGATAGGGCTGCTGAGTGCAACACGTCAGTGAAACATGACACCGCCTGAGTAAGACAGCCAAACTCATTGACAAAATGGGAAATGGAACAAAATTCCCTGAAACATGGCCAGTCAGCCTTATCCAAAAGCTAGTGAGGAAGACAAGGCTGAGGTCATCCTGCACTAGCAGTTAAGAGTAATGGAAAATGGTTGCTGCCATATAGGACTGGCAACACATCCCATGTAAATTCTAAAACAGCGACAGCTGAGCATAAGGACAAATCAGTTGTAGTAAAAGTTCCAGTTTGGTTATGGAAATAAGTCATTTTATCTATCTATATACCTAGGCTGCCTCCCCCAAGGAAAGGGAGGTAGCTGAGACAGGACGACACACTCCAAACTTACTTGCCCACTCAAACACATTCATTCGCATCTTAGCTCCAAAGGGAAGTAGAGACAGATCCTCACCACACCACGCCTCATGAGGGTCAGCTGCACAGTGTAATCAGTGACATCCGTAGCAGGGCCTGACAGCAGAGCTGGTTTACCCCTGCCACATCATAATGGACTCATCCCCTTACCTGCACCTGACCTAATCACCCGATCAGACAAAATGCAGGAGAATATCTCCTCAGGGCTGCATCATCATTTACTCGTTCACATTTTCTCTCCTTTCATTTCTGTTATGCACAACCACTCTTCCATGCTCAACAGACATCCCTCTCGCATCCGACGCTCTCTTCACAATGTTTATCCATCCTATTCGTGGTTTTCCTCTCAGCCTTACACCTCTCACATCAGATCTAGTTATCTTTTTCACCAATCGCTCATTATCCATTCTCTCCATATGCCCAAACCATCACTACACCCTCTGCTCAACGCGATCAGCCATCTCCCAAAAACTCCAGTTCTCTTTCGCACTTTATCACTTCTCGCTCAATCCACGCGTGTCACTCCACACGTACTCCTCAGACACCTCATCTCCAATACATTCAAACTTTTCCTCTCTACTACACCCATATTCCATGTTTCAGCCCCATATAACGCAGTCGGTACTGCAATACCCTTATGCAGCCTTCTCTATACATCCATTCTAAGCGAATAACATCTAAACACTGTCTTCATTCTTCCTAGCACCTTTCATACTTTATTCATTCTAAACTTAACTTCTGCATTGATTCACCCAGCCATAGCAACATATAACCCTAAATACTATACTTAAAGCACTCTAACTCTTCAAGCAACTCACCATTCAAAACTATTTTCATCCTCTTACCATCTACCAGCCTCTTACACTTCATCAGTTATACTCTTATTTTCATTTATTTTCAATTTCCTCCTTTCACACACCCTTTCAAACTTCTCTACCAACTGTCTCAATCTTTCCTCTGAATCAGCCACCAGTGCAGTATCATTCGCAAACAGCAATTGCTTCAGATTCCACTCTCAACCATCAACATTCACCAGACTCAGACATCTGCATAACACTCTTGCATTCAACTCCTTTACGACACCATCCAAGTAAATATTAAGCAACCAAGGCGACATCTCACACATCCCTGCCACAGCCCCACTCACACAGGAAACCAATCACTCACAGTATTTCCCACTCTTACACACACTCTACAATTTACATAATAATTTTCACTCCTTTTAGTAACCTGCCGTCAAGTCCATACAACCTTAAAACAGTCCACAAAGCCTCTCTATCAATTCTATTATATGCATTCTCTAAATCCATGAACACACATCCTTACCTTTTGTTAAATACTTTTCACACACCTGTCTCACAGCAAACACCTAATCCACATATCCCCTCCCTCTTCTAAAGCCACACTGCTCATCACCAATCACTCCCTCTGTACCCTCTCTAACTCTCTTAACACTCTACCATATACCTTACCTACAACACTCAACAGACTTATACCCCTAAAGCTAGTACATTCATAATTATCACCCTTACCTTTATACAACAGGACCACGCAAGCACTTGCCAAGTCAATTGGCACCATACCTTGCACAAAGCACACATTCAACAATCTTACTAACCAGTCAACAGTAGTTGCTCCACCACCTTTCAGGCATTCCACAGCACACCCATCCATACCTGCAGCTTTCCCTGTTTTCATCTCCTTTACTGCCTTCTGCAGTTCCTCCATCGTGATCAAAGAGTTATTCAACTCTCCCAACACATTTATTCCTTGCACCCTTCTATCTGCCACATTCTCAGCATACCTCTCCTTCTTTACATTTAAATCTTTCAAAATACTCCACCCATCTCTTCCTTACTGCATCCATCTCAAAAAACATCCTTCCATCCTCTGCTTTTACTCGTTCTTCCTTCCCAGACTCTCCCTTTCGCACCCTTTTCACCTCCTTCCTAAACATTTCTTATTCTATTGATAATTCTCAGTCAACCTCCTACCCCACCTCTCATCTGCTGCCACTTTAGCACCAAGTACAGCCCTTCTTGCTGTATTCCTCTTTTCCTTATACCTTTTATATGACATCTCATCCTTCCTCTGCAACCACATTTCATATGCACGTCTCTTCTCAGCCACAGCCATACTTACTTCCTCGCACCACCATTCACTTCCCTTTCTTACACCACCACCCACTCGTCTCACACCATACACCTCTTCCGCAAGCCCCATCACAGCACTCTTAAACAACTGCCATTCCTCCTCCACAGTGCCATTCTCCTAATCCTTCACTGCATTCCACGCATCATTCAATTTCTCTAACATTTTTTCCTTTTATCCAACTCACTTTCAAAACCTCCCTGCCACACCTAACTCTCCTAGCTCTCACCCATCTCTTACCTACTATCAGCTTTCCCTCCACTGGGTAGTGGTCAGACATACCTCCACCCTCCCCTCTCAAAACTCTCACATCCAACAATCTTCCTATTACATTCCTGGACACAAGCACATAGTCCATTAGTGCAGTATCAACAACCCTTCACTCATGTATACTTATAAATATCTTTTTTCTCACACAAGGTATTTCCAGTCACCATCTCTCACTCAACGCACATCCCTATCATTCGTTCCCCATTTTCATTTCTTCCAGGCATACCATGCATACCAACTGCACCTTCAACTGCTACATTTTCCTCTCTAGCATTCAGATCTCCCATCATTACCACTTTCACATTTGCTCCAAAACTCTGCAGACAATCATCAACATCATTCCAGAAACACTCCCTCTCTTCTTCATCCCTTTCACTACCAGGCCCATATGCACTCACAAATACCCACAACTCACATTCAAGTTTCGCTTTCACCCACATCAGTCTCGATGACACCTCTTTTCATTCAATCAAACACTGCTGCACTTCCGGGCTTACTAACAAGGCCACACCTTCTCTTGCCTTTCCTTCATCAACACCTGACAATCTTCAATTCACACTTCCAAGCTTAGACTCACCTTTCCCTTTCACCTTTGTTTTACTCAAAGCTAACACATCCAACTATCTTCTCACAAACCTTCTCCCAATCTCCTCCCTTTCAGTCTCACTCATACTACATCCATGCACATTCATAGACCCAGTCTTCAGGGTACGGAGATATCTCAATCTCCCATCCTTTTCTCTGGCCTATCTCCTTTTAGGAACTAAAAATCAGAGGAGGGGGTCCCTTGTCCCCTCACCCCGCCCCTTTTAGTCGCCTTTTATGACATGCAGGGAAAACAGTGGTAGAATTCTTCCTAACACGACCTGGTCTCAGAGTAGTAGTACCACCCCATAGTGCGGCCAGATTGTGTCCCCCCCATTTTATCGGAGTTGAAAATGTCCAACTCCTCATCTTGTAATGATTCCAGCACAACACCCCGAGAGTTGGCCTCACTGCTTCCCCATAGTGGATGGTGACCACTAATAATATCTCCTAGTAACAGAAAGGGAGAAGGAAGGCCATGAATAAGGCATTTCAGATCAGCCCTTTCAACAGTAGCATTAGGAGGAAGATAAAGGCTGCAAACTGTTTAGTGCCGAATAAAAACATCCGGACAGCAACAGCCTGCAGGGGAGTGGAGATTTCTAGATGACTGCATGGAATATCCTGGCGTAGGAAGATAGCAGCACCTCCATGACGACCTTTGCCTGGCATAGGATCAGAAAAAAAGGCATGGTAGCCAGAAAGACCAGAAGGAACATACCTACCATGGTCTTCTGGATGCACATGCACAGAGGAGTAAATTGAAATACAAGATGACACAGTTCCTCATAGCTATCACGTAAACCCTGCCAATTCCACTGGATGACAGAACCCACAGTGGAGGGATGATGACAACGTGTGGGACTGTACCCCTGACAAGCGAGCTGGTTTGGACTGATGCTTAGGAAGGTTGAGATGAGACTGCCCAACACCAGGAACCCGCACGCTATGTCGAACATCTGTGGGAAAATGTAAGGACGAGGAAGAGGAAAGTTTTACAACACTCTTCCTCTGAGGTGGGATAACACGTGGCTTGGAAAGGGGCTTGGAGGCCGCCTTGGGTGGTGTAGGATGGCCAGTGCCAACATTAAAAAACCCAGAACTGCAGCTGTGTCCACATGATTAGCAGCCTGTGAGGATGACATTGTATTTTTCAGAACTGAAGCACCAACAGTCTGTCCAACACCATCCCCAGTTGGGGACCTGACCACAGGTGAACCATCAGTTGCAGCTTTAACCTGGCAATATCCTTTAACCTCTGGGGCAGAGAGAACAGAAGAAAGGTTGACACAAGGCTCAACAACAGAGAAATTAGGTGGCTGGTCTTTAGGCTCAGAGGGCTCTGAAGAATCATAATGACGTTTGCCAGCTACAGATGTGTCGAGCATACTGGACAAGGCAGGAGGAGGAGTCACGTCAACGTGTACATCCACCACCACAAGCGCACAAGCCCTCTGCCACTGAAGAGCAGGCAGAAACCGTCGGAGTAGAGGGTGGGCGAGCACTATTCTTATGTGTATTACTATCTCCAGGGACAGCATCCACCAATGTACTAGATGTGGAAGTGGTCACTTTAATGGGTTGAAGTAACTTCTGGGACATCGAATAATGCATAAGTGGTCCAGAAAGGACAGAAGCATAAGTAGCCCTGGGTTGCAAGAAGACAGTCTAGGCCCTCTTCACTGCTTCTGAAAAATGAAACCTTCTCACAGGTGCGAATGGTTAAGATCTCCTTTTCCAGGCAGTATCTATAACAGTTTCTAGAAGATACAGCATGAGGACCTCCACAGTGGTAGCATTTAATGGGTCCTGATAATCACTGGTATGACTTGGGTCACCACAGGAGACACAAACATTAGGAAGGCCAGCCTGTGCATGGCAGCAAAATCAGCTAACATGCCCATAACCCTGACGGTGGAAACAGCGCTGTTTGGGGTTGGCACATACGGCATCACAGAGTGATACCCATGCCAGTTTCACAGATGTGGGCAACGTTAATCTCTTGAAAGTCAGGAACAAGGTTGGAGTTGGGGTCAAAACACCATCGATCTTCTTCTGAAGGTGCCCAACCTTGACCACACCAGATGACCGCAGTTCCTCCAACAGTTTTTCCACCTTGTATCAGAGAAGATCACACGAAAATTTTTCACACCTATTACATTTGAACTTAACGTGTGGGACACAGGAAACACCAACACCAGAAACGGAAGTCAGAACCATCAACCGGGAACCCTCCTCTGGGGAGGACACCTCAAGAAGGATGTTTCCATCCCCCTGAGTAGATATCTTAGGTTCCCTCCCACAAGCAGAATCAATAGCATGGTGCAACTCAAAAATATCCGTATCTAGCACTGAACCACCCAAAGAGGGATTCAGAACAAGATACTTCACATACATTGCAGGCACTGCATCATCAAGACCCAACCCCAGAGCCACACCAACCCGACGTGAATGTCTCCCAGTCCCAGCTGAATGCTGGGGCAGAGGAGGACATTCACAAGGGGCCTGGTAAGGCTACAAGGTGGCAATAAGAGAGTGTCTGGGGACAGAGCCAGAGTTGTCAACCAATACAACACATCAAACTTCATTCCCCCTACCCTCCACTCACCATTGAGTCCAACAAGGGGAGTTCATACGCCAGGGACAATGCCACTGTCGACCCAAGAGGTAGTGGGAGAGTATAAGCAGGTAACCACTGGAGGACCTGGGCAAGGGTCACTCCAGGATGACAGGAGTCACCAGGCCCCCCAGTGCCCACGTGACCCTAGCCAAAGTATGAGCAGCTGATTGACCTGGTTGGGCCTAACCAGGCTTCCCATCTAGATGGAATAAGGGACCAAAGAGGTGTATTGCTAGCTGCAGGGCACATCATGCAACATCACTCAACCCCCAGGACTCCTGTCTCCCAGCTACAGGACACCACACACGGCAAACACATAGGGAGGCAACAGTCCCACCCTAGATGGCAAATGGGCAGGGACTACCATCACCAGCAAGCCTCCTCCACCAGTGATGTAGGGGATGCTTGGTCCACATGACCGACAAATGCCAAACCCTACAAAGGTAGGCATACCTCCAAAATAGGTGGCACCAACAACCACGTTTCAAGCCCCGCCACCACGTCAAGGTGACCCCCTGCGGTGGGGGAGACATTCAAAAGTAGCTCGGGCATTGCATAGGCTAAATTGCATCACTTTAAACTGCCATAAACACCGCTCTTCATGAAAAGGCTGTTTTTTGCTTGTCCTTCTCTGCATCCTTGACCTGATGATATCCTGCCTTCATTTCTAGGGTGGACAATCACTTGACACCTGACAGAGCATCCAAGCTGTCATCAATTCTTGGCAAGCGGTATGCACCCTTCACTGTCACATCATTCAGGGCTCGATAATCTACACAGCACCTTACTGAGCCATCCTTCTTCCTTACCAGAACTAAATCTGATGCCCGAGGCCTGCTCAACTTTTCTATCACTCCTTGACTTTGGAGATTCTCCATCACCTTCTCCATTTCTTAACGTTGGGCTGGTGCCATCCTCCGTGCTGGCTGTTTATCAGGCGGTGATCCCCAGTGTCTATACAATTCTCCAACAGATCAGTGCACCCCAGGTCTAGGCGTCCGGTGGGGAAGACATCAGCAAACTTCGTCAGCAGCTGCCTCAACTTCAGCACTTGTGGGCCATCCAGGCATTAGCAACTCCTTGAAAATAGGTCTTGTAAGTGGTCTGGCAGGTATCCATCTTCCTTGACTACGCTATTTTTATAGGTCATCCTCTGATGCCACTCATGGTCCACTGCCTGGCACAGTCCCACAATTTCTTGCTCACTGATCTTCTGTGGCTCATGGGAGAAACTGGCCACCACAACCGGCACTTAATCTGCACCTGTTTCCACCAAAGTTCTCCCCACCATCACTCTGACCTTTGTCTTGCACCGTACATCGAGTTCCACTACCCTTATACAGCTGTCAAAAGAGCCACTCACCTTGCACTGGAGCAATTGTTCTGATTTGCAGGTATAACTACAGTGCATAGGCCCTCACCTCAGCACCAGAATTGGTACGTCTCACTGCTGTGACAGGAACCGACTTTCCTCGAACATTCAACTTCATGGAGCAGAAGTCCACCTGACATCCCACGGACATCAGATAATCTAGACCAAGAAGGCAAGGATCCTCCATGTCGGCCATGTAGACTGGAAGCGTGGCCTTTTGCCCTGCAGCTTCAATCCGGACATCCAAGGGTCCCCTGAGTTCTGTACAGTGCCCAGTTATGCCACATAATTGTTCTGATGACTCAGGCAGATACCCATGATGTAACACATCACGCCTCACAAAAGTTTGCTCAGAGGTCGAATCAATCAACAAGGAACACTTCTTTCCGTCTATTCTTTCGTCTGTTCGCACACTGCCGATTGCAGTTCTCTTGCATTTTCTCGGTGGTGGGGCTACTTGGGAGAAGTCGGCTGGTGGTTGCCCCTTAACGCCAGCCTCCACTAGTTTTCCGGTTCTCTCTGGTCGTCTGCAGCCTTCTTATCCTCCTTTTTCTTCTTCGGACATTCAGAACTGAAGTGTCTCACCTCACTACATGTCCAACATGCTTTTGTTACAGTTGTAGATTTCTTTGCACTGCTCTGTTCTTGTTGCTTCTTCCATTTGTAACAATCATCCTTCTTGTGTCCCGGCTTCCTGTAGAACCAGCAATCTCCTCTGGTTTTCTCCTGTTCCCTCAGTAATGGGTTGTATAAAAGCTCGCGCTGCCTAGAGGCAAAGCAGGGATTCTCTGTTTGGCTCAGTGGTAATGTGCGCGCATATGAAGCGTGAGGGCCTGACTTAAAATCCCGGCCAGACCAGTGATTAATTTGTTAAGTTTCAGTTCAGTTATTACAGTACATTGGCTGGCAGCAGTGTGGGATGTGAGGTGAAGCCTTGAGGTCAATGATGTTGCTGACAGCCTTACATCCCAGGGGGTGAGCTGTCTACGCTGCCAGGTTTGTTTGAAACGCAACAGATTAATCACCAGGGGAAGAAAAGAGTGGTGTAATGGAATGTATAAAAGCCCGTGTTGCTTAGAGGCAAAGCGAGGATCCTCTCTTTGGCTCAGTCATAACATGCGTGCATGTGAAGCGTAAGGGCCTGAGTTCAAATCCTGGCCAGACCAGTGATTTATTTGTTAAGTTTCAGTTTGGCTATTACATGTCTTCCACTTGTAGTAGTCTTCTTTCCTATGTCCTAGCTTTTCACAATACCAGCAACTCCTTTAAAATTTTTCTGCTTCAAGTACCCTCCTTTCTTGCCTTGAATCCTGCATTACAACCTGCCTGAAAAGTGGACGTACTGGACATGACATAGGACTCAAACTCTAGAGCCCTGGCTAGTGCTCCTTGCATTCTTCTGGTTGTGCTTGCTTCACTTGCACCTTCAACTCTGCACTATCAAGAGCATCAATGAACTGGCCAATCAGAAGAATACCCAACAGGCTAGGTGTGGCTCCAGGGTACTCCTTGTATGCCATACTCTCCAGGTCATGAACAAGCTGCTGTATGGATTCGCCTCAAGCCCATACATGGGTCTGGAATCATGCTCTGTAAACCTCAGTCTAGTATCTGGTCCTATATCTGTGTTCCAGCACTTCTACTAGGGACTGATAACTGTTTCTCTCCATCACTGACATCTGGGCCACAATTTCCATTCCAGCACCCTTAAGGCTAGTAGCAAGCTGGACTGCCCTCTGCCCATCATCCCAACCATACTGACCAGCAAGTAACTCAGACTGTGCATGGAAAGCTTCCCAAGATGTTCTACCATTAAATTCCTGTGGTTTCTTTATGGACCCTCCTTATAGCCATGCACTTCACTGGTTTGGGTCCTAAAAGTTGGACATCATAATTAACCCTCTCATGCATGGATAAGTTTCAATAAGTTTTCCAGCGCACGATTTTATTCCACCCCCCTCCCCACCAGCCCGCCAGCGTGCCGCTGAAAACATGTATTCTCGCCATATTTTCACCACCCAGACCACTATATATTGCCATGAAACCTACATCATCTTATTTGCTGATGTTTGTTCTAGCCAATAAGAAAAAAAAAACTGAAAAATAAGAATAAAAATACATTAGTCCGGTGTGAATAAACATTTCGGAAGGTCAGTCTCACTTACCAACATCCTAGTTCTAATGTTTTCCATCATACAGAAAAATGTTATAGAAGTTTTGATAGAGAATTTCATCAGGTTTCTAATTAGATTTGTCTGGTTGTGATACGATTTGTAGTTTTCAAGAAAATAACAAAAAACTAAACCCCCCCTTTTTTTTTTTTAACCAAAAACTGATTTTTATTCAGGGAACTCTACCACGAAAGTTTTCTCAAACAGGTTATGTTTTTATTTTATAATTTTATGTACAATTTCATGAGCTTTCTCATGGTGCCTGCAGATTTTTCATGTGCCCCATAGTTTCCGAGTAAATTGCAAAAAACTACTGGATACCCATGCCCATGCTGCACTTTCATCATGCATGTACAATTACAATTATATTCCCGCCTACATAACAACGAGTTTTCATAGGGCTATTACATTGTTATGTACTTCACATACATAGAATTCGCTTATCTTTATAATGGTTCTCACAGGAAATCATCGATACGTCCAATACTTTTTGAATAAATGGATGACAAACATAGAATACTCCTCCGAGTGCTGCATAGTTTTACCACAAGCAAGAAAAAAAAAAAAACACTTCCCCCCTCTTTACCTAAAAACTATGCACCCAAAGGCTTATATTTTGGTCATATACGTATGTAAAATTCACTGATCTTTATCATGGTTTTTACAGGAAATCGATACATCCAATATTTTTCGAGTAAATGGACGACAAACATAGAATACTCCTCTAGGCACTGGGCACTGCATAGTTTTACCACAAGTGAGAAAAAAAAACACTCTCTTCCCCTCTCTTTACCTAAAAAGTATGCTCCCAAAGGCTTATTATATTTGGTCATGTACATACGTAGAATTCACTGATCTTTATCAAGGTTCTTACAGGAAATCGATAAGTCCAATACTCTTCGAGTAAATGGACAACAAAGGTAGAATACTCCTCCTCACCTGCAAGTGAAATAAAAACACTCTCTTTCCCTACCTCACCCACACCTACATATTTTCGCTCATTTTATTTTATTATTTTCTTTGTTTACTCAAAATATGTGTAAAATATTATAAGCTGTTTGATAGTGCTCTCAGAAACTCGACATGACCACTAGTCTTTTTGCTAGGTACTGATCCTGAAGCTGAACTTCCATCTCAAATGTGTATATGTAAAAAACAATACTTATTTGTGTAAAAAAATATAGAAATATAGAAACAGGTCAATATACAAATCAACAAAATATGAATAACTCACTTCTTCCAGAGGTGTTGAGATGCTGGCAGGACCTTGAAGGGTTTGAAAATGAGGAGTTATGTAGTGTGTGTGTGTGTGTGTGTGTGTGTGGCATATTCGTTCTCTCCTCCTTGCACTACATTTGCCTACACATGCAATGCACTTAATAGATTTCTCCACGAACGTTCACTGCACAACGTACGTATGTATATGTGGCTGTGTGGCATATTTCTTGTCTCTGATCCTTGCACTAGGTTTGCACTAAGTCAGTCAATGCATGCAATATTTCTCAGTGAACAGTCTTTGCACTATTTTGTACGTATGTTTCACACTAAACCATATGCAATATAGCACTGTCTGAGATTGGTACAATACCTTTTCACTGAAGTCTGTGATTGTGTGGCGTATTTGTTGTCTCTGATCTTTCCGCTAGATTTGCACTAAGTCAGTCAATGCATGCAGTATTTCTTGATGAACACTCGCTGCTCTATTTTATACATATATTTCACACTAAACTATATGCAATATAAAACACTATCACATGATTCCGTCCCAGCCTCCTCCATTATTCCCTTCCCGACTCTATGGCATATGTGACGGCCTGTTCCACTAGCGACTGTGGCATATCTCTAAGGCATACATACCACCTGCTATGGTAGGTAGTTATTTCACTAATTCAGGCACTATATGTTTCACAAATATAAGTACTGGCTTCACTATAAAGGTAAAATAAATCATTTATGGGTAGGGTGAAGCAGAGTGGAATCCCCAGTATAACAAACCAGACTCCTGCCTCTAGGCCTAACAGCTGATAACAGGCCCCAATGCTTTACAAACAATATATCTATGTTGCATAGACAAATTACTTCACAGTATTGTGAAGAACACTTACAGTCACAATATTTCAATAATGGGTTCTGCCTCAGGTGGGAGGGGGAAAATGGCAGATTTAACCCGCCCCGTCCCGACAACTTTTTCACCACTGGTACCCCCCAATCCCGTCCATTTTTGGACCCAAATTTTTTTTGCTAAAACTTTCGCTTTTGGTCAGAAACAATGGTCAGTCACGAAGAAATTGTTCCCCAGGGTCCATAAGTGCCCTAAACAGGTATACCTTGGTCACACCTGGTACCGTGTTCTCTGTAGGTGGTCTGAGCCTCTAACGTTTTCTATGGTATTATAAGTCTGGGAAACCAATGAAAGTAAGTAGATATGTATTTATTACAAACATAAAAACATGTGATAAAAGAGTAAATTGGATTTTATAAAAAAAAAAAAAAAATAGAGCTGAAATAAGCATTGTACCATCATGCGAAACGAGCAAAATCGGGCAGACTGGTCACGATGAATCGCTAACATTCCTGAATCATGATACATATCATTTTTTCTACTTACATAATACATCTACAATAACATTATACCATTTTACATTTTATTGAACTGTTTTTACGTATTCACAGGCCTTTCGATAACATTTAGCGTAATGTTAGCGCTTATTTACATAGCGAGTGAACTCGCTGTGACTGTTGTTTCAACTCGTATTGTGTTTTTTCTACTTACATAATACTTTCCTAATAACATTATACACTTTTCAACTTTAGAGAACTGTTTTGAGATAGTTTCAGGCCTTATGTAAATATTTAGCGTAATAATAGTGCATAATAACACACACGGTGAAGTCGCTATGACTACTATTTCAACTTACAACCTATTTTTATACTTATATAATAATTCTCCACTAACATTGCACATGTTTACACTTGATATAATTGATATCACATAATTTCAGACCTTACGATTCTACTGTCATATTATCGCGTACTTACACAGTGAGTGTTATCACGATATCATTTGTTTCATCTTACACTAGTATTCAACTTATAAATTACCTTACTACTAACATTACAACCTTTTCCACTTTATATAATTCCTATCACATACTTACTGACCAGAATGTTCTACTGAGCGTAATAGTTTCGCAGATTTACACAGTGGGTGTACTCGTGACATCAATTATTACAACTTACACTATTTTTCAACTTATACGTTTTATTCATGCTAACATTTCACCCATTTCCACTTTATATTCTTGCTATCAAATATTTACTGACCAGAGTGTTATACTGAGCGTCATATTTTCACAGATTTATACAGTGGGTGTAGTTTTGATATCACTTCTTTCAACTTACACTATTTCTCAACTTATACATTACTTTCCTGAAAACATTACACCCGTTTCAACTTTATATATGACTTAGCACCTACTGACTGGCCTTACCATTATAATGAGCATCATATCGCCATCCCACACAGTTTCAGTAGTGTAGGAAATTATGGTACTCTTTGAAACATGGCTGAAGGCACAACGCAACATTGCACTCGACACACTCGTACCTTGTGTCTTTTCTCTGAGTGGATGGTCTGACTGTCGAGTACTTGCATACATGGCAGCGGCGCTGGGGTTTACGACGGTTTGGGTCGGAAGGGATTGTGCTAGGATAGTGGCGTCCTGCGAGGCGTAGGGGAGTCTGGGCAGCCATGGGGGTGCGGGTGCGGTGTGTGGGTCTGTCCTGGGCATGCTTGGCGATTATTTCATGTGCCAGCTCCCACACAAACCCCTCAAAGGTCTCGGATACTCTGATGGTCACGGCGTGCAGGTAGTGTGCATTCAGGACCGTGATGTCGAGCAAGTGGAAAAAGAGTTTCTTGTACCACTTCATCGTGGTCCTGGCACAGTCAACACTGGAAATCATCGAGTCTAACTGATCCACTTGCCTCATGTTCAGATTATAGTCCAGTACAGACTCGGGTTTCCAGACGTTGCGCCTCCTCTCGCTACGGTGATCCACGGAGTCTGTGCGGTGCATCAGGGGGCTGTGAACAGTTGATGGGAGGCAAACTTCCCTGTTGTGGTTCCACAGGGTGGCAAGGATGTTATTGGCCTGGAAGAGAACCACCTCATTCTTGTCAAGTTTCCTCCCTATCTTGACCATATGGCGATGGTTTCTCTTGACTGTACCACAGACTCCGGTCTCGTGTTGGTGGAGGAACCTAGCGAGAAGAGGGCTAATGTACCAGTTGTCCAGGTACAACACATGACCACGATGAAGGTACTCCTCTATCATTGTCTTCACCACGGCCCAAGAGAGTCCTATACCACGATCTTCTGTTATATCTGTCTGTGCGCCTGTGTACAAGACTATGTCTTGCACATAACCAGTCTTACAGTCACACATAACAAAGATCTTGAACCCGAAACGGTGTCTTTTGCTGGGTATATACTGCCGAAAGGAAATATTGCCTCTCCACAACACAAGACTCTCGTCTATGATGAGGTCTCTGTAAGGATAAAATGAGGAGCGGAACATTTCCCGTAAATGATCAAATACCAGCCTAATTCTCCTCATTTTATCTGTGTTATTTGCATTGGCTGGATCTTCTGCATCAAAAAAGTGGAGGCGGCCGAGAATATGCTGAAATCTGTTACGACTCATCACCTTTCCAAAGAAAGGTGTGAGGATCATTGGGTCAGTTGTCCAGTAGGCAGGAATTTGGTTTTTCCTTACCACACCCATCAAGAGAACCAGGGCAAAAAATAATAACATCTCCGAAATTGTAACGGGATAGTCATATTGTTGGGAATGCCTGCTCGTGGTTCCCAAACGTTCACTTTCACGGCGCTGTGTTCATGAAAATATATTGGTCAGTTCCACTATGCGCCCCACAAACGCCTCCCCAAAGAACAAGTGGAAAAAATCCACCCTAGACGAACCTGCATACACACCTGGAGCCGTGCAACCAGACCGCCACTCCTCAGTGAAAGGGTGAATGTTGGGAGTAAAATTACTCCCATCTTCCCAGTTCCACGAGACACCACCGTCTCCAGCCACGTCCCCATCGTCCCCTTCGTCAGGGTGGGGAGGTGAGGGTGGTGGGGGAGGTTGGGGAGGTGGAGAGCAGCGCCTCTCATCACTCGCACTTCTCTTCCCTCTCCCTTTTCCTTTACCCTTTCCCTTCCCTTTCCTTCCTTTCCCCACATCCTGGGGCTGTGGAGAGGAAGTTTGGGAATATTGTGGGCAAAAGACGTGCTGGGGAGCGGCTCCACCTCCTCTCCCCTAGGCCTACGTGCACCACGTGCTCGTGCTGCCCCCCTCACACCACTTGCCCCTTCACCCCGCACTCCCGCCACACCACTTTCCCTTTCACCCCGTGCTCTCGCCACACCACTTTCCATTTCACCCAGCACTCCCACCACACCACTTTCCACTTCCCCAGACAAAAGACTTGCACCATATCTGATATGTCTTCTCGCCCCACCTTCTGATCCTCGGGGTGATATTTTTTCTTTACCCAACCACGAGGCGATATCACATCCTAAGCCGCCGTCATCCTCATTGTCCTCATCCTCATCCTCATCAGATTCAGGATGGAGAGATAGCCGTGCACGTGGTTGGGGAGCAGGCTGGCCTTCCCTTTCCTTACGGTATGTCACATACCACTTTTTCCGGGGCAAAGGGACTTCTTCATCACTGCTTGTTATTTCTTCCTCTGGCTGGACGTAATCGCGATCCACCACATCATCGTCAAGTGGAGAATCACTATCTCCAGTGAAGGCTTCCAGGGCGGATGCAATTTCGTCGTCTGAGAGACCTTTCCGCGCCATGTCTAACCTGGGTCACTGCTAACAGGTGAGTGACCGAGACAAGGGCAAGCGCGGGTCACGCGGGGTCTGGGACGCTGCCCGCCTGGCGGCAGGTAGGGGAGGCTTGGGTACGTGGGCGAATCGAAAATCTCGCACGAAATTTGAAAATTGTGGAAATTATGAACCTTGCAATTGCAGGACGTTAAAGTACGTCAACGAGATTGGCAGTGACAAAACGTGAGGATGTGGAAGTACGTCGACGGGACGCTGCGGGTTAAAGGGATGACTGACAGGAGCGCTACCCTTCAGCCTGGATGGTTGTGAGGTACTGAGGTTTTTCTGCTGCGCGTTTTCTCACCAGTGTAGTCATAGTGTTGCCAAGTATTTACTTGTAGGTGAGACTGGCATGGTAGAACGCACCAAAATTTGATGCAAACTGGTCAAAAACTAAATTTTTGGCAAATTTTATTCTGCATTTTCATGCAATTCACGTCAATGTGCATTTATCAAAAAAAAAAAAAACATGGAACGAGATTCGCGTCATCGTGCCCAGGAGGGTTAAGTCCAGGAATTAAAACTCCTGCATTCTGATTCTTCAACCCTTTAAGGCTACCTTTAGATGCTTGAGATTCCTCAAGATCCACTATACAGTGTCTATTTTTTTCATATGCTCCCTGTACACTAAACTGAGGCTCAGCATTGCAGCATTTCTCTACAGCCTCAATTCTGTCACAGACTATCTTCAAATGGCCATCTACCTGCTTGAACAGGTTACCTAAATGCTGTCAGCACTCCATCACACTTTTGCTTAGATCATACTTCTGCTACTCGAGCTTGGTAGGCTATCTACTTCCTCCTTAAGCTGTTGCTGTTCTCCCTTCATTTCGCTCATGAACGCAACTAGCTGTCCTTGCATTCTCAGTTGTACTTCCCTCTGTTGCTCCTGTAATGCCTCTTGAAGTTGTTGATATCATTCTTTTTGTTCTTTACATTGTGCCTCTACTTGTTCACTCTGTGCTTGCAATTGTTCTTTGAGTTTTTTCTGTCCTTCATTCTGTGCTTGTACTTGTTCTTTGAGTTCATTGTGTCTTTCATTCTGTGCCTGTAATCCTTCATTCTGTGCTTGTAGTTGGAAAATTTTTGCTTGTAGGTGGATATTTTGTGCTTGCAATAGCTTTATAATTGCAGCCAATGACACCTCGTCCTCCTGCCCAGCTTGGGGTCTTGGCTGCACACCCACTTGCTCCGTATCGAAGATTAAACTCACTGCAGCCCTGTCTTAAAATCCACACTCCTAACACCAGTGTTATGTCCCCATCCAACAGTGCTACGGGCTTCATCAATAGTAGGTCAGTATAGGAAGGATGTTGCCCAGTGAGTTGTTCTCCGTATGGTCACTCTCTCGGTGTATAGCACACAAGATCAGCTGAGACGAAAATAAACAATGGCTTTTTAAGTTCACTGTCTTTATTTTCCAAGTAATTACACTTAATGCTTTCCAACTTCATTATTTTCACAAGTACCGAAGATACACAAACTGCATTAACACTTCATTGTTTTCCAACAATACTTCACTATTTCACAAGAACCGGAGATTATCTTCACTAACTGCACTGACACTGATCTACACTCAAACTGAACTGAAAACCGACTGAAACTGCTCTAGTTGTTGTTGTTATTGTTATTGAAAGATTCCCTGCACATGTAGTGCAGGCTGGGCCATAGATTAGCCCGGTCAGTGGTGTATGGGCTGATTAAAAAATAGTAAGTGGGGAGGACAGGACCTGGGGATTGTCTGGAAAATGTTTGCCATACATTCTGTTTGCATTATGGCAATAGGATGTGTACATCTCCACCTGAGAACTAGGCATTGCAAGTGGTGCAAGTGGTGTCTTTTGTGCTATGAGATATATACCATCTAACTATCTATTGACAGACGCCTTAATCCCGTAAGGGGTGGCCACAAACAAATCCCCTCCATGTCGCCCTGTCCCGTGCCACTTCACTGACCTGCTCCCAGCTCACACCCCACTCTCTCATATACCTCTCCACTCCATCTCTCCATCTCATCCTTTGCCTCGCTCTCCCTCTCCCCCCTCCATCTCACTCACATACACTCTCCATCCTCTCCACATGGCCAAACCACTACAATGTGTTTCTCCTAACGCTTCCTATCACATCCACATCCACACCACAACGCTCTTTCATTTCCTCATTTGTCAGTCTTTCTATGTGATTCCACATGCTCCTCTCAAATAACTCATTTCCACTGCTCTCACTCTTGACTTCTGTCCCTCCAACAAGGTCCAAGCTTCACGTCCATACGTTAGAGGTGGTATGTAGTAACTTTTTCACTTCCATGTTCTCTTCTCTGTTTCTTATCACTGCTTTCAAGGAACTAAGAACGTTTCTTCCTTGTTGTACACATTCAAGCACTTCACCCTCTAAACTTCCATCCTCACTCATCACACTACCCAAGTACTTAAACGCACTCACATTTTCCATTTCCTCCTCATCCAACCTCACTGTACATTCACTGAATTCACTTCTCTCGAAGACCATAACTTTCCTCTTCCTACATTCACCTTTAGGTTCAGTTCTTACACACTCTCCCAAACTCATCCACCAAGCTTATATACTGATATATACAGATATATACTAATGCCTATAGTTATTTCATGTCTATAACTACATGTATTACATATGACGTATTAATGCTTATACCACACTGTCAAAAGCTTTAGAAATATCAAAGACTATTTACATGAGTTTCTCCATGTTCGTCAAATGATGGATGGTATGAGTTAAGAGATTGAGTATGTCAACAGAGGATATGTCGAGGCAAAAACCATACTGTCTGTCACTAACAATTAAGTTGTTGGATTTAAGATGTTTAACCATGTGGTCATCAGTTACAATCTCAATTACTTTACCAAGAGAAGAAGTGATAACCATTGGTCAGTAATCAGCGGGATCACAGGAAAATCCTTTCTTTGAAATTGGATGGATATTGGCTTCTTTCCAAGAGTTAGGGAATGAAGAAGCACATATGGAGTCTGAATAAGTTAGCTAGAACAGGAGCAAGTTCAGGGGAATACTTTTTCAAAACAACTGGAGGAGTTCCATGTGGACCTGGAACGTAGTTAGTTGGTAAATTGTCTAGGATGGATTTTAAGTATCTTGTCAGTATATTAAGTGAAGCAGTTTCGTGAGAGTCAAGTTCTAGTGCAAGGACGTTCTGACTGTCTTCCTCTGGGGTAGAATTTCTGGCAATGTACTGGCAAGGATATTCGCTTTACTACGCGGTTCATTAATATTGTAGTGTTACTATCTGGAGATTTTAGTGGGGGAATGGGTGATGTCAAAGTTGTTATTGAAAAAACTGAGAGTTGAGTAGGATATTCTTTTGTCATTAGGATTGTTTAAAAATTTCGTTGCTTGGTTGTTAGGAAAGTTTTTTATTATTGTTTTTTGCGAGATTTATTACTGCTTTTGTACGGTTTCTAGCAATTTCAAAATGACTAAGGGATTCATTTTTTTTTCTTTTTAATTTTAAGTAATAGTTATCTGCCAAGGACTGTAGGGTCGTTGCTCTGGCACAATTGCTGTCAGACTGTTTTGGGGAGTCAGATCTTTTAGTGAATCGCTGACTCGGTATAAACATTTCCATACCATCTTGTATTAAGTCATTAATGTGGGACACAATAGAATTGATGTCACTGGAGAAGAAAGACTCCCATGGAATATCATCAAGATAATTTCTAAAACCATCCCAATCTGCCCTGTCAAAGTGCCATCTGGTCACTCTTACAGGTTCAGAATGGGATGGTTTGGGGGAACTGACTAATGAAGCTTTGATGAGATTGTGGTCGGAGCATCCAAGTTGTGACGGTACTTCTATCCTGTATTGATCTGGATTATTTGTCAGGAATAGGTCCAGGAGATAGGTGCTATGGTCATGATTAACTGGTATCCTGGTTGGTTGTTTTACCCATTGTGTGAGATTAAATGATTCAGCAAACAGCTCGTATCGTCAGTCCTGGCAGAATGCAATAATCATTCTACATTATGTACGTGAAAATCACCCAAAACGGTAATTTCAATGGTAAGGGTGAGGTTAACGTTAGTCAACTGTGTGGATATTGAGTCATATATGCTGGGTTCTGAAGAAGCACTGGGGGAGCGATAAAAAATACAGATATGTTTGGTAATGTTTAGATAATTTAGTTTATATAGTGAATAATCAAAATTCGCTTAAGTGAAATTCGAAATAATGTCAACTGCAAATATAGATTTGATATATCAACAGGTGTCACCCTTGTTACGGAAGTTTGTGAGGGGATGGTAACCAGGAAAACAAAAGGAAGATGTGTCACTAAAGGGAGAGATTTGGAGTTCTGTGAGGGCTAGAGGGGTTATTGAATGGAGGAAATAGGGAATGGAACTCAGTTTGGTATCAAGACCACGGATATTAGTGAAATATAAGGCCAAATCTGTTTCTTTGCTGATGAGCATGAACAGCGCTTGCAACAACCGCTGTCGGTACAGTCACTTGATTGCTACCAGGAGGACCCTGTGCCACCAGCCCTATCCTGCCGGTGAAGGTAGACGATAAAGCTAGTTTGGGGGATGTGAAACGAGATATAATGTGGTTTTGTGTAGTGTACCATAGACATGACTGCTTGTGTGCTTTAAGTTTGATATGGATATTTTGTAACTTAAGGGTGAGGTAGGTGTTGGAGAAGAGCCACTTCATGCTGTGGCACCGACGTAGTAAGGTAGGTATGCTGCTTGGTCAAACAAATGTCAGTTAGCTCTCTCCCTGTCCGCAGCAAGATGGATGGTAGATTGCTGAAATTGGTTAACTTGAGCCTGTAGTCCAGCAAACCCAGCCCCTGGGGGCACAAGCCAGTGCAACTCAGTGCCGGTCTCAAGCCCAGATAAATGGGGAGGGTTGTGAAATGGAAAGGCATCCGGCCTAAAAACCCTAGCCAACTCAATATGCAGAGCACAAAAGGAAACTTCGTACCATATCGGTCGTGGACCGGGACAACAACGACTGCCACTGGTGCTGTTGTCCAGCAGGGGTCCGGTGGAAAGTATGCGACTGTTGGACAAAGGAAGGAGAAGAGGAGGAAGACAGTTCGAGAGGACATGGGAGAGAAGGGAGAGTGTAGGAGTGGACATGAAAGTGAGATCTCTGAATGTGGGCACGATGACGAGTAAAGGGAGAGAGCTGGCCAATATGATGGCGAGGAGAAAGCTGGATATACTGTGTGTGCAGGAAACGAGATGGGAGGAAAGTAAAGCGAGGATGATTGGAGGAGAGTTCAAGTTGTTTCACCATGGCGTCGATGGGAGAAGAAATGGTGTAGGGGTAGTAGTGAAGGAAAAGTATATAGATATTGTATTGGAGGTGAAGAGAGTGTCGGATAGAGTAACGAGTTTGAGGATGGAAATTGAGAGGGGCCTGATTAATGTCATCAGTGAATGACTGATTGATTGAATGCATGGCACCGCAACAACAAGGTCATATGGTGCTGTATAAGCAAAAATATAAGCAGTAGAAATATAAAAACATTAAATAGTAAAACTGCATATTAAAAACTAGACATCAAAGTAAAAACAGTGCAATCATAAAAGGTGATGGAGGCCAGCCTTCTTCAGAAATAAAAACACATCGTCCCCTGGGGTACGCCAAGCATTGAAGAGAGACAGTAAACACCACCCTCCCCTTGGTGCCTTAATAGCAGCCTCCGACGTAAGTCGCCCAAACTGGGACACTCAACCAGCAAATGCCTGACAGTAAGAGGAACCAAACAGTCATCACAGAATGGCTGCACATGAGGAACTCATCTGTGAGCTTGGTACGTCCAATGCATAGGCGAGCCAGAACAGTTTCTAACTTACGAGGGATTGTAAAACAAACTCTCTGAGAGATGAACTTGGTAACTTCCTTTAGCTTGCTGACAGGAATGCTATCCCACCACAACTGCCAACAAGCACGAACAGCAGACAATACTGAAGCGCGTAAATCAGTAGCAAGTAGAGGACAAGGAGCACATACAGATCGCAAAGCTGCAGCCTTAGCTAGTGCATCTACCCTTTCATTACCTGACACCAAAATGTTCCCAGCAGAAATCCACGAATGAGGAACAGCCACTCCAAAATAAAACTATAGGATGGGAAGAGTTAAAAGAGTCCAGGGCCAAAAGTGCCCCTTGAGAGTCACTAAAAATTGTAAAATGATTGCCACGGTAAACAAACACCAACTTCAGGGCTAAAACGATAGCTGATAACTCTGCAGTAAAAACTGAGGCAGCCAAAGGAAGACTACCTCCACAGTTAAAACTGGGAAATACCACTTCAAAACCAACACCAGAGGCGGATTTAGAGCCATCAGTATACACAGGCACAGATCCACCATGACTAGAAGAATGTTCTAAAAATAACTGTAAAAGACACTGCGGAGCAACAGAATCCTTTGAGTCTGCAAAAAAACTGCAGAAGGTCACCTTGAAGATCAATGGAGCAACCCTCGGGATCTGAACCGGACTGACAGGTACTGTCCACAAACCAAACTCCTCCATGATATCTCGAACCCTATAGCCAAACGGACGAGGCATGCGAGGGTGTTTATTATAACACAAAAAACAAGACTGTTGCCTCACACACCCACAGACAAGTGAGTCTGGAAGACAACGAATCCGGAGTCAGCACCATGCTGCAACAGACTGATGCAGTAGATCTAAGGGAGGCACACCAGCTTCCACCAAAACAAGCTGGGAATTGGAGATGACCAAAAAGCCCCAGTTGCAAATCGAAGACCAGCATGATAGACAGCATCTAGAGTTTTTAGTCTGGACTCTGTGGCAGAGGAGTATACCTCACAGCCATATGACTGCTTGGAGGCTACAAAAATCTGAAATAAATGCAAGAGCATCCTCCGATGAGCACCCCAAGAGGTATTGGAGAGAACCCTCAAGAGACTGAGCCTTCATAGATGATGCTTTAAGACTTGCCAATTATGAAATCAAAGTCAAATGGCAGCCAAACGTCAGGCCCAAGAATTTCATCTCTTCTACACTCCTGCCATAAAGCTGGAGATCAGGATCTGGGTGTACCCTCCTCATCGTAAAAAAGTGCATAGCCACAGTCTTAGAAAGGGAAAACAGAAAACCCTTGGAAGTGGTCCAGGCAGAAATCTTATCCAAGGCATGTTGCATATGCCGCTCAATAGCAGACACACGGGAACCAGAAAACCATATAGCTAAGTCATCCACGTAAAGGGATGAGGATACCCCGGTTGGCACAGTGTCGAGAATACCATTGATGGCCACCGCAAATAGGGAAACACTTAAGACACTCCCCTGTGGGACACCTTCCTCCTGGCACAGTGGCGCAGAGAAGGTACAACCCACACAGACCCAAAACACACAATGAGTCAAGAAGTCTCTAAGCAACACAGGCAGGCGACCACGTAAACCAAAAGCATGAAGTTGTTGGAGGATGCCATGGTGCCAGGCAGTGTCATAAGACACCAGATGTTGCTTAGAGGCAAAAGCTTCACAGATTGATGCCTCGAGCCTGATAAGGTTGTCGGTAGTGCACCGTAATTTTCGGAAGCCACCCTGCGAAGGAAAGAGAAAACAATCCTTCTCTGGAAACCACATAAGCCTGACATTGACCGTCTATTCAAACAATTTGCACACGCATGATGTCAAACTAATAGGGCGATAGTTGGAGATATGGAAATGGTCCTTATCAGGCTTTGGAATGGGAAGGACAACACTCAGCTTCCAACTCTTGGGAATAGAGCCCTCACTTCAAACCCTGTTAAAAAGGTTCAATAAAAATTGAATTGAATCAGTCGGCAGATGACATAGCATAGCGTATGGAATGTCATCAGGCCCAGGAGCAGTGTCACCACACTCCGAGATTGCAGCACGCAGCTCATGTAGGCTAAAGGCCACATTATACTGCTCTCTGCCACGAGAGCTAAAATCAAGCCCAGCCTCTCCTGATTCCTACGAAACCTAGCATAGGGCCTTTTTTGAGACAGCGCAAAACTGATCTTCAAAAGGGATGGAATGAACTCCTACCGAGAAAATTGTCTTAGTAAAATAATGTTCAGCATCGTCGATAGTTGAAAAATCAGTAACCCTCTAGGAAAATAAACTTATTTCCTCAAAGTGAGACCAATCAGCCCTATCCAGACACCAACGTGGGATACGGGCTGCAGGAATAGGGTGAGTAGTCTGGACCAACACAGGATAATGGTCACTACAATGCAGATCATCCCAAATCTCCGAAGAAAAATCAAGGGCACAATCAGAGGAGGAGATGGTGAGGTCAATGACAGAGTACATGCCAGTCTGAACATGGAAATGGGTCGGCCTATAATCATTTAGGACAACCAGATCTAAATCCCCAACCAAAGAGGCAAGAATATCACCCCAGGGATTTGAAAGTAAGTCACCCCACAAAGGATGGCAGCCATTAAGGTCACTAAGAAGTAGAAAAGGAGGTGAAAGTTGACTGATAAGGGTCACCAGATCAGCACGTGCCACTGGAATGGAAGGTGGAAGGTACAGACAACAGATGGTATAGCACCTCCCATTGTGCATCTGTACTGCTAGAACTTGAAGGGGTGACTGTATTGCAATGGAAATAAAGGGGACATCAGATCGGCACAAAATGGCACTTCCACTGCTGTGACCGCCCGGAGGAGATGCATGGAAGACCTCATACCCCCTGACAGAAGGAAACGGTCTATCCCCCACCATTGTCTCCTGGAGACAGACACAGAGCGGGCTCAGAGCAGAGAGCAATAACTGCAATTCCTCCCAATTTGCCATGGCACCTCTACAATTCCACTGAAGACAGATTGGTACTGATTGAGCCATACTGATTAGTATTAAATATCATGAACTAAGAAACTCCAAGACTAGGTAGCAACCTTGTTGGGAGGGGAGTGAAAGCCCTTCTTCCTAGGCGTGGAGCTCTGCCTCACCAACCAAGAAGACAATGAAGAGTTAGAGTTTCCATGGGTGGAAGTACCCTTACCCCGAGACACGTCCTGCCCATTGCCAGAATGAGCCTGAAGCACAGAGACCTTCTTGGAAGACCCACTCGCCTCGTCCACACATCCACGTGAGGGTCCAGCTGGCACCTCGGGGCCAACTGAACCCCCCCTCAACCAAATCAACCAAATGTTGGCTGATGGGTGACGAATCAGAAGGAGCAAGTGACTGAGCTCTTTGAACACCTAAAGACCCAGGCCCCACCACACTTGAGCAAGAGGCAGGGACTGGAATCCTGGAAGGGCCATCACAAACACCCACCGACTTAGACGCCACCACTGGCTGGGTTGTTGAGCAAAGAGCACCCTCAGAATCCTCATGCGGTACAGAAGCTTGAACCTTAGAATGAGGGGAGTCACCCAAAGACTCCTCACTCCTCACCCGTTTGAGATTGGCAGATGCAGCCCCCATCTCTGCACCAGAACTTGAAGCACTAGAAACTGTAGTGGCACACTGTAAAGAAGAATGAACACCAGTAGCAGAGCCAGCAGATGGTACAGGAGCAGCAGTTTGTACGGGAGTAGCAACCGATACAGGAATGTCAGCTGGTACAGTAGTAGCAGCTGCTACAGGATGCTACAGGAGTAGCAGCCGGTACAGGAGTAGCAGCCCGTACAGGAGTAGCAGCACGTACAGGAGTAGCAGCCCGTAAAGGAGTAGCAGCTGCTACAGGAGCAGCAACCGGATGAGATGCAGACTGCAAAGGTACCGGAGTCCTTGGGAGACCATGAGGAGGATGAGTACGACGTCCAGTATCTGCCAAGGGACGAGGAGGAAGGTCAGAATGAGGAGCAGGGGCCCCATGACAGTGCACAGCAGGCTTTGACCTAGAAAGAATAGAAGCAAAGGACACACCTGGGCGAACATATATAGACTTGACATGGTCCTTAACTCCGGTGAAACTCAGCCTCTCTGTGGCTCTGAGAGACAGAATTTCTTGTTCCATTTTGTAACGATCACAGTATTTAGAAGAAGCAGCAAGCTCACCACCACAATTGACACAAGATACTGGACCAGGGCATTCCACACCCTCACGAGCATCTAAACCACATGACACAGACTGCTGGAAGGCCCAGGGCAAGGTGCCTACAAGTTCGACCAATATGACCCAAATGCTGACAGTAAAAACATCTACGAGGCATAGGGACATAGGGCCTAACTCTGTACCAGTACCATGCAGCGTTAACAACAGCAGGGAGGCTCAGTGAATCAAAAGTCACATTCAAGGATGAAGTTGGCACAAGGTCACCATTCATCCTCTTTTTAATCCTCTCAACCTTTATTACATTCTGAGCTGACAACTCTTCAACAAGGCATGCCTCATCGTAAAGCAGCAATTCCTTAGCATAAACAATACCAGGAGAATGATTCAATGAAGCACAGGGGGAACATGTAATAGACAGACAGGAAAGCATGGACAAAGATAGAACAGCCGCACTCTAAGAAGGGTCAGACACCTCCACCATCAAACCACCATCAGCCTGTGGAACCACTTTAGGGGCCGCCCCACAAGCTGCGACAAGTTCTTGATGTGTACGAAAAATATTGTACCTTCTGAGGTCCACCCCAGCAGGACCACAAACTACATTGAACTTGACAAAAGGTTCAGGAGAAGGAGCAACTTCAAAATAATCCAAATTTCGCTCATGTGGGCCCTGAGATCCGGGTATACTCCTTGACCCATGCCTGCAACCCCTTATGTGGTAGCCACCGGACTGGGGAGGCAGAGCAAGGGAGGCCAAATCCCCTGCGGAGCCACATGGAACCTGGAAAGGCTCCAGAGTGGCCACAAGTAAAGGCCAAGAAGACGTGTTGAGGTCTGGGAGAGAGGCAGGTCGAGGCACATTACTGTTTTCCATAAGTAAGCACAAAAAACTTCATTCCTCCACCCCCCCACCCACCACGGAGCCCAACAAGGGGAGGCCATGCACCACAGACGACCTCCGGGATAGCAGTGGAGTATACGCAGGTAACCACCGGAGGACCTGGGCAAGGGTGACCCCAGGACGATAGGAGCCACCTGGCCCCCCAGTGCCCACTTGACCCTAGCCAATGCATGACCAGCCGATTGACTTGGTCAGGCCCAACCAGGCCACCTGTCTAGCCAGAATAAGGGACCAAAGAAGTGTATTGCTAGCTGCAGGGCGCATCGTGCAGCATCACTCAACCCCCAGGACTCCCATTTCCCAGCATTACGTGACGCCACTCACGGCAAACACGTGGGGAAGCAATAGTCATGTCCTAGATAGTAAATGGGCAGGGACTAACATCACCACCAGGCCTCCTCCACCAGTGATGTAGGGGGTGCTTGGTCCACAAGGCCAACAAATGCCGAACCCTACAAAGGTAGGCTTGCCTCCAGAGTAGGTGGCACGGCCAGCAACACTTATGTCATCAGTGCATATGCCCTGCAAGTGGGGTGTGAGTTGGAGGAAAAGGAAGAGTTTTGGAGTGAAGCGGAGGAAGGGATTCAGAGCATACCCAGGCAGGAAAAAGTGATTATGGGAGTGGATTTGAATGGGCATGTTGGAAAAGGAAATAGTGGTGACAAGGAGGTGATAGGCAGGTTCGGTGTCGGGGAGAGGAACGTGGAGGGTCAGATGGTTGTTGTTTTTTTCAAAACAAAGAGAGATGGCTGTAGTAAACACGTATTTCAAGCACAAGGAGGAGCACAGGATTATGTATAAGAGAGGGGGAAGGCGTACACAGATAGATTATATCCTATGGAGGAGATGCAACTTGAAAGAATTCAGCGACTGTAATATAGTGCTAGGGGAGAATGTAGTAAGAGCATGGGGTGTTCGATGGTAAGATGGGTCTGAAAGTGAAGACATGGAGGAAAGTGAGAGCTGAACCAAGGATTAGGTGGTGGAAGCTGAAGGAGCATCAGTAGAAAATTTAGGGAGGAGGTGAGTCAGGCATTCGGAGGCAGGGAGGTCGAGGACGGATGGACAGTAATCTCAGAAGTGGTGAAGGAGAAAGCCAAGAAGGTACTTGGGGTGTCATCAGTACAAAGGAGGGAAGACAAGGAGACTTGGTGGTGGAATGAGGAACTACAGGATAGCATAAATAGGAAGAAGCAGGCAAAGAAGAATATGGATAGAAGCAGGGACGAAGAAAGCATTCGGAAGTATAAGGAGACGAGGAACGTAGCCAAGAAAGAGGTTGCTAAGGCAAAAGAAAAGGCATACCAGAAGTTGCACGAGAAGTTCAATAGCAGAGAAGGGGAAAAAGACCTGTACCGATTAGCATGCAGAAAGACAGAGCTTAGCTTGAAGTGCAGCATGTTAGAATGATAAAGGATGCAGATGGCAATGTACTGACAAGTACTGAGAATGTACTAGGAAGGTGGAAGGAGTATTTCAAAGAGTTGATGAATATCGAAAATGTGAGAGAGAGAGAGGGTTGGAAGAGTTGGAGGTAGTGAATCAGGAAGTGCAAGAGATCAGCAGAGAGGAAGTGAGGAATGCCATGAAGAGGATGTACGATGGTAAGGCAGGGGGCCCAAATGGTATAACAGTGGAAGCATAGAGGAGCTTAGGAGAGATGGCTGTGCTGTGGTTTACCAGATTGTTTAACAAAATCCTTGAGGGTGAGAGGATGCCAGAGGAGTGGGGAAAAAGTGTTCTAGTTCCGATTTTCAAGCACAAAGGTGATGTGCAGTGCTTCAGCAACTACAGAGGTATAAAGCTGATTAGTCATGCAATGAAGATATGGGAAAGGGTGGTGGAAGTTAGGCTAAGAAGAGATGTGAGGATCTGTGTAATTTGGTTTTATGCCAGGGAGAAGTACTACAGACTCCATATTTGCTTTGAGAATGGTGATAGTGAAGTATAAAGAAGGCCAGAAGGAGTTCATTGTGTGTGTATAGACTTGGAGAAGGCTTAGGATAGGGTACCGAGAGAGGAGCTGTGGTGCTGTATGAGAAAGTCAGGAGTGGCAGAGAAGTAGGTGAGGGTGGTGAAGGACATGCACGATGATAGTGTAACAGCAGTGAGATGTGCAGTAGGAATGATTGAGGGTTTCAAGGTGGAGGTGGGATTGCATCAAGGATTGACTTTAAGCCCCTTCTTGTTTGCAATGGTGATGGACAGATTGACAGATGAGATTAGACAGGAGTCTCTGTGGACAATGATGTTTGCGGACGACATTGTGATATGTGGTGAGAGTAGGGAGGAAGCCGAGGCAGAGCTGGAGAGATGGAGCTTTGCACTGAGGAGAAGGGGAATGAAATTAAGTAGAAGCAAGACTGATTACATGTGTGTAATGAGAGAGATGACAGGGGAACCGTGAGGCTGCAGGGTGTAGAGGTGGCAAACGTAGATGAATTCATATACTTGGGGTCAACTGTGCAAAGTAACGGAAAGTGTGGTAGAGAGGTAAAAAAGAGAGTGCAGGCTGGATGGAGTGGGTGGAGAAAGGTGGCAGGAGTAATCTGTGACAGAAGAGTCTCTGCAGAAATGAAAGGGAAAGTTTATAAGACTGTAGTGAAGTTAGCCATGTTGTACGGAATGAAGACGGTACCACTGACGACAGGAGGCAGAGTTGGAAGTAGAAGAATTGAAGAAGTTGCGTTTTTCAGTTGGAGTGACGAGGTTGGACAAAATTAGAAATGAGCATATGAGAGGGACAGTGCACATACATCAGTTTGGTGATAAAGCTAGAGAGGAGAGACTGGACATGTGGGGAGGAGGGAGGAGGAGGATGCTGGAAATGGAGTTACCAGGCAGGAGAAAGAGAGGAAGGCCAAAGAGAAGGTTTATGGATGTTATGAAGGAGGACATGCTGATGGTAGGTGTAACAGAAGAAGATGAAGACAGAGTAAGATGGAGACGGGTGATCCACTGTGGCAACCCTTAAGGGGAAAGCCAAAAGGAGAAGAGCCGGAAGTCCAGCAGAGTCACGTTTCATCTGAACCTAGGGATACAACAACAGCAACTACTACTCCTGCTACTACACCATTACTACTACTACAACCACAACTACTACTATTACCACTACTACTACTACTACTACTACTTTTTAAAACAAAATCACCTCCATCCATCGGGGAATTATATCATGAAGATCAAAACCAACCATCTTAAGACAGTTCACTATTTGGAGTTATAATGTGAAGGTTAACACTAACCCTCATATTACAGTCCGTTGGCCCCAAGCACGCCAACGGCTGTGGTTACCAACCATCTATTATTACTTTTATTACTTTATATTTATTAATATTTCAGTGTTAATAAAGACCTTAATCAATTGGAGTCACTGGTCTATTCGACTCTCGACTTCAGTAGCTTTGTAAACCCTATCCACCAGAGAGACACGCCTGAGGGCTGATGATATTGTGTCCTGAGACATAGAAGTGCTCAGTTGACATCTCATCCAGGCCATAACAGAACTCTGCGGTTGACACTTCTTCTCAGAAAGAACCTCTCCCAGTTTCGAGTAGAATCTCACCGCCTCTGGACCCATCTCACACAAGGGGAGTGAATTGACCATGGTCCACATATTGGATCCTTTCTTGATAGTTTCTGTTTTTTTCTTTTCATTCCTTTTGTGTACAGCTTCGAGATAGTTCACAGTGACATGCTGCCGTGGGATCAAATAATCCTAATGTCAAAGGACGCTCTCTGACCACGTGTTCAGAAACCTCGAGCTCTGACTTCCACTCTTGTGTCATTTGATGTGTTTGCTGTTCTTTGGGTGAAATGCTCGCCGTCTAGGGCTAGCAGAGCTGGCTCAATCGTAACATCATGGCATACTTCTTGCAGCGTTTTGGCAGTGAGGTCGCATACTTCATCAAGTCGGATGCAAACAAAGCCTCCCTTCTTACAAACCATTGCATGGTTTGTATTAAAGGCAGTGCCACAGGCACAGTGTTGAGGTAGGTACTCTATTGGCCACCCATATCTCAAGGCTATGGCATCAATAAATTTTTGTTTGTTGAAATGAGAGCCTTTTGCCTTGAGAGGCAGGGTTGTCAGCCAGTTTGATGCCCCAGCCTCTTGTGCAATTTCAACTCTTTTTGCACTGGTCTGGCGTTAGATGTTCTGTTATGTGCTGCAGCTGGTCCTTTTGTCTTGCACCTCGCTCTTTCCTTATCTGTTTCTTTGTCTTTCTGCCTCTGGTACTCGATTTCACTCGTCTCAGCCTGGGTGCAAATCTACTTTGACAAGGATTCAGTGAGCCTGAGTGAATTTCTATGTTCGTAGGTTGCCACGGCTGCTGGATTTATAATGCCAAGGCCTCCCATCCTGGGTGGTAGCGCTAGAAGGTCCCTCTCTTCTGGTGTGGGGATGTGGCCATT
Source organism: Coenobita brevimanus (assembly GCF_032717465.1). Lineage (NCBI taxonomy): Eukaryota > Metazoa > Arthropoda > Malacostraca > Decapoda > Coenobitidae > Coenobita > Coenobita brevimanus. The sequence goes on along the minus strand of NC_136999.1, from coordinate 34,063,369 downwards.
GGTCAGAGATGGGAGGAATGGACCCTTAATAGCATCCACCAGTGGTTGTTGCAGCAACTCGATGTCTGGTATGGTCTTCAACAGGAAGGTCCACTTGTACTTTATACCAGAGATATATGCGCTGTATGCTGCATGGGGTTCTGTTTTTGCATGGCTGGATAATATATATCTCCTACCCATGTCTTTACCTTATCACTCACATATTAGTCTTTGAATTCCTAAATTCCGGTCACAGCACCTGGATGCCTCTGACCTTCCTAGATAGGTAATCTTGATTTTCTTACTGTATTAGGTAACGTGGGGTCTGACGGACCCCACGAAAAAAAAAAAAAAACTTCCGTTTGAGATATTTCAAAATGCTTTAATACACAAATAATTCAACCCCTTATCTTTAAATAGGGCCAGAAAAAATGAAGTTTAATTGAAAAAATATATTTTTTTTTAAAGTTTATACAAAAATGATTAAATTTTAGGTATACATATTTTAAAATTAAATCTTGCAAAATTGAAAAGTAATATCATGATTCCTTGGGTGGTCTGCAGTAGACCAATGTTGGGACCTTCTGTATACAAAAGGAGAAAGACAGCAAATTGAAATAAAAGAATCACAAGAGGGCTCAACTGAGGTTACATTATAGGTAATCTGGGGTCTAACATACCCCAATGGCTCTATAGAGCAAAATCAGAGCCAGGTACAGCTATGACCCCATCATCCCCATGAAGAGCATCACTAGGCTAGAATGTAATGAGACGGACAGATCTGTAGACCTTATGCTCTTATTTTTACAAATTAAATTTCGGGGACTGGGGTTTCTGAGACCCCACATTACCTATCTAGGGTTCACTATTACGTTTGTGCCTCTAAAGGCCTCCTGTGCATCTTGATAGTAAGTTAGTTTCATTATCAAGTTGGACTTACTTGCATTAGGGCAGTAACCTATTTCAAGACCATGAGATGTTACAAGGTCCCACCATTTCCTCACATCCTTCACCTTGCCAGCACCTACAGTATGAGATCATCTGCATAGGCTACTTGTTTTACATTGGTGTCCTCGTTTTTGATATTGTTCCAGCACTGTCATAGCCAGGGTGTACATAGCCATGGCAAAGTGGTCCCCCTGGGTAGTTCCTTCTGTGGACTGGATTACACCATCATGAGCAGTTGTCTTACCCACAATGTAGAGGTCTGCTGGTTCTTTGTAGGTGATTTCCACATATTGGGCAAATGCTAGGCATTTAACCTTGATGTGCAGCACTGTCTCCCAGTTGATGGAATTAAATGCGTTTGAGGCATCGACTAATAATACTGCCTGACATTCCACTTCCTCATATATTTTCTTCATGGAGTGAATTGTTGCCTCACCTCCTTCTTGCTGGCCTGCACACACTTGGAGGTTGCCAACTGCCTGCTTCACATTATCTGCCTGCATCACATCATCTTTCACCACCTCCATGACGCATTTTCCCATAATTCGTCTTAAGACTTCACGCACCCTGATGGGCCTACATCCAAGATTCTTATAAAAGGGGATTAGTCTGCAAGTCGTCAGTGTTTCGATGTTGTTGCACCGACTTGATGCGAGCTTCCACGCCAGTGAGGCAATGGTGTTACGCAGATCTGTTGCTACCTCCCCAGACTTGATATTACTGAGGATTACTCGTGAAGATTTTGCATCCAGGCCTGGTGGTCCTGCCCCTCCCTGCATGTGCATTGCCTTCCTCTACACCATTTCTCCAGTTATCCTGTCATATATGAAGGGATTGGGTGGAATGTAGTTCCCGACAAGCTTTGACTGGGCACTTGCTTGTCGTGCAGTCGGGTGTTTTTCTTTCAGTTGTTGCATTGTTTCTTCTGTCAGGTCAAGTACTCTGTTTGGTGATTCAGCTGACAGGGATCTTGTCGCCACTGAGACCTTCCCGTCTCATGTGGCTGCCAAAAGTCCTTGCCACATCGTTGGTGTTCTGGTTTTTTCTGCCTCGGTTGTTTATTCTCATTTGCAAGGCCATTACTTCCTCTGGTAGCTTGTCGATTTCACCTCTTTTCCATGCTTCAACCTGCCTTTGGATGGCCGTAATATTTTCCCCAATGCTTGCTCTTGGGCGGGGCTTGTTGAGGAGGGGATGTGGTATCAGTACAAGGACTTTAAGAGCGAATGAAGCAATGGGTGAGTTATTATTGTAACTGACTATTAGGCGAGTGATTTCCTTGATCATGTCAGTTGTAGCATTGCATTTGGGAGGTTCGAAAAGGGTACTTGACGGCCATCCAACAATTTCATTATATGTGGCGTTGACCTAGGTTACTGCATTTTCTTTAGATTCGCCCATCCAGTATGCGGGGTGACCTTGCATAGACCTGTGAAGCTGTTCCGCTTCCTCTTTTTTTGTGTCACTACCGTTCTGGGGACGTATAATACCTGGATGAGTCCCTCTTTCATGCACTCTTCTGTGGTGGTCTTCATCCTGACTTTCATTTCTGTCATAAATTTCCTGATGTTCCTCATTCCCAGCTTCATTACTATTCACTTCCCCATGGTGATTTAACCCACCCCGTACTTCCATATCTCTCACATCTTGGCATCTATCCCTATCCCTCGCTTCACTGTGGGGTCTTTCACTACCACGCATATCCATGTGATCATGCATATTGTCAGTGACCGCCTCATTAATTTCCATGTCACCATTCTGTCGCCTGCCTTGTTGGAAGCAGTCAAGTGCACAATCTGGTGGGTTGTGATTCCCTAACACATTCATACAAATAGGTCCCAGCCTACTGTACAGTATGTACAGTCAGGGAAAGTTCTACCTTACCCACTGTTCAGAGCATTGGTGGTCACCGAATGGTCATGAAGCAGCAGCCAGACCCCACATGTCTGGTAACTGAGTAGTAGTAAGGGTGGCCGGGGGTGGAAGGGTTTGGAGAGTTGCTCACGTCACAGCATCAACAGCCAATGATAATGCGACCGACGTATTCTCAGAGTGCAAAAGTGATATGTTGTTTATATGGTATCACACTGTTCTCTGAGTCTGTCTGTATTACTTCTTTATATAATACATGTTTACTGTCAAAAGTATGCTTCTTTGCCTTCGTTTTGTAATGTTCGATAGGAATAATAGTTACAGAGACTGACCCTATAATTAGGCTTCCCACACCATTCTAAAGGAAAACGAAGAGTCTGGTAATCGCCCGTATATACTGTTTTTATTATTATTATTTTTATTATTATTATATTATTATATATTATTATTATTATTATTATTATTATTATTACACACTACCCTACATTTTAAGTTCAAGATGAATAATTACTAGCTAACACTAGAAATGTTTGCAGATGGATATTTATAGTGGAATAACAGAGGATAAATAATTAAACAAATTTATAAGAATTTACACCCACACACACACACACACACGCACACTCTCTCTCTCTCTCTCTCTCTCTCTCACTCACTATAGAGGCTTTGTTTTTGTGTCAGCACAAAATATAAATACAGTAAATTTTATATCGTTACAAATATCTCCTGGGGAAACATCTCTTGTTAAGGTCGAGAGGGAATTAAAGGATTCAAACCCCTGTCCTAACGCAGCAAACTTCCAGAACTTTACTGACAACACTAACTCTACAGTCATCTACGTAATTTTTAAAAGAAAATGCTAGCATCATGCTGTCATCTATCCTTAACCCGCCCCGTCCCGTCGACGTATGGGTACGTTGCAACGATTTGCATTTGCCAGTCCCGGCGACGTACCAGTACATCGTGCAATTGCAATGTGCATAATTTCGACAATTTTCAAAATTCGTGCTTGATTTGCGGTATGTACCCTTGCATGACCTTCCCCTACCTGCCACAAGGCGGGGACACTCGGCGACCCCGCACGACCCACGCTAGCCCACCACTCGTCCACTCACCTGGTAGCCACGGTCCTGCTCAGACATGGCTAAGAGAGGTCTCTCAGACAGCGAAATTTATGTCGCCCTGGACACCTTTACCGGCGACAGTGATTCCCCACTGGACGACGAGGATATGGATAAGGATTATGTGCAGCCAGAGGAGGAAGAAACCACCAGCAGCGATGAGGAAGTTCCGTCTCCCAGGAAGCAGCAGTACGTGACTTACCGTGCTGCTACAGGGGGGCAGCCTGCAAAGAAGGCACGTGCAATATCCTATCCCTATCCCCAGCGTGATTTGGAACCAGAATTCGAGGACGAGGACGAGGATGAGGACGATGACGGAGCCATGGGACGTCCTGCCACATGGTATGGACGTGAGGTGATAACACATCGTGGCCCAGAGCACAAACCACGTCGTATGAGCAGGTATGGGCCTAGCATTTTGTTTGGGGAGCTCGGAAGTCAAGTGGAGGGAGTGGGGAGTGAAAGGGAAAGTCCAGGGAGGATTAGGGAAAGTGAGAGTGACGTGAGTGAGTCATTGCTCTCCCTACGTAGTGTGAGGCGGCATAGTGGATCACGTGGGCCAGTGTGGGCGCGTTCCTTATCACGTGGGGTTGTGAGGGAGGGGGAAGGTGGGCCCAGTATCCCCTAACACGTGGTCGAGCTAGGGTGCGTGAGAGAGCACGTGGTGTTGTAATGGAGGGGGAAGGTGGGGAGGAACCACTCCCCAGCACGTCTTATGCTCCCCAATATCCCCTAACACGTGGTCGAGCTAGGGTGCGTGAGAAAGCACGTGGTGTTGCCATGGAGGGGGAAGGTGGGGAGGAACCACTCCCCAGCACGTCTTCTGCTCCCCAATATTCCCCTATTTCATCCCCACAGCCCCCTAATGTTCCTCAAGGCCGTAAGGGTAAGGGAAAGGGAAAGGGTAAAGGCAGAGGGAAGAGGAGTGACAGTGGGGAAGCCCTCCGCACTCCTTCTCCCCCACCTCCCCAACCAGGATCTCCTCCCCACCCAGACGAAGGCGGTGATGGGGATGATGAGGACGAGGGATTTGTGTCGTGGGATTGGGAGGATGGGAGTGATTTTTCTCCCCTCATTCACCCCTTCACTGAGCAGGGGAGATCTGGCTGCATTGCTCCAGGAATTCACCGAAATTCCACCAGGTTGGATTTTTTCCACTTGTTTTTCAGTGAGGCATTTGTTGATCAGATTGTATACCAAACCAACCTGTTTGCAAGCGCCCAGCGCCTAGAGAGTGAAAGATTGGGAACAAGGAGTAGGCATTCTATCATCTATGATTACCCTGTCTCCCTTCCAGAAATGTTCTTATTTTTTGCCCTGGTCCTTTTGATGGGTATTAAAAGAAAGAATAGAATTCCTGCTTACTGGACTAGGAACCCTGTTATGTTTACCCCAGTATTTGGTCAAGTGATGAGCCGTAATCGGTTTCAACAAATTCTAAGTCGTCTCCATTTCTATGATGCTCACGACCCTGCAAATGCAAACAACACTGATAAAATGAGGCGAATTAGGTTGGTCTTTGATCACCTCAGGCAAACCTTTTGTTCCTCATTCTATCCCTATAGAGACCTCGTCACAGACGAGAGTCTTGTGTTGTGGAGAGGCAATATTTCATTCAGACAGTATATACCCAGCAAAAGCACCGTTTTGGGTTCAAGATCTTTGTTATGTGCGACTGTAGGACTGGATACGTGCAAGACATAGTCTTGTACACCGGTGCACAGACAGACATAATAGAAGATCGAAGTATTAGACTGTCGGGAGCAGTGGTAAAGACGATGATAGAAGACTACTTTCATCGTGGTCACGTTCTCTACCTCGACAATTGGTACATTAGCCCTCTTCTCGCTCGTTATCTTCACACGCATGAAACGGGAGTCTGTGGAACCGTAAAGGTGAACCGGTGTCACATGGCCAAGGTAGGGCGGAAACTTGCAAGGAATGAGGTTGTCTTCTTCAATGCCAACAACATCCTTGCAACAGTGTGGAACCACAACAGAGAAGTAAGCCTCTTGTCCACGGTTCACCGCCCCTTGATGCACCGTACTGATTCCGTAGATTACCGTAGCGAGAACAGGCGTCGTGTTTGGAAACCTGAGTGTGTTATGGATTACAATATAAACATGCGTCTCGTGGACCAGTCAGACTCCATGATATCGACGGTAGAGTGTGCCAGGACCACGATGAAGTGGTATAAAAAACTGTTCTTTCACTTGCTAGATATCACTGCTCTGAATTGCCACCACCTTCACGCCATGACAACAGGAGTTCAGGAAACATTTGAAGGGTTTGTGAGGGAGCTCACAAGAGAAATCTTTGCAAAGTATGCTGTTGAAAGGCCCCAACATCGCACCCGCACTGCCCCTATTGCCCAAACTCCCCAGAGAATATCCGGCCGCCATTTCCCCACTCCTATCCCTCCCCAGCCAAACAGACCTAGGCCCCAACGCAGGTGTCACGTGTGCAGTAATTCCCAGGTGAGACTCACGACACAGAGGAAGGACACCCGCTATGAGTACGTGCAGTGTGACGTGGGTCTCTGTATTCACTCATGTTTTAGTGAATATCACACGTTGATGCAATTTTAGTATGGTGTGAATGCGAAAGGACGCAGAAATTATTAGGTAAATGCGACAGACAGACGCTCAGTGAAATTATCAGTCATGTTGATCTCCAAATATTAGTATAAAGTGCATACGGGTAGAACATAAGTGAAAACATTGTAAGTATATAAATCTGCCCTAAGTTGAAACTTACATAGCGAGGGTTTTATGATGCGATATTCTGTCGCTCAGTGCAATAAATACGGCCCGTAATTATATAATTATTATTATTGGAAATTCTTACGGGTATAATATAAGTTCAAATTATTGTAAGTGCTGATATATATTCTAAGTCAAATATTCATAGCGTGTGTATAGAGATGCGATTTCCTGACGCTCAGTTGAATGAATAAGGCACGTATTAGTGAAAATAAAAGTCAGCAAGTGATAAAGTGAAGAATTAGTATATAAGTGTGTGAGTGAATTAGTATATAAGTGTGTGAGTATTATGTTTGTCGAAACATTCCTTGCGAGGGTATTTTCATGCGATATTCTCACGCTCACTTGAATAAATAATGGCAGTAAGTATGTACAGTGCATTATAGGGGTGTAAACGTGTGTAATGTAAGTGGGAAATTATAAGTGGGGTGAATAAATAAAGTAGATGATGAAACACGAGTGTTTGAGATCGTGGTTGCTACGTGAATGTGCGCTAGCATATTGCTAAATGCCCTCGTAATGAATGAAAATAATTGAAAACCTTTACAGTGGTGGAGGAAAGGTTCTATATAAAGGGGAAAATAATTGGAAAGTGATAAAACAATTTGGTATGTTGAAATACGAGTCATAGCGAGTGCGCTTACTAAGCTAATGTGCGCTAAACTTATGCTGCATGTCATCATAATAAATGAAAACATCTGAAAACACTTACAAACAGTTGTAATTGGTAAAATGTCATTGAAACAGAAGTATACAAGTAGAAAAAATGATAGGTTGACTCATACCAGACACTTAGCATATAGCATGTTACGACTCGACCAAACTCGCTATGCTCGCGTGATGGTACAATGCTTATTTTTCATATATATGTGTCTGAAATCCATTATATTGTTACTGTTATTGTTTATTAGTTCAAATTCAATAAATATAGAGGTGTTGTGTGTTGTTTCTCCCATTATTCCATACCATAGAAAACGTAAACGCATATCCAGCCCATTACAAAACACGATACCTGCCGGGGGGAACCGCACCTGTACGGACCACTTATAGACTGCAGGAACCACTTTCTTTGTGATTTTCCTTCATTTCTCGACCTAAGCGGAAGTTTTAGCAAAAAAAAATTTTTTCCCAAAAGGCTCGGGACTGGGGGATGTCATAGGTGCGGAAAACCTCGGGACGTGACGGGTTAATAAATTAACTCAAACACACCATCCCAGTCATACATTGTAGACTTACATGTGATATCCAACCTATCACCAAACCCTCCTGTGCCCCTAATCCCCCGCCTCACTCTCCTTAACATTCACTGTTGCCAGACACATGAGGTTTGGCTGCCGCTTCACATTCACCTGTCTCATACCAGTGCTTCGAAAGTTGAGTAATGCGGAACTTTCCCCGACTGTACATGGCAACCTGGTTGTTGCACATGAACACCTGATACATTTATGGTGCCTACTGGAGCACTGACAACAATACTTGAGCACTAACAACAATACTGTGGCAAGGCCATGGTGTTGATAAAATTTTTATATTGTGATATAGTATTAACCCGTTAACTGCACTATACAGCCTGGGCTTTCCCGCGACTGCTCAATACAGCCCTGGCCGCGCGGTTGCAGGTCGAATATAGCGCCACAGTGACCAAGGCTGACGGATGCAAGCATGTTGGAGCCTTTAAAAACGAAAACGAAAGCGAAAACGAAAACCAATAGGGTATCAGACACTTCGATGTTCTTCCACGGCTTTAGCAAGGTAAATATTGAGATAATATTTCGTTGTTATATACTTTGGCATGTATTCTCTCAATTCCTAAGACAAAATTTGACCTTTGGGAAATTTCAGTTTTACCCCTATGTCTGAGCACCACAGACACCTCCAAAAATCCGCAATGAGCAGTTAACGGGTTAAGAATAATAATTATGGCTACTTTTTTTAGTACTTTTAAATGAAAATTAAATCTAATGTTACTAGTACTGCTATTTTACTATTTGATTCTTAATTTTAGAACTGGCATAAATAGAGAAATGTGCTTGTTTTACTTCTGTTTTTTGCAAATAATGTGAAGTTATGAAGCAGTTTGCTCGTTTTTCTCAAGTTTTGCATATCAGTTAATATCTCATTAGTTTGTCTTATACTAATAATAATCGACTGAACTGATACTGTCATGCATTTAAAGTCTGAATGAAGTAAAACAACGCTTCTTTGTTTAAGGGTTAGATAGGTGGCCAGTGGGTGTGGTGTAATAATGTGGAGCATTGTTTAATGGTACTGGGTCTTCAGGCGTTAAGGTGTAGGGGTGAGAGTGACGTATGGCGTAGCAGCAGTGTGTGTGTTCTTACCTACCTAATTGTTCTTACCTAATTGTATCTTTACAGGAATGAGTCAAGCTCGTACTGTCCCGTGTCTTAAACCATATTTATCGTACATATCCTTAAATTTGTGAATTGTTTTAGCACACACTATTTCGTTCGGTAGTGCATTCCATTGATCAATTGCTCTGTTTGGGAAACTGAAATTCCTTACGTCTTTATCACCTCTCTTCTTTTGCAGTTTTTTGCAGTGTCCTCTTGCTGATGCTTCTCCATATGTTTCAGTAATCATTTATGTCTATTTTCTCCTTTCCTGATATGCACTTATATAGCATTATCATATCACCTCTTTTCCTTCTCTCCTGTAGTGTCGGTAGATTCAGTTTATTTAGTCTTTCTTCGTAGCTTAGGTCCCTTAAGCTTGGTATCCATCTTGTAGCGGCCCTTTGAACTTTTTCAATCTTGTCTATATGCTTTTTGAGATGAGGACTCCAGACTACTGATGCATATTCCAGGGTTGGTCTAATGAATGATGTTATTATCCTTCTTAGCATGTCTTCATTTATGTGTGTGAATGCTATTCTCATATTTGCAAGCAGTGTATACATGTTCCGTACCTTCTCGCTGATGTGGTCAGCCGGAGAAAGTCTGTTATTGATAATCACACCTAGGTCTTTCTCTCTTCCTGATGTGTATAGGGTTTTATTTCCTAACTTATAATCCCAATCAGGTCTTTTTCCACTTTTACCAAACTTGATTACATGACACTTGTCCACATTGAATTCCATTTGCCATGTACTACTCCATTCATGAAGTTTATTTAATTCTTCTTGTAGCTCTTTTCAAGAGTCTGTGTTAGTAATTCTCCTTTGTATTTTTGCATCATCTGCAAACATATTCAGATAGCTCTCATTTCCAATGTTACTGTTTATATCATTTATATACACTAAAAACATGTTTGGTGCCAGCACTGAACCCTGTGGTACTCCACTAGTCACTTCTTTCCATGATGAGTAGTTTCCTCTAAGTACTGTCCTTATTTCTCTTTTTATGAGAAAGTCTTGCATCCAACAAAACAGTTTGCCTCGAATTTCTCCTTGATGGTACAGTTTCCATAAAAGTCTTTGGTGTGGTACTGTGTCAAAAGCTTTCTTGAAATCTAAAGAGATACTGTCCACCCATCCTTCCCTTTCCTGTATTGTGTTTGTTACTCTGTCATAGTAGCTCAACAGATTAGTAACACATGATTTTCCTTTTCTGAAACCAAACTGTCTTTCTGTTATCATACTGTGTTCTTCTAGATGATTTACCCAAGCTTTTCTTATAAGTTTTTCTAATACCTTGCTTACAACACTGGTCAGTGATACTGGTCGGTAGTTGAGTGGATTTTGTCTATTTCCTTTCTTGAATAAGGGGACAATATTTGCTTCTTTCCAAATGTCAGGTAGTTTACCTTGACTCAAGGATTTCTTGAAAATTAAAAATAATGGTTTACTTAACTCCTTTGCACATTCTCGTAATACCCAACATGAAATTTCATCAGGACCACTTGCTTTTCCTCTGTCTAATCTACTTAACTCCTCCTGTATTACTTTTTCTGCTATTTGTATATCTGGTAGTATGTGTGGACATGCGTGTTCCACATAGTCCCTCTCAAAATTTTTTTCTTCTGTAAAAACTAATTGGAAATTCTTATTTAGTGTTTCACAAATATCTTTCTCTTGTGTATAAGTGATTCCCTCGTCCGTAATGGATTGTATTATATCTTTTACTTTGGTTTTGCTTCTGATATAGGTGTAAAACAGCTTTGGTTGATCACTACTTTTATTTATTATATCCTCCTCAAACTGTTTTTGGGCTTCCCTCCTTATTCTTGTATAGTCGTTTCTTGCCTGTTTGTAATTATTATATGCCCTTTCACTATTGTGTCTTCTGTATCTATTCCACAACAAATCTCTTCTTTCTTTTGATTTTTTACATTCTGTATTGAACCATTTCTGTATTTTCTTATCTGCTTCTTTGTGCTGTGGGATGTACTTCTGGACTCCTATTTCATAAAATTCACAAAATTTTTTATATACAGCATTTAAATCTTGTCCTCTAAGCTCATTTTCCCAATCAACTTCTAAGAAATACTTCTTTAGGTCTTGATAATTTCCCTTTTTATAGTTTAGGCTCTTTTTGTAAATGTCATTGCTGTTTACTATGTCATATGCTATCCTGAAGTTATAATTTAGTACTGCATGATCGCTTTTGCCGAGTGGAGGGTGATATATTAAACTGTCAATATCATTTTCTTGCCTAGTAAATATTAGATCTAGCACTGAAGGTACATCAAGTCCTCTTTTTCTGGTGGTTTCCCTCACATGTTGCGTTAAGAAAAACTCTTGTGCGAGATCCAGGAGCTTTTGGTCCCAACAGCTTTCTTGGCTATTTATATCTAGAGTATTCCAATTTATATTTGTATTGAAGTCCCCAGTTAGTATAATTCTTTCCGATTTCTCTTCCATTTTATGTAGCAATGATCTTATACTCTGAATTGTACTCTCTGCCAGGTCCTCATATTCGTCTCTTTCCCATGTGTTTGATCTGGGTGGCATGTACAAATTGGCTACAATTACTTTACCTTCAGATAAGTCGACCTCTACTGCAATCAGTTCTACTTGCGATGGTATATCTAGTTTTATTTCCTTGACTTTTAGATTTTTCTTAGTTAATATTATAATTCCTCCTTTTTTTAAATTTCTGTCTCTTCTCCATATATTGTATTCCTCTAAGTTTAGTATGTCATTGGATATCCTTGGTGTTAATTTTGTTTCAGTTAGGCATAATATTTGTGTGTGTGTGTGTGTGTGTGTGTGTGTGTGTGTGTGTGTGTGTGTGTGTGTGTTGTGACAGGTGGTGTGTGATGTGTGGTTGCGGTGTGTTTTGGGGGTTAGGTAGACACCTTGATTTAGTAAGGCGCGTTGGCATTAATAAGGTTTATTTAGTACTGGTTTTAATTACAAGATAGTGATAGAAAATTTTGAGAGTTGAGTAAGTTACCGGTATATATTTTTTAATTTTATGGAGTTTACACTTGCCCTATTATGCTGAAATTATATTAAAATTACCCTTATTACTACTGTGTTTAATGATAATAGTGTATTTAAAGCTAGGGTACTTTGATCAAATTTGTTATTTAATTGACGTTATATTTATTAATTATACGTACATTAAAATAACATTCTAATTATTACTATGCTATTTATTATTATATTATTAACGTATCTACCGTGATTGGCTGTATACGTAAGATGAGATTTTATATAAAATATGTTTTATAATAATTTAAGAACAGCCATTGTGTGTGTGTCTGTATGCATGATATGTTTACATTACATGGTCATCTAAGGTGTGTGTAATATTCCCTACCTAATTGTTTTTGTATGCCACACTTCTATACCACCTGGCCAAGCTGGTGGTGTGTATGTAGGAGCTTGTTTTATAGTTAGTGGTAGTTTTGTCATATTGATTGTTTAATACGGTGTTTATAAATCGTATGATTAGGTGGTGTGTATGGTAATATTCAGTGAATGATATTCATTGTGTGGTAACAGCTGATGTGTTAGGAAAATGGAGTTAATGTTCCAAGGATAATGGAGTGAGTAAGAGGTGTGTGACAGGGATTCCACGTCTCCTTGTTATTTGTGGACAAAGTTTATAATTGTATAATAGGCGTCAGAGAGGTACTTATTTTGTAAGTGAGGGTGGGGATCCTCATACTGTGGGTGTGTAGGCAGCGCACATGTGGTGGTGGGTGCCAGGTGGCTGATCATATAATGTATGTTGTTGACAGCAGTGCAGATAACCTCTCAGGTCAATCCCACGCTCGCTAACCGTCCCTACACACACACGCACCCAACACTCTTCCTCCCCTTCACACCGTAACTTTAATACTTTTTCACTTTTTCCAATCTTTATATAAATATTTAAAAAATTCTTTCACATATGAATCGATGTCCACTTTATGCTGGAGTGATTATCAATTTCTAAGAGCCCACCATCAGTTTTACTATGATTTCAATACGATAACACGGAGCGCCTGGCACACGTCCTCTCACTCCACCACCCAGAACAACTGCTACTACTACTACTACTACTGCTGCTGCTGCTGCTGCTGCTGCTGCTACTACTGCTGCTGCTGCTACTGCTGCTGCTGCTGCTGCTGCTGATGTTACTGCTGCTGCTGCTGCTGCTGCTGCTGCTGCTGCTACTACTGTTGCTGATGTTACTGCTGCTGCTTCTACAGGGATGAGACAGGGAATGTGAATATTGTATCGAGCAGGTTGTGGGGTAAACAGTATGCAGGGAGGTACTATATGAGGTGTGCATGATGATGTGTGGCGCATTGTAGTGTGGTTCAATGTGGTGTGGTACGGTAGTAAGGTGTGTGTATGAAATTTGATGTATTATGTGGTGTAGACTTGGAAATGGTGTTTGATGTGGTGTGGTGTGAGATATTTCAGTGAACTGCACTGTTGTCTTGTGTGTGTGTGTGTGTGTGTGTGTGTGTGTGTGTGTGTGTGTGTGTGTGTGTGTGTGTGCTGCAGTGTGCAATGTTTTTTTGTCTTGAAATGTATTGTAATGCTTGCTATTGTGTTGCGTAGTGTGGTGTCGTGTGGTGTGTTTTCTTGTAATGACCTGAGTGCTATTCTTTACAGTAGTAGTAGTAGTTGTTCCCTAGGCAGTCTGGCCGAACAGCCCTGAGTCCCTTAGGAAGGCCGTGGCCGAGAACGGGCTTTCCCACAGAGCTCTCAAAGAGTGTATGTTGTGTGTAATGCAGTCTTCCCTAATGTGCTTCATAGTATGGGGTGCTGTGTTGCATCCTGGACAGGTGTCAGCATCGGAGTCATCCAGCCTCTTCTGGTAGTTTAAGAGGGCTGGATGGTGCCCACATCTCAGCCTGGCCAGGTGAACCCTGTCCTCACGAGGGAGATAGGATTCAGAAGGGTGGATGTCAGGAGGCCGTGCATGCAGATGTGTGTTGTTTTTAAGTGACTGAATGGAGCGGCGTGTGATCTGAATGTGGATATGCATCTGGGAGCTTGTCTGAGGTGGGGCAGGGGGAAGAGATGACAGTATTTGTGTATGGTGTCGTGTGCTGGGTGTTGTTTTGATGTTCCTTGGCGTGGGTGGATGTGCTGCCATGTAATATAGTGGATGTTGTGGGTTTGTGGAGGCTGCAGCAAGAAACTGGGTGCCTCTCATGTCTAGGTGATCCTTGACTTTGAGAACTTTGGTTTTTTGATGTAGGTGGTATGTGCGTGTAGTAGTTGTGCAGCCTGTGATTATTTTTAGGGCCTTGTTCTGTATGGTCGTTAGAGTGTTGTAGTGTGTTTTCGTGAGGTTAGGAGCCCAGGCACGGCTTGCATAATTCATCACTGAACGTATGTATTGTTTGTATACTGTGGTGGTGGTTTCTTTGTTGTGTCCAAATGTTGTATGGGCAAGTGACCTCAAGGCATTAAGTCTTGGTGTTATTTTATTTTTAATGTTTGTGATGTGTCGTTTAAATGACATTGATGTATTGTATGTTACACCAAAGATTTTGTGTGTGTGTGTGTGTGTGTGTGTGTGTGTGTGTGTGTGTGTGTGTGTGTGTGTGTGTGGTAGGGGAGTGTTGTTTATGGTGGGGTGTGGGATGTGACTGTGTTCTGTTGTCCAGTTTGTGAGAAGGGTCACTGTAGATTTGGCTTGGACTATTTTGAGCCTGTTTGTGGTGAACCATTGGTGTAGTGTGTTGAGGTAAGGTTGGATGATGTGTGCAGCTATGTTTGCGTTTTGGTGCGTGCATGTAAGTGTTAAATCATCTGCATAGGAAGCTATGTGTATCTGTGGTGTGTGGGGTGTATGTCGTGCATGTATAGGTTAAAGAGTGTATGGGAGAAAACAGATCCTTGGGGGACGCCGTTTGTGAAGTTTCTGATGTTGGAAGACTGACCAGCAAATGTTACATGTGCACATCTGCCTACTAAGTAGTTTGCCAGCCATCTTTTTGTGTTGTTGTGCATGTTTGTGTTGACTATATTGTTTGTGAGGTTGTGGCGAGGGATGGCATCAAAAGCTTTGCTGATGTCTAGTGTGATTAGGAGTGTTCTCTGTGGTGGCCTAACTGAATTCATGCCATCGAAGACTCTCTGTGTAAGGTCTGTAAGAAGGGTGTTTGTGGAGTGTAGTGACCTAAAGCCATGTTGTGATTGGGCTAGGGGAATGTGAGGTGTGACTAGTTGTAGTGCCAGTCGTTCAGTGACTTTAGAAGGGGTGCAGAGGAGTGTAATGGGGCGGTATGAGGAGGGTAACGTGGAGTCTTTGTTGGGTTCAGGGATAGTGATGATATTGCCATGCTTCCAGATGTTGGGTATTATGTTGTGTGAGTAGCTGTAGTTTGATATGTTGGTGAGTGCTTGTATGCCTTGTGGTCCAAGGTGTTTAAGGTGAATGTTGCTTATGTTGTCTGGTCCACAAGCAGATGAGTGCTTGAGGTTGTTAATGATGTGCTTCGTCTGGTTGTAAGTGAAAGGTGCGTAGTCTGGGTCTGTGGGGAACTGTCTCTTATGTCAGATGATACATCGGTCTTCGGGATGGGGGTTTAGATGGCTGACTCGTGAAAAGTGATTGATGAGAGTGTTTGCTTGTTGTTTGTTTGAGGGAATGGTGTCTGTTGTTGTGATGGCAGCGTGTGATTGTATGGTGTTGCTGTTGGAAAGTGTGATGCTGTTTAGTGTTTTGTAGAGTTTGCTGATGTTTGTTTTGTGGTCAAATGTTTGGAGGTAATTTTTCCAGTTTAGTGTTTGCTGTTCTGATATTTCATTGTTTATTTGAGTGTTGAGTTCTTGTATTTGTTGTGCGGTGTCTTGTGTATGGGGTGTTGGCGAGTGTCGTAGTGTGTCCCGCTGTCTAATGAGGCCTTGAATTTCTGGTGTGAAGTTGTGGTTGTGTCTCTTTCCGTTGCCTCTAGGGATGTGTCTTTCGTCTACGTTTTGTATAATTGTATTGAAAGTGTGCACAGCAGTGTTGATATTTGTGATGGGTGTACTGTTTAGTGTTTCGAAATGTTGTTCTGTTTCAGTTGTGAAGGCCTCCCAGTTGGCTCTCTTATAATTAGTGTATGTGTGTTTGTGGCCAGCTTCGGTGACTCTGGTTTTGGTAGTGATGATGTCTGGGAGGTGATCAGAACCTAGGGTTTTGACCACTCTCCAGGATGTAGTGGGGGCGAGGTTTGGGGAGCAGAAGCTAATGTCTGGGGATGATGGGAGGAAGAGGGCTTGGTGTGGGATATGGGTATGTTGGTCTAGATTGTTCAGTATGAAAAGATGATCTGTCTGGGTTTGTAGTACCAGCCCTCTGTCTGTATCAGGGTTGTTGACATGCCAGGCCGACGACTTGGCGTTGAAATTACCACCCATGATGATGTTGGGTATGTTAGTGATGTGGTGTATTTGTGGAGAGTAATTGTGTGGTACTGTGAGGGACGATTGGGGGGGAATGTATGTGTTAGCGATTGTTATGTGTGATTTGTTACCAGTCCGTATTTTAATTGATTATATTTCTGTTATGGTGTCATGTGGGGGGAGAAATGACTTTGTGTGTGCACTGGTATCTGCAAAGTTGATGGATTTGTGTACCAGGGTGATGAGCCCACCGCCATCGCCATCGGCCTGGTCTTGTCGAATGGTGGTGAAGTTATGAAATGTCGGTGTTTTCTGTGCTCTGTGTAGTTTTGTTTCTTGTAAGATGGCAATGTGTATGTTATGTTGTTTGATGAATTGTGTGAATTCTTGTTTATGCCATCAATGTTTAACTGAAGGATGTTTATGTTGTGTGTGCGATGTGTGTTGGCTGCTGCAGCACGGGGGGGAGGTGGTGTGGGTGGAAGGGAAGGGGTGGGGGGAGGTTGTGATGGGGGTAAGGGCTGAGGTGGATTAGGATGGGTTGGAATGGGAGGAATTGGGGGACTGGTTGGTGTGGGAAGGATCGATGGGTTTGGCTGTGGAGGTGTGAAGGAAGTAGGAGTAGGAATGGTGGGGGTGTTAGTGGGTGGTGGGAAGGAGCATGAGGAGCAGGTCCAGGTGTTTGTGTAATGTTTTCTGGATGCAAGTGTTGTGCAGGTGTAATGGGTCCAGTTCTTGCAGGAATTGCACTGAACTGAACCCTTTGTCTGTCGGCTCGACGGGATAGGTTTTGAGCATGTTGGACATATGTATTTGTTGGAGGGTCCTGGGTTGCTCTCAATGTCCGCGGCTAGAAGAAGTCGTCGAGAAATGACAGCCAGGGAGTCATCATACCGTGGTGTAGAATATTTTTTGTAGCGTGGTGTTATATAATATACTGTAATGTGGCTTAGTGTAGTGCATTGTTGAGTGTTGTATGTGATATGTGGTAATGAACTTTTGGTGTAATATGTTACTTTTATGTCGAGAAAAGACCCTTCCAAAAACGTCAAACAGGATAAAGCTAAATACAAATTGTGTCAAATAATCAAAAGATACGTGAACATAATTCTGACACAGTCAAACATTAGACTAACATAATTTGATTTGGTGAGTGATGAACAGGGTGGTTTTACGCAGTGGTAGAGGATCTATTGATTAATTCGGTATGGGCGATGATGAAAACAGTGGATAAAGCATGTGAGAAGGAATGGAAAATACTTATGGAACTTATGGTACAGAATGAGGGAGGGCAAGTTAAACAGAGTGGAAGTATGGAACAGATGGTTCAGAATAGGGGACAGAATGTCAAAAAGAGTGAAAACATGGAAGGAGGTATGTACTGTATTTATGTATGAATGGCAAGGATGGTTTAGAATAAGAGAAAGCAGTTTAAACAGAGTATATATTGTGGAATGAAAACTGCTCGATTTTATCCAATTTCAGAAAGGCCTCTAATTGAGGAAGTTAATGAGGGCTATATCTAACTCTTCTAACTCGAGGAGCTTTTCTGTGATAGAATCAAACAGACTGAAGTGGCGTGGATAAAATATGGATGACGTCACTGAACTGATGAGATTAAAAGTTATTTACATGGCAGCGAAGCATATGTAAATATTATTTTAGGTATGTAGCTTACATGAATACCTGTAACATATGCTACTGAGAACAGGTATTTTTAAACAAACATTTCTTGCTACAGAATCTTGCCGTACTGGTAGTGGTCTGGTGTTGATGGCAGCCGCTTTGGGAAGATTTTGGCTTGGCCTGTGGGTGTCCTGCCTCATGGTCCACGCCCGCCTGCCCCGATGCTGTGGTATGGTGTTCGCTTGTAATTAATTATGCTCAGTACCATCACACATCGGATGTAGTTTTATATGCAAAAAATGTGTCACAGCGCCTTGGAGTATTAATAAGGAATAATAATATCCATATCGAGGGAGTCAAGGGCTTGCCATAGCAGTTTTGTCCAAATATAGGAAAAATTCTTCCGCTCTTTTAAAGCTTTGAACGAGGTCACCAAAAAGGATGAAATGACACTATTGTTAGAGCACACCAAAATACAATAACACGAAAAAGTAGACAACGTATTACACGAATTTAACTACCTAAATATGCAGAACATTTACCATCCCTCGAGCACAGAAGTGAAGGTCAGTTCAAAATTGTACATGATAGGAACAATTTAATAGGCCAGGTTTTCTGTAACGATGTGAAAAATATTTATCTCGGGTTATGGTGTGTGACAGTATGTGGAATGCAACTCATTTTCAAATACATAATAATTGCTCTTAAAGACTGATGTATGTTAAGTTAGTGCTTTCCTTGTACTGTTAGTTTTGGTAAGCATCCAAACACATTTTCCCATAAAACGGAGGAGGTTATAAGGATAAAAAAAAAAAAAAAAAATGAACAGACATATACAAACACTGGGAAACTATCAAAGTTCCACTGAAATGAACTAGCATCTGTTCACCCATCTTTAAGTTTAAACTTGAAAAAAATCATGGCACGACCTTACAGCCTAATCGAATCACACATATTTGAGCTTCGTAATGCTATGTAGGTAATGAAGAGAGGTATGCACCTCTCCCACGCTGCCGGCCGAAGTTTCGTGTCTTGCGGGGATGGCTCCTTTGGTGTTATCATTGTCTATACTCCACAATTTATTCATTCCCTACTCCCACTGTTATATCCATGCCCACACCAGCAAACTGAGCCGTCCATGCAGTACATAAGGTACATCCAGATGAATTCTACTGGAGCACTATTTACGGATCGTCCTAGGCAAGCTACAAAACTATTCAGTTTCGTGATATTCTTTTGTTCTGGTACCGAACAGGGACGCCTTCACGTGGTGGTACCGATATAGCTGAGCAACCCCTCCTGTCAGGTCGTATTAACGTTACTCATCCCTCACTATCCCCTGAGAGGAGGAGGTGAACTGCAGGAGGAGGACAACTTAAGCCTGCATTCCTCTGGGGTCACATCTCACATGAATCTGGGGCTGGAACTACTATACTGCCACTACTACCATTACTTCTTCAACAACAACAACAACAACAACAACTACTACTACTACTACTGCTGCTGCTACTTCTTCTTTTGCTACTAGTACCATTATTACAACAACAACACCAGTTACAACTCTTACTACTGGTACTACTACTACAACTACTAGTATTACTATTGCGTTTGTTCCAGACCTGAGCCAATCTGCGAGTGACCTCCATGCTGCACTGGACGCCATGTTGGCCACACAGTCATGCAGTCGCTCCTCCGTGCTTGTGCTGACAGATGGCTCGTACTGGACCTCCCTCGTGTCCAAGGTTAGTATTATCTACTATTCCCTCATTTTTTATATGCTGAAATCTGGGCACGGCCGTAGCTTTCTGTTCCCTAAGTCCCAGCAGTCGTCCGATGTACCATACACCTCCACATGACACCACTTTGGCTTTAACACCCACCGTCCATACTGAACACATCAGGGTTTAAAATAATTGTGCTGTGATCACAAATTGTGCAGTGATCAGTCTGATTTTTGCATTGATTAATCTGATTTTGTGTAGTGAAGAAATTGATTACGTGCAGTCAAAAATACTTGTTGGGTAAATGGAAAACGTTTGACAATAAACTCTACTCAGAATTTCTATAGTAGTCTCATAAATAATTTACAAAGAGATAGCAAGAAGTTAAATGTTATTATTTAAGCTTTTTTATTTTATAAAATATATAAGCATTCCTAAGTTTCGTTCTTTATTATAATTTTTTTCTGGCGATTTTGGAAATCTCACGACAGGCAATGGGGTCTGGGAGTCTCACAGACCAGTGTATCTAGCAGTGTTGCTGTGCCTGGTTTTGTATCCTAAAAAACAACAAGGATTGTGGGGAAATATACTATACGAGTATATATTGTAAATCCTACACATTCACTTTGCTTCTCTTTCTCACCCAGTACCCTAATTGTACTTTCTCTGTTCAACTTGGGTAAGAGTAAGAGCAAGATTTATGTTTGAGTTATGATGAGTGTTTTTTTTTTTTTTTTTTTGTAAAATAATGTGAACTGTAGTTTTTCCATTGGTTAAACCAGCAATTTATAGGAACTATGTCCATTTTCCGTGTTTTCGAACACAATTTCTCAAATTATTTTTCTTGTACATTTTTCCACATTCATTAGCCTCCATTTATTTCATAATCAAGTTTATGGAGATGTGTAAGAATAGTTTTTTTTTTTTTTTTTCTAAATATCCTTAGTTAATTTCTTACTTATTATATGTAATCTTATTACAAAACATATTTGGTATGTGAATTCAAAATTGTATTACTGGGAAATATTAACTTTATATAGATAGATAGATAGATAGATATAGATATAGATAAATATTGTTATGAGATGGGAGGCCAGTGATGGCAGAAAATACATCAGCTGAAGAAATTTTAATGTCAGCCATGCGGAAGTCAGAGGGGGGAAGTGATGGCGGAACAGTACTGAAATCGTCTAAGGTGGAATTGGAAGTGAAAGTCTGTGCGAAGAGATCTGTTTTATCAGTAAAAGAAATAGCTACAGAACCATCAGAGTTGAAAAGAGAAGGGAAGGATGGTGAGGTAAAGTTGTTAGAAAGGTTTTGGGCAAAGTGCCAGAAGGAACAGGAAGAATTTGAGTTGGAGAGTTGAGAGCATTTAGTATGGATGAAATTATGTTTAGCGAGCGAAGAACAGACTTAGCACGATTCCGGGCAGAAACGTAATGATGATGTGATTCAGGGGTGGGTTGACTCTGGTATCTTTTGTAGGCCCTCTTCTTGTCACGGAGAGCATTTCTTGCGTTAGACAAAGGATACGAGAAAGGAATGTATGCTTCTATGCCTGAGAGAAAAACCTCCGTAATGCGCAAGGCACACCCAGATGGTTCCCGGCCATGGAAGCAATAATCATTCCAGGGAAAATCAAAGAAGTACTGCCTGAGGTCCTCCCAATCCGCAGCTCCAAAGTGCCACAGACGATGTTTCTTTGGAGGGTCCACAGGCTGTACCGGAGTGATAGGACAGGTTAAGGTGATAAGGTTGTGATCAGAGGAGCCTAACAGAGAGAGAAAATTAACAGTGTAAGCAGAAGGATTAGTTGTAAGGAACAGGTCAAGAATGTTGGAGCTCTCTCCAAGGCGGTCTGGGATACGGGTAGGATGCTGTACAAGCTGCTCTAGGTCATTAAGGATAGAAAAGATGTAGGCTTGTTCACCAGGTGGATCAGTGAAAGGAGAGGAGAGCCAAAGGTGGTGGTGGACATTGAAATCTCCTAAAATGGAGATTTTAGAGAAAGGAGAAATGGATAGAATGTGTTCAATCGTTGAAGTAAGATAGTCGAAAAATTTGTGATAGTCAGTAGAATTAGGGGATAAGTAAAGATCACAGATATATTTAGTCAGAGAATGACAGGAAAGCCGAGTAATTTATATAAAATCTATAAACAGTACTTACAATATTTACTCAGTCTTACTTGCCAACAGCAATTAGCAAATGTTGATTGAGAAAATTACAAAGCTGACTGGAGCTGGGCTGTAAACATCATATGGATTGAACATAATCCTACTGTATTCCTCCCAAGGTTACACTGTATAATTTATCAGTTGCATGGTTTCAAAATGGGTGAAGTCAACATTATGTGTGTACTCATATTTAAGTTCATCTTAGGTAATGGTTGATGTACTCGTACTTATGTGTATGGCTTAGAATAGCATAGTAGTTTTTAGTGGCTATAGAGGAGAGTGAAGGTTTAGTACTGCACGGTAGTCCAGTGATATGTATTACTCAGGTGCTGATGCATGGGCTGGAGGTGTGTCTAGGCAGGTCACAAAAACTGATGTATTCTGAGTGAAACAGAATTTATGTGAATGTCCTATGCATTGATGATGGACGAGTTTATCTGGAGCAAATGTGAAGTTGCAATGATGATGGATGTTGTGGCTGTTTATGATAGCCATTTCACAAGGGACTGTCTCAGCTGGCTGAAACATGAAGATGTGCACTGGACAAAGGTGAAATGCACGCAATGATGTGCGACATTTACGAGGTATGTTCAATTGTTGTTTCACTAGCGAAGGTGGCCATTTCCTGTTTATTGGACACAATGATGACTTATGTTTTGGTGTTGAGGGTGACTAATGAGTCATCTTTTTTAGAAGGAAAAGGGTATATTTGAAAGATCGTGAAAAAATCATATGAATGGTGTATGAACTACTATTAATGTTGGTGTGAGTGTTTTTGCTAAGTATAGATAATCTATGATCAGATTCCTTTCCTCAAACAATGGCTTCAAAACTATGCTTAATTACGACCTGACGGATTGTATGGCGTAGACTGCGAGTTGGAAGTAATTCAATGGTGATCCTTCTGTTACCCACATTAGCAATTCCTTTCATGAAAGACTAATAATGAGGTGAAGTATTGTATAGCTGAAGTATTATGTCATTATGTTCCATTATCAATGATATGTGTTGGAAAAGTGAACGATTTCCTTCTGGTGCATATACTTTTTCCACAATGTTTTGAGTTGATTTCTCTAGTCTTTAGTAGGTTCTCTACAATCGTCATCATTACACCATTCTGGTTATCAGCTAGCTTACTTTGATGTTAGATCATTTGTGCAATCTTGTTAAATTTGTTATTTACTTCTTCAAGATCATTTTCTGTAGCCAGTTCAAAAATGTTACCTAGAATCGCATCAGCTAGACCTGGGTACCAGCACTGTCTGGTGGTGGCTGGGCCATAAGCAAAACGCCATCCCCAGCCAGCACTGGCCCCGACCCCTGAGCATCCTGAGTAGGACGAGTAGTGGGCTCCACACCAGAGATCTTTGGTAGCAGTGCTTCTATCTCTGAGCACTCTGAGGAGCCACGGCGACACTTACCATACACGAGGGACGTTGGGAGTTTTGAACGTGTGAAGGCAGGGTGTAATATCAACACGGACACTTGCCACAGGAGGAACCGGGATGAGGGAGGCACTTCCAGATGCAGGAAGCACCACCCCAGAGGGGACACCCCCTGAGACAGGAGGTGCCTCCCTACAGGAAGCACAGCAGTTTTCAGGCTGCACCCCCTCAGTAGAAAATCCGGCTGAGAAGGCCGGGAAATAGAACTCTGAGAGGTTAATGGGGTATTGTGTGATGGCAGGAACATCTGCCAGGTAGCTTTAGGGCGAGACAAGACAGCAGGAAAGGTAACCCCAGGGTGAGTGAACCTCTCCTTTACCTTGGCTTTTGCCTCAGAAATGGAAATTTTCTCCGTTCGGACAGAAACAATTTCAAACTTGTATACATTGCAATCCCTTGAGGAGGCTGCATGTGCTTCTCCACAGTTCAAACATTTAGATGGTTGAAAACAATCAACCGTATCATAGGAAACACCACCAAAATTTCCACAGACCTCCAGAAGGCCAGACGCTTCCCACCGGGAAGAACAGCGAACATGACAAAACCTTTGACAATACAGTAATAGCATCTTGTAGGTCAGGGAACATAAGGTTTAACCTTAAGCTTCCAACATGCAGCAGTGACAACCTCCGGCAAAGTAAGGCGATCAAACATCAAGATAAAAGTGAGCGTGGGTGTTAAAACCCCATCAACTTTCTTCATAATTCTCTGCACTGCTACAACTCCCTGAGGAGCCAGCCCCTGCAGGAGGGAAGAATCAGAATAAATAATCAAGTCACGAGAATACACAACCCCACGTGACTGATTTAAGGTCAAATGACAAGAGGCAGACACTATAACCGGTGACCATAGTAAGGGACTGGATGTGTGAACTCTCCTCTTCATTCCTGGCCTCTAGCAACAAAGAACCATCACCCTGCAAGGAGACCTTAGGGGTAAATCTACATGAAATAACTGGCCACTGTGAATCTGAAAACAGTTCAGGTTCCTGAAGGAAGTACCATCAGCCATTTTGAGTTCTATGTATTTTGTATAAGAATGCTTCATAAAGTTGCCCGGTATCAGCTCGATAGAAGAGACATCTGGATTCATAGTTTTGGCAGATGACCTGGAGGGCAAAGGGTCACCGGCTAGAGAGTGACCAGGTGATGGCAACTTGTCCAGCTGGTCACCAACCAATCAAGTGGTTAAGGAAGTGTCTAATGTATCCATATGTACATTTGTGACAGATGAAATGGCACCAGGAGTCAAGTGAAATCGCCTACCAGGGAGTGAGGGGACTGAGCACGGTCTGATGGGATCGGGGTACCTCGTCCCCAGAGGATGACCAAAAAAGGACACCCCGTAATGTGAAAGTTTGCTCCCTCCAGTGCAAAGACCCCCTTCCTCAACATCCCCCAGCCCTGATACCCAACCAACCAACTCATGACAGCACCAAGGTGGTCCCTCTGGAGGGCGGCACCGATGAGCCACACTGGTATCGTATGTTTTGGGCAGCGCTTAGTCAGACCCCTCACCCACAACCCTACCTGTATGTGAGACCCTGCCAGATGTTATTACATCCGTGTGCAGGATTGTGGAATCACGACAAGGTGGCTGCGCACTGAGGGGAAGGTTGTAGAGGTGTAGATTTGAAAGTCATTGATAGATGTTGGAGTTGTTTGCAGAATCACAGAGCTGCATTGTACAGTAGATAGCTGTACATCGTAGTTAAGTAGATAGGTGATCGTTGATTGTAGTTGATTGTAGTCCTCTAAATCATACAGTTGTGTCTTTTTGAATGCTGCCTCTTCTTTCTTCTTCACCGCTTCTGTACCACTTCTCTTCTGTGTTCTTTTACAGCTGTTGTTTACTGCTGTTTTTTACCACTCATGTTTACTGTTGTTGTTTACCACTGCCACCAGTATCAATACTATGTCCCCGTCCCACACTGCCACAGGCTCCAACAGCAGAAGTCCAGTATAAGAAGGACGTTGCTCAGTGAGTTGTTCTTCCTATGATCAGCCTTTCGCTGTACAGTACACAAGATCAGTTGAGGCGAAAATAAACAGTGGCTTCTTAAGTTCACTGCCTTTATATTCAAAGTAATTACTCTTAATACTTTCAACCTCACTATTTTCACAAGCACTGACGATACACAAACTGCAATAACACTTCACTGTCTTCCAACAACACTTCACTCTTATCAAAAGTACTGGAGATAATCTTCACTAACTGCATTGACAATGATTTACACTCAAAGTGAACTGAAAACCGACTGAAACTGCTTTAGTCTCTTCCCCATCCTTATATAAGCTTGCATTGTTCTAGAATGATTTATATTCTAAGAGAAGCAACAGTTGCGAACTTGGAGATATCCAAAATATTCAGAGTTTTCTTACACTGCATAGCACTCTAAATTATTTAGCAAACTAATATAAGTTAACATAATTTAACAGTCACAAAAATAAAACATTTTACGAGGAGCACAGAAATTAATGTACAACTTACAAAATATCTACGACCACCAACAGCAGGCTAACTAGCAACTCTGACTCGTAATCGAAGTACGAAAGTGTGAGAAACATCAGGAACTCTCTAGCACTACCTAACTGGCAAATCCCGCTTTTCAACCTACCCCCTCCCTAGCCCTCTTGTCGTCCCAACAAAACTACACAATGTAGACAAACATAAACCATAATCCTAATGAAACATCTAACTATAGACAAAATAATCCTTCAACTTATTAAGTCTTATCCTATGCCACTTCCGACGGTGTCCCTGCTCCTCCTCACAGTCCACTCCTCCTGGAATGTCTTGATCCTCTTCCTGATGCACTTCTTCCACTGGGAAACTGTCACCATCCTCTTGTACTTTAGCTCCTTGGTCGTCCACAACATTCTCGGCTGCAGAAGAGCACGATTCCTTGGAGACGTACCAGCTGTACTGTCCTGGCCCATGGTACACATGGACTGTCTGTTCACATGTACCACCTTCGGGTGAGACTTGCTGCCACCCTGAATCTGGTATGTAACATGTGATGGGTGGTCCAGCACAGTGTACAGCCAGTCCGATGGGTTGTGCAGCTTTGGTGACTGTCCCTTCTTCCGCTGAGGAATGTATAACCAAACTTGGTCACCTTCCTTGAAGCTCATTTCACATGCCTTGGCATCATACTTGCACTTTATCACCTCCCCTGAAAACTTAAGGGCTCCTCACACTTGATGATGTAAATCAGCCAGCTTTTCTTGAAGATGCTTCACATAGCTGGAGATGTCTGTAGGCAGCTCTTCTCCAGGTGGTCTTCCCATTGAAAAGTTAATGGGTAACCATAACTTGTGGCCCAACATTAGTTTTGCAGGGGTGTAACCAGTAGACTTATAGGTGCAGACCGATATGCGATCAAAAACGCAGGTAATTTGTGGTCCCATTCCTTTTGTCCCTCTATGCAGTACTTAGCCAGTTCTTGTCCCAGGGTACAGAGTAATTTCTCCACCATCCTATCCAGTTGTGCCCTTAGTGAGGTTGCCCTGGTCTTCTTGATCCCCAGTAGCTTGCAGCACTCACAGAACACAGCAGACTCAAAGTTTCTGCCCTGGTCTGAATGAAGCTCTTCTGGCATCCCAAAATGACAGAAAAACTGGTCAACCAACACGTCAGCAACAGTCGCAGCCTCTTGATCGGGGGTGGCATATGATTCTGGCAACTTTGTGAAATAGTCAATGGCGACATATATATATATATACCAGTTTCCTCCTTCAGTGAGTGGCAGAGGTCCAGCAATGTCCATTGCGACTCTTTCCATCAGTGCACCCACTTGGCACAGCTGGAGAGTGGCGCAATCACGTTTCTTGGGTCCCTTCTTGGCACAACACACATCACCGGCCTGACACCACTCTTCAACATCCTGAAGCATGCCAATCCAGTAGAACCTCTGTCACAATTGGCTTAGAGCTTTCTTCACTCCCACGTGCCCAGGAGTGATCTGCTTATGAGACTCATCCAAGATCCCGGACCTCATTTTCTTCAGAACCAACAGTTGCCAGTACTTGCTGAGCCCATCTTGTGTCTCCCACAGACTCTCCACAAGTCCGATGTTCAAACAAAGAAGGTCCCACTGACTCCAGTAGCTCTTGGTTGGAGGGCTGACTCTAGAAACCTTTTCCCAAGATGGTCGCACTGTACTCTGCTGCAGACACTCTAGCACTGGTTGTAAATCTGCATCCTCCATCTGCATCTTCTTCAGGTCTTCTGCATCTGACACTGGTCCTGTCACTGCAGTATGGCTGCATTTCTTGCTATGGTCCTCTTTTTTATTACACTGCTGGCACTCTGGGTCACAAGGCCAATGACTCAGGCTGTCAGCATTCCCATGTACCCACCCAGGATGGTGCTGGACCTCATAATATTTCTGGTCCAGCTTCCTGAGGCAGTGTGCCAGTTGTCCTTCTGGATTCTTTAACATCATCAGCCACTTCAGTGATGCATGGTCTGTCCTAATGATGAAGTCTGTCCTGATACAAGTAAGGATGGAAGAAATCAAGGCTCATCAGTGCCAAGAGCATTTTACAGGTCACACAGTAATTCTGCTTCAGTGGCTTGAGCTTCTTGGTCTAATATGTCACCACATACTCTGTCATCCTTCATCTGCGACAGAACTCCACCAGTTCCATGGTCACTAGCATCACAGTCAAGATAAATGGCTGACTCTGATCAGGGTATGGCAATACTGGAGCACTGACCAGGGCATGCTTGAGTTCGTTGAGGGCTTTCTGAGTCAGTGTTTTCCATGCAAATTTCTGCTTCTTCCCTATCAGCTTGTGAAAAGGTGCAGCTATTGTTCCAAAGTCCTTGACAAAACGCCGATAGTAGATACAAGCCCAGGAAACTCTGTAGCTCTTTCACACAAGTTAGAACTGGCCAGTTTTCCACAGCTGCCACCTTCTCTGGATCAGTACGGATGCTTCTCTTGCCTGCAATGTGTCCCAAGTACTTCACTTCCTCCTGAAACAAGTAGCACTTCTTGAGGTTCAGCTTGAGGTGAGCTGCTCGGATCCTGTACAACACCTCCGAGAGCCTCTCTAATTCCTGGTCGAAATTCTGTCCAAAAACAATTACATCGTCCAGATAGATGAAAGCTGTCTGCTAGTGCAGGCCTTCAAGTACGCAATTGATGAGATTAAATGACTGAATATAATTGAAGTCTGACGGCGCAACTGCCAGGGTCATATGCCGCCAGAGAGCAAGGTAAATGATGCAGTAAATAAAAGGTGCATATTCAAAACAAAGTCAATACTCGTTAGTAGAACCAATACACTGAAAATAACAAAAGAATAGTTCATAAAATATCAATTACTTATAAAAATGGAAGGAGGCCTGCCTCCTGAAGAAAACCAAAAACATCAGTAAAATCACTAGAGGCTCCACCGAGCATCAAGGGCAGACAGTAAGTGCCATCTGCCCCCTTATGCCTATGGAGGAATCTCTGACATATGTACCCCAGTCTCGGACACTTGACCAGCAAGTGAGACAAAAGGGGAACAAGGCAACCATCACAGTGTGGTTGAGTCTCACGCTCATTAGGAACCCATGTTTAAGCCGACAGTGCCCAATGTGAAGCCTATCAAGAGCCACCTCCAATTGCCAATGCACGGAGGGGAGAACACTTGGTACAACCACTCTCTGAAACATTTCTTTTAGTTTATTATGAGCAACACCATCCCAGTGTCTCTGCCAACATGTACGAATTGCGCACTACAAGTAAGGTGTAACATCAGCAGTAGGAAGCAGGTAGCCTGTTAGAGGCAGTTGAGAAGATGCAGTTTTAGCTAATGTATCTGCCCTTTCGTTGTTCACCACACCGACATGTGAGGGAACCCAACAGAACTCCACATGACGGCGCGAAGGCCAACAAGGAAAAGAGCAGTCAGTTCCACTGTATACACTGAAGTATTAGCAGGAAGGCTACTGCCCCTACTAAAGGAAAGGAAGACAACACCGAAGCCTACTCCAGTGTCAGTCTTCGACCCATCAATATAGACGTGGACTGAACCCTCATGAGTGCATGATCTAAAAAGAGACAGAGGGACACCTGAGAGGGAAAGGAGCCCTTTTTTTTTTCAACAACGGACTTACAAAACGTCATGTGAGGGAGTAGCCAAATACCCACCCTTGGGATCCGATGTGGACAAACTGCCAGTCTCGGATCAGAGAGGGCTAACAGAAGGGCTTTAGGTAACTAGGACGGGTGTGATAAACAGAAGATCGGGAATCTTGGGAGATGATGGAACAAGAAACTGAGTCCAGAATGGGGTGAAGACGATACCAACACATCATCAACGACTGGCATCGCAAATCCAAGGGGAGTACACCAGCATCCACCAACAAACTTGAAATCGGGATGATCTAAATGCCCCAGTTGCATGACATACAGTCATAAGAAAAACTATCGTTACCCTTCAGAGCTATGCACTATGATACAACGACGAAGTGTTGTGGAATGACGGGACAGGAAAGTTTGTACCTCAAACCCGTGAATGTCGGTTATGTGAGACAGATATTAGAATTTGTGCTAGAGGTAACAAAAACTAATTAGATCGTTTGGCCTCTGTGCATAGAGACAATACACTTTATTACCCGGCATTAAATTCATTAAATAAAAATACAACCGAATGGTCTAAAGTCGGCAACACACATGCAGACGGGCAATGAGTATGTGCACCCATGCCAGACGTATGATAGATCTTCAGCTGATACAAGCCAAGTTAGTAAATTTCAGTGTAATAATGATATGTATTGCTTTCTACATATAATAAATGTTGAGTACAAGGAAAATAATAATACATGTTCAGTCTCATTGCTTTAATATTTTGTATACCCACCCCCTGCATCCAAAACAACCTCTAGACGTCTGAAGCATCCAGCTGAAGCATTTAACCACCCATCTAAAGCAAACAAATGAACTCGTGCACCCCTGCCAGACTATCATAAAAAAAAAAAAAACAGTCGATGCCTACAGATTTAATAGCCTCCAACATAATTTATTTGTTGTATTATATAGATAATAAGTGTTGAATAGTAGGAAAATAATAAACCTGCCGAGTTTCATAATTAATCCCCAGCGGGGGCTCAAGGTAACGCAAACATGTCCTATATATTTCCTCACCATATGGCTTATTCTTGCTCATTATTCCAACTCTTGTAATGAGATTGTGATATGGCAAGACTAGATAGGGGAGGGGCGAACAGCAAGGACCTGCCCACATAGCCCAACTAACGTTCGTATAGCATCAAACATTCCTGAGGTAACGATACTTTTTCTTATGACTTTACACTAGCAAGATGCACAAAACTAAACAACCGGAGACGGGCATCTGTTGCAGAGGAGTAGATCTCACACTCATAGTCAAGTTTTGAAAGAATAAGAGACCCATGCAGCAAGAGGAGGGTCTGATGGTCAGCAACCCAAGAGATATAAGCCAACATCCTCAATAGGCAAGCAGCATTAACAGAATGAATATGAGGAACCCAGGTTAGTTGCCTATCAAATAGAAGATCCCGAAACTGCGTCTCTTCCACACAGGATCTCCTCCGACCATAGAGATACAAGTCAGGGTCTTGGTGAACCACCTGAAGATGACAAAAATGCATAGATACAGTCTTTGTCAAAGAAAAACGGAAGCCACGAGATTTTGCCTAGTCAGAAATTCAATTAAGGCCCAGGTGCAACTTCCTCTCTATCAGAGACATTCTAGTTGCACTGAAGGAAACTGAGAGGTCATCGACATCTAGTGAACCTCATACACCATCTGAAAGTACACTGATGACGCTGTTGATGGTCACAGCAAAGAGAGTAACACTAAGGATACTCCCTTGTGGTACTCCATCTTCTAGTGCACGAGCATTAGAAAGCACTCCTCTCAATTGGACTCTTAAAAAACGATTAGATAAAAACTGCTGAATAATAATAGGCAAGTGCCCACGGAGACCAAATTCATGAAGAGAAAGTAAAAAAATGCCACGATGCCAGGCAGTGTCATATGCCTTCTTCAGATCAAAGAAGACCGTAACCTGTTGTTTGTTAGTGAAGAAAGCCTCACAGACAGAAGATTCCGAGGACAGTAGTGCATCAGTGGTAGATCACGACTTTCGAAAACCATACTGGGCGGGGATAAGAAGTCATTTCTCTCCAAAAGCCACACAAGCCTAACATTGACCATATTTGCCAGAACATATACAAGAAGTCAGAGAAATAGGCTGATAATTCGTCGCCTGTAGGTGGTCCTTACCTGGTTTGGGGATGGGGATAACCACACCAACACCCCAACAAACTGGAAACTCCCCAGACCACCAGATCTTAAATAATGAAAGCAAAAACAAGAGGGACTCATCAGACAGATGACATAAAAAGGCATAAGGATTTTCATCACAACCAGGAGAGGAATCATGGCACTGTGACAGAGCCACATGGAATTCAGAAATAGAAAATGGAACATTGTAAGACTCTCCCCCAGAAGAGGCAAAACTGAGACCACGAGACAACTCTAGGCGCCGACAGTGGCAAGCTGAAGGCCTATCTTCATCCTTCTGTGACACACTGGCAAAATGATCGACATGCAAGTCTGTAACAGCAGAAAGATCAGCCACAGTTCCACCTGCTGTAGATAAAACAGGAGGGGAAAGAACAGCAAATTTTCCTGACTTTTTCCTTACCCGGTTCCACACCTGAGTGAGGAAAGTTCTCGAACTGATGGAGGAAACATAACCCTTGCAAGAAGAACGTCTTGCCCCCTTTAAAACCCACCTCATATGAGTTCGTGCCCTCTGGCACGCTACCAAAAACTAAGGTTCCCCAATGAGACAATGAAACACAAAAGAATGAGAAAAACAATCCACCTGACAATACCCTGAATAATTACACTAAAGTTTGGGAACAAACTTGCCAGACAAAAGAAACAAAACCATACAAAAAGAGATAAGTAAACTGCACTCATTTCCCAAAAATAATAATAATAACACAGTAATAATAAAGAGATAAGTAAACTGCACTCATTTCCCAAAAATAATAATAATAACACAGTAATAATAATACTTGCGATTGAATGCTAATACGAAGTGAAAAGATGTTCAGCAATATATACAACACACAAATTATTGCATCTCCTCCCTCTCTGATCTCCGGTCCAAACATTCCTTCTCCCGACGCCATTCTCACAAAAACTCTATCTTCATTCAAAATTCTTTGCCATATACACTCCGGCTGCATGCATGCATCAACACGCAGCTGGAGGCCAGATGAGAAATACACAGAAAAGAGTTATGCAAATAAATTAATCTCTCCCCCATGCTCCAAACGTTATAAATTAATATCGTTGGTGAATACAAATCTTTATGTCGCCAGTTTAAGCTTCACCAAAAGTCACTGATGTTAAAAACAATTTTAGTCACACCTGCATCAAGAGAGCAGACAGAATTAACTAAGACTTTATAAATGTGTATGCACTAAACAGGCAGCAACATGATAGCGAGTGCATGTGTGTAGATGCTGGCATACACAGCATCGACCCACACATACACACACCCAGCGACATGCATGCACTATACATACATGCACAATATACACAAAAAATATATATACATTCTTACACACGTAACACGCCCACACCTAAGAAAGAATTTTCCTTTCGGAAAAATTGTTCTTAAGAACATGACAAACAATCAGCAGTGACATGTCAACAACCTTAATATGTCTAACATCTAAAATGAAACTACTGAAGAAACAAACTCCAGTGTGTCGATCACTGATTCTTCATCTTCAGTTTATTCAGAAATTTGAGTAGGTGATGATCAATATAAACAATGACACTAGGTCCAAATGCAGGGATATACACAGGAAAGTGCTGCAAGGTGAGGATCAGGGTTAATAGTTCCTTTTTGATAGCAGAATAATTACGCTAAGAAACAGAAGACTTCTTACTGAAATAATAACAAACTAGATGTTCTGCGCCATGATCATCTTCCTGCATTAATGCAGCTCCTACACCCACATTACTAGCATCTACAGCAAGTTTAAATGTCTTATTAAAGTTTGGTGCAGCCATGATTGGATAATTACATAAGACCTCCTTGTCTGCATCAGAACTATTCTGACACACATCAGTCCAGACATACTGTATTTTCTATCTTTCTTAAGCAATTCAGTGAGAGGGGCCACTATTGGTAGTAACCAATACTGATGAAGAATCTCCGAAGCTGGCGCCAGTTTTGTAGTGCCTGAAAATTCTTTATTGCTTCCACCTTAGAGTCAAGCGGGGGGGGGGGTGTACACAACCATGACCAACCACATAACCAAGGTATTGCACAAACAAACTCGCACTTCTTTAACCCATACCATCCCAGGCATTTTTGCAATTTTATACCCACCTAATCCCGGACCAAAAACGGAAAAAAAATTTATTGCATAAAACAATCCAAAAAGACATACAAGTCAAGGAAAAGCCAAAAAAAAGTACTCCTTATAGGAGAAATAGAAGCAGGATGGCTGTTCGTCGTGTTTTTAGCCAAGTTTCCCAAGCCGTGAGCAACGTTTTCCCACCCAGCTGTGCGGGATGAGAGAGAACAGGAGGAGGAGAATGGGGGATTCCCCTTTCTCATTGTCCTCCACTGGCTCATATTCCTCCCCAGAATAGGCATCCAGGTCTTCCTCTTCTGAAAAATCACTAAATGAAGGGACAGAAGGGTCCATGTAACAATATCAACAGCCTCCTCCAGCCCAATGAGGGGGAAAAAATGGCGTGATTTTCGCAACATTCTGATCCTATGACGGACAGTGGCACGCTGATGTTACCCACCCACGCAGAGCCAAACTCAGTACTACAACTACTTGGACACAGTGTTGCCAACACATTAAGCTGCTTGTTAGCAAAAAATTACCTAGATTAAAGTAGTTTGAGACGTGTTACAGCGCTCGAATTTTGCTGTCAGCACCATCATGTCACTGGGATTAATCGAAATATTTTCTACTGTCGGCACCATGCCGACGGCGGGATTATACGGGTTAAATTTACTACAAGGCGAGCCTCAGAAAGCCTGGATATCAAAACACCTAGTTCTCTTAACTGGCTTTCCCAATCATTGGTAAAGACTACATCATTCAGGTATACCACACAATGCTTCATACCACTGACAACCATGTTCATTAACCCACCGCTCGCCAGTGCCATTTTAAAATGGTCTGACACAATTCCGTGGCCAGTGCCAGTGCCGTTTTAAAATGGTTTAAAATAAAAAAACTTCACTGTGACCGCATTTTTCAAGATTTGTGGGTAAAAATTGGCAGGCATGTAAGGTAACTGGTCCTCTACCATCCCTAGGCTGTCAAGGCCATACACTCACTCGCTCCCCCCTCACGCTTGCTCTGCCTCACTCTGCCTGTGTGGCTCACCCAGTGCTGTACGTAGTGAAGGCATTTTGTAAATATTTTCATGTAAGTGTAAGTTGTAAATATTTTCTTGTAAGTGTACGGACTATATAGTGAAGTCAAGTTGTAAATACCTTCTTGTAATTGCCAGGACTGTATATAATGAAGTCAGGTTGTACCTATCTTCAAGTAAGTGTAAGATAATGCATTCACAGTGAGAAAGACACTCAAATTGTGATAGATGCTGAAGTAATAAGTAATCAGAAAAGTGTACTGAACATTGCTATACCTTCCCAGCATCAATACCTGAGTATACCTTACATAGAAAACGGCTTTCTGTCACGTATGTGGTGAGTGTGAGAGAGCGGCTATACCTGTACATGAGTATGCAGGACTAAATAAAACTCATTTCCGAGCCTCGGTGAGCATTTTAATGGCGTAATTCGTTGTAACCACATCAAAATCTATCATTTTAGCCAAAAAAAAAAAGGTCAAAAAATTTTTCCACATCAAAATCTATAATTTTAGCCCCCCCCCCAAAAAAAAAGGTCGAAAAATGGCCGGCACTGAGGTGACCTATAGGAGTAAAAACAGCTGGCACATGGCGGGTTAATACTGGAACGTTGCTGTGGCATTTTTCATACCATACAGCATCATATTACCCTGATGTGCTTGTCCGTCTGCCACAAAACATGAGACTTCCATAGCCCATTCGGTCAAAGGCACTTGCCAGAAGCCTTTCTTGAGATCTAAGTACTAGATGAGCTGATGCAATTGATGCAGTCCTCAAGCCGGGGCAGTGGGTACGTATCAGTCTTGGTTAGCGCGTTCACCCATCTATAGTCTATGCAAAATCTTGTTGTGCCATCTGGCTTAGGGAGCAAAGTCATGGGGGAATTCCAGGGACTAGCACAGGGGAAGATAAGCCCGAGGTCCAACATATAACTGAGCTCCTGACGCAACATGCCAACATGCTGAGGACTGACTTGATACGGGGGCAACTTCACAGGAGTGGTGTCACCCACATCCATATCGTGCTGAATCCGATCAGTCTTCCCAGAGGTACTGCTGAATACTTCCATGTAAATTGACAAGAGGACAACCGACTGAGATGCTTCCTCCCAAGGCAGATGTGCTAGCTTGGAGTTGAGAGAGGACTCTGCCTCATCATTCTTCACCCAGCTACAATCTGGAAACTCGCAGTCCATCTCAAACAAGCCGCTATCAACACCCTCCTCAGCAGCAGCAGCAGTGGCAGAGACAAGGTGTATGGGAACCGGAGAATCTGTTGCACGATGGTATGGCTGCAACATGTTCACATGGCACAGTTGGTGCTTCTTCCTTCTGTCAGGGATCTCCACCAGGTAGTCAGTGTCTCCAATATGCCACACTACAGGGTAAGGACCACTAAACGTAGCGGCCAGCGGCCAACCCGGCAGTGGCAGCAACACCAAAACCTCATTGCCGACCTTAAACTCCCTCAGCCTGCCCTTTCATTCATACCACCTTCGTGATTTCCTGAGCTTGCTTGAGATTTTCCCAGGCCAGCTCACTCATACAGATCTTGAAGTCTTGCACATAACGGAGTAAACTCTTGCTCTCAGCAAGGATACTGCTCCAAGTCTAAGCTCAGGGGATCCCGAACTCGATAGGCAAAAACGAGCTCGTTAGGAAAGAAACCCAAACCCTCCTGGGGTATTTCCCTTGTATTGAACAGAAGGAATGGCACACCACGGTCTCAGTCCTTAGAGTGCTCCAGACAGTACTTGCGGAGCATATTCTTGAGCATCTGGTGGTAACGCTCCAAGGCACCTCGCGTCTCTGGATGATAGGCACTGCTCTTGACGTGTGTGATGCCAAGTTGAGCTAATGATTGCTGGAAGATGCTGGAAAGGAAATTAGACCCTCTAACTAACTGAACCTCCCGGGGCAAATCAAACTTTGTGAAGAAATCTAGCAAAACTCTAACCCCTGCCTTAGCTTTGATAGGACATAGAGGTATCGCCTCAGGGTACCTCGTGGAGAGGTCATTGATAGTGAGCAGATAGGAGTTTCCACTAGAGGTTGGGAGCGAGGGTCCCACCATATCAATAATTAACCTGGAAAAAGGGGGATCAATGGCAGGAGTGGGAACAAGAGGGGCCTACCCACTACTTGACAGGTATGACAATGTTTGACAAACTTAGCCACATCCGCTGCCATGCGGGGCCAGTAGAATTCCACATGCAGCCTTTCCATGGTCTTCATTACACCCATATGACCTGCAAATGGAGTACAGTAGAATGGGCCAGTTGAATTAACTCCTGCCTGCACACATTAGTTACTACGATCTAATGGTAGTCCCACATCCCATCTTCTACATACACATGTGGAGGTCTCCACCATCTCCACAAAATCTCATCTTTCACATAAATACATCCACCCTTCTCCTTCTCAAAATCATCCACTGCACACAGCTTCAGCCTCTGAATCTCTTGGTCTCCAGAAGGCAACTCCTTTAACTTCTCAATGTTCACCTCCTCCAACGGAACAGGTGGAATATCTTCTAAGGAACCCATAAACGTATCTGCCAAAGACATCTCATTGTCTGATTGTGTTCTCGGACGTAGGACTAACTGTTGCCTCTGGTACGATAATGTGGGGCACATTACATGCAACCTTCTCCTGTTGACTCCTCTCTGCACGTGACATGGACCTAGTCACTGCACAAACTGGGAATACCTCTGCATCATTGGGATCAACTTGTGGAGGAAGTTCGGGCACTGGCACCTCTACAAAACTGGAGTGGTAATCTCCTCATCTCTCACTAAGTCATTACCAAGTATTAAATCAGCCCCACTCTCTGGTAAATAATCTACAACACCCAATCATGTCGACAACTGACATTTAACCTCACAAGAAACTAGCAGCACAGTCTTTGCACCTGTTACTCCCCTAATCAGAACAAACTCTCCTCCTGCAACATCAAGAACTTCATTATTTGGCCTTACCCACAAAGAAATTGAAGACCCAGTGTCACGAAGAATGCATACCGGATGCTGCACGTCATCCACCTTCACCGAACCAGAATACAGGTAGGGGACATATGAAGAAGCAGGGGCAACACTGCTCCTCACCACCCGTACCACACCTCCTGAAACAGTGGGCTCTGACATGACTGTGGCCTCCTTCTTCCCACCTTCCGGAACAACATCAACCCTAGAATGGGGTAATGATTGATTGATTGATTGATAGAACGCATGGCACCGCAACAACAAGGTCATATGGTGCCGTAGAAGCAAAAATATAAGCAGTAGAAATATAAAAACATTAAAAAGTAAAACTCCATATTAAAAACTAGACATCAAAGTAAAAACAGTGCAATCATAAAAGGTGAAGGAGGCCAACCTCCTTCAGAAATAAAAATACATCGTCCCCTGGGGTACCAGGCTCTCCCTCAAGCATCGAAGAGAGACAGTAAACACCACCCTCTCCTCAGTGCCTCAATAGCAGCCTCCGACGTAAGTCGCCCAAACTGGGACACTCATCCTGCAAATGCCTGACAGTAAGGGGAACCAAACAGTCATCACAGAATGGCTGCACATGAGGAACTCATGTGTGAGCTTGGTACGTCCAATGCGAAGGCGAGCCAGAACAGTTTCTAATTTACGAGGCATTGTAAAACAAACTCTCTGAGAGACGAACTTGGTAACTTCCTTTAGCTTGCTGACAGTAACGCTATCCCACCACAACTGCCAACAAGCACGAACAGCAGACAATACTGAAGCACGTAAATCAGTAGCAGGTAGAGGACAAGGAGCACGTACAGGTTGCAAAGCCACAGCCTTAGCTAGTGCATCTACCCTTTCATTACCTATGACACCAACATGTGCGGGAACCCAGCAGAAATCTACTCTCTTCCCCTGACGTCGAATGAGGAACAGCCACTCCAAAATAGCTAAAACTATAGGATGGGAAGAGTTAAAAGGGTCCAGGGCCAAAAGTGCCCCTTGAGAGTCGCTAAAAATAGTAAATTGGTTGCCATGGTGAACAAACACCAACTTCAGGGCTAAAACGATAGCTGATAACTCTGCAGTAATAACTGAGGCAGCCAAAGAAGACTACCTCCACGGCTAAAACTGGGAAATACCACTCCAAAACCAACATCAGAGGCGGATATAGAGCCATCAGTAAACACAGGCACAGATCCACCATGACTAGAAGAATGTTCTGAAAATAACTGCAAAAGACACTGAGGAGCGACAGAATCCTTTGAGTCTGCAAAAAATCTAGAAGGGGGTAAAACAGAGTTTCTCTGACTAACAACTGGGGAACCAACTGAAGGGGTAACCATGGAGCTCCACGAGAAACAAAGCTCACTGGCTTCACAACACCTGACTTTCGCCAACATCTGTCTACAATGTGACCTGGCTTCTTGCAATATGAGCAAGTAAATGGGCGGCCTGTAGGTTCTGGGGAAATGTGAGGTGTACAAGGTTTGGGTGTGGGGTAACTCGTGGAGTTGGACTTCTGAGATAGTGACTTGGGGAGCTGAGAGGGGTAACACTTCCGAGGTACACTCCTAGGAACTTCCTTACCCTTATTCAAATTCTTAAACAATAAATAATCATCTACATAAACTGCAGCTCCAGCAGCATTCTTAACTTTATTATCAGCAAGGTTAAGTTCTAAAATCTGTATCAATCTTATCAAGGAAGTTCTTGAGGATAACAAGTTCCTTAAGCTTAACATAAGATTCTGAGACATCGTCACTTCGCATCCATTGATTAAATGCATCGGTCATCTGTCTACTGACATCTACAAAAGTGTGATGAGGGCGCTTCTTACAATTCCTAAATTTCTGCCTGTAAGCTTCAGGTCTCATTTCATATGCGCGCAGTATGGCATTCTTTAGTACCTCGTAATCCTGTGATTCTTGGTGGCTAAGACTGTCATAGGCCTTCAACGCTTTACCTTTGATTACTCTCTGAACTAAAGATGACCAGCTGTCTCTGGGCCACTTGTTACCTGTAGCAATCTTCTCAAATTGGTCAAAGAACTCCAGGACTAAGCACTCATCGAATGAGGGAACTAATTTAGTGGGTTCAACTGCTCTAAATTCTGAAAAAGAATGGGGAAACTTGGTTGGGGGACTGGGACAATTCATAGGCATTTCATAGGCAAGGTTCATCTGCTGCAGTTTAGTATTCTCCTCCTCTTTCTTCTCCCTCTGAAGCTGAAGTTTAAGCTATAACATCCTATTCTTCTCCTCCTTCATCTCCCTCTGAAGCTATAGTTGAAGCTGTAACGTCCTATTCTCCTCCTTCCTCTTCTCTGTCTGAAGCTGTAGTTGAAGCTGTCACATCCTATACTCATGACTGCACTTAGTCTGCACATCCTACACTCATGACTGCACTTAGTCTGCCGTGCATCAATAAATTCTTTCTGGTGGATGACAGTGTCCTCAGCTAAACATTCATGGGATGAATGAATTGATCTACAAACTGATTCAAGGCCTGGCATGGATCCATGGACTTCGTATGAGTCTGTGCCAAACAGTCGGTGGCAGATTAAGTTAGTTAATGGGAAGGCATTACCTAACTCACCCTGAATTTCAAGAGCTAGGGCAAATGAGGTTACCTCCTGCCTCTGCAACCTCCTAACTTTATCCTTCGTTAGTCCTGAGTTGATGAAGTCAATTGCATCTTGTTGACCTGAGTTGATGAAGTCAACTGCATCTTGCTGACTCACAATATGTATGGGCACCACAGCAACATCACTAGTTCTACCCTCCATGATGACACACTACCACAATGACACAATAATAATAAAAATATCAGGGTATTATCCTGGCGAGGTTGCCAGTTTATGTGTTATGAGATGGGAATAGGCAACACAAGATAACTAAACATGACTGCATAAAGCTGAGAAACACAAAGTGAAAAGGGAACTGAACAAATAGTTAAGAGATGAAAAACAATTTAAAAAAAATTAACTCCAATCTCGCAACACAGGTCCGAAAGTATATAAAATTAGGTGAAGTAAGCAAGGACAAAACAAACACAATGAAAAATACCTAATATAATACAAACTAATAATATTTACAATATTTACAATAAGACAATGGCAGAAGAGAGAGTTATATGTAAAAAGGAAGAGAGAAGTGAAAAGATTAGTAAGTGAGAGCAAGAAGAGAGTGGATGAGGAATTTGAGCATAAAGTGGAGAGACTGTAAGAAAATGTTCTGGAAAGAGGTGAAGAGAGTAAGACAGGGTGGAAGTGAAGTTAGCAGGGGAGTGAAAGATAAAAATGGTAGATTACTAGTGGAGAGGAGAGAAAAAGTGAGCAGATGGAGAGAATACTTTAAGGAATTGTTGAACACAGAGGATGGAAGTAATGCAAGTATAAGTGGCTAGGGAATGGCTGGGAGAAGGGAGGGAGGTGAGAAGACAGGAAGAAATCAGTAGGATAGAAGCTGTGGAAGCAATGAAGAAAGTTAAATTGGGGAAAGCCCCAGGAATTGATGGAGTGTGTGGTGAAATGCTGAAGCATGGGGGAGAGATATTAGTAGAATGGATGTGGCAGATGTGCATACTGGCCTGGTAGGAAGGTAGAGTCCCGGAGGATTGGAAGTCAGGTATAATTATTCCCTTGTACAAAGGAAAAGGGGAAAAAGAAGTGTTTGGTAATCATAGGGGCATTTGTCTTCTTAGTATAATAGGAAAAGTGTATGATCGGATACTTATTGACATAGTTAGAGAAAGAACAGAGGAAATGAGTATTTTTCTCTTTGAAGGTTGGGTTGAAACAGGGATGTGTCATGTCTCCATGGTTGTTCAATCTGTGCATGGATGGGGTAATAAAAGAGGTACGAGGTAGGGTGGTGGATGTTGGAGTGGCCCTGGTGAGAGAGGATAGTGTTTGGAAACTCCCTGTACTGTTGTTTGCAGATGATACTGTGCTGTTGAGTGAAGACAAAGGGAAGCTTGGTGGATGAGGCTTGGTGGATGAGTTTGGGAGTGTGTGTAAGATACGGAATCTAAAGGTGAATGTAGGGAAGAGTAGAGTGATGGTCTTTGAGAGAGGTGAAGTCAGTAAATGTACAGCGAGACTGGATGGTGAGGAATTGGAAAATGTGAGTACGTTTAAGTACTTGGGTAATGTGATGAGTAAGGATGAAGGTTTGGAGGGTGAAGTGCTTGAAAGGGTACAGCAGGGAAGAAAGGTTGCTGGT
Source organism: Coenobita brevimanus (assembly GCF_032717465.1). NCBI lineage: Eukaryota > Metazoa > Arthropoda > Malacostraca > Decapoda > Coenobitidae > Coenobita > Coenobita brevimanus. Next base: position 34,021,365 of record NC_136999.1, on the reverse strand, counting down.
TCCTTGAAAGCAGTGATAAGAAACAGTGAAGTGAGCATGGAAGTGAAAAAGTTACTACATGACAGTATTGTGATACCAACTCTAACGTAAGGAAGTGAAGCTTGGACGTTGTTGGAAGGACACAAGGCAAGAGTGAGAGCAATGGAAATAAGTTTTTTAAGAGGAGCCTGTGGAGTCACATGGAGAGACAGGCTGACAAATGAGGATATAAAGGAGCATTGTGGTGTGGATGTGGATGTGATAGGAAGCGTTAGGAGGAATACACTGAGGTTGTTTGACCATGTGGAGAGGATGGAGGGCGAAAGAATGACGAAGAAAGTGTATGTGAGTGAGGTGGAGGAGGGGAGAGGGAGGGGGAGGCCGAGGATGAGATGGAGCGATAGGGTGGAGAGGTATATGAGAGAGGGGGGTGTGAGTTGGGAGCAGGGCAGTGAAATGGCGGGAGACAGGGCGACGTGGAGGCGATTTGTTTGTGGCCACCCCGAGCGGAATTGAGGCGTCAGGCAATAGATAGATAGATAGACAATCAAACACAAAAGAATGAGAAAAACAATCTACCTGATAATACCATGAATAATTAACCTAATGTCTGAGAACAAACTTGTCAGACAAAAGAAACAAAATCATACAAAAAGAGATAACTAAACTGCACTCAGTGGCCAAAACTAATAATAATACAGTAATTATAATACTTGCGACTGGATTCTAATACGAAGTGAAAAGATGTTCAGAAATATATACAGCACACAAAATACTGCTTCTCCTCCCTCTCTGATCTCTGGTCGAAACACTACCTCTCCCGACCCTAACCCCACAAAAATTCTATCTCCATTTGTTTTTTTTTCCTCTCGACCATTGAGACCGGAGCCCCTGGTTATTAAAGCAGAATTATATATATATATGTATATACATTGACACATATATACAAATATATACGAAGATATATATATATATATATATATATATATATATATATATATATATATATATATATATATATATATATATATATATATATATATATACACACACATCCATGCATAACATACACACTTCCATGCACACGTACAGTCACTCATAAAAGAAAAGACCCCCCCTGCCTTAGAGGCAATATAACTCGGGGTATTCAGTGTTGGTAACAGTGTATTTGACGTCAGCCATATGGGTGGATGAGGAGGGGTGTTTGTGAGGAGGGCGGAGTTAATCTGCACGAAACACTGCTTCAATCCACATTTCGAGTCAAACATACTTTTTATCTGACTTGTTATGTTCTCCTTCACACAAAATTAACTTTATGCTACAAGAACAAAGAACTTTCAGGTGATAACACAATCCCATACCCGAACATTTATGCATTAATGCCGCACATGATGCAAATGAAACCCCCGGGCTCAAGGGTTAAATGAATGGGCTCGACACACTTGGAATGATCTTTGAATTAACTTCTCCAAAACGCAGCTTCACAGCCCCACACCTGACGTCATTTACAGTGTTACCAGGACTGATATCATATTGGTTGAAAGGTGTCTTGGCCGGGGGGGTCGTTTCTTTTATGAGTGACTGTACATATATATATATATATATATATATATATATATATATATATATATATATATATATATATATATATATATATATATAATAATTTTTATCTTATTTCTTTTTTTTTTTTTTTGTAATTTTTTATATTTTTACCCTTATATTACTTATAAACAAAAATGCCTAATATAAAGACCCTAAAACTAATCACCTAACAGACAAATTGCTAACCTATACTAAGTCCTAAGAGACAAATAACTAGACCTACACTAATGGTAAAAAAGCCTCGACCAAGAGAACACCATCGACTGCAGATATGTAATGCCTTTCTACATTACATACCTGCACTCATCACCTGGTGACTGTCAGTCGAGGCACATCCTAATATAAGGAACATCAATATATGAAAGGGAACCAGACGAGTCAGGAACAGTTCCATATACATCAGCTGTCGTCCCTAATTAGAATAACTTAAGCAAGATGGTATAATGTATTAACATAATTTGTACAGAAAGTGAAGAACCTCGCCCGGCAGACCACCATCGACTGCAAGTGCCCAATACCTTCCTATATTGCACACTTGCACTCAACAGCTGGTGACTGTCAGGCGAGGAACTTGGTTTAATGTAGGGGACATTAATATTAGAAATAGATCAGTGGGAGGAGGAACTATTTCAAATATGTTAACTGTCAATCCTAATTAATATTACAATATATACATATTTAGCGTTGATAAAAACCATAACCACACAGAAAAAACGTCACATCCCTCTGATCAGTCCGGTCTCTCTCAAGAAAGCCATCAATTTATCAGTCATAACAATGTCCCCATCACCTAGGATGGTGGAAAGGGTGAAGGGGACGTCTGCTGCGCCGCAGTAATTTATAAGTGAAGCACATCCACGAATAAATCGCAGACAGTGCAGGATGATATGACTGATAGATAACACCGCATCACAGATGTCACAATGCGTTGGGAAGCGTCTTTCCATATGAGGTTTCATATGTGTGAAAATGGTGGCATTCAGCCATAACCGTGCCAACACTTTTTCTTCCAGACGACTGGGGCGGCTGGCAATGTCCCAGTCGCCCAGATACGGCTTACAAGTTGGAATATTTAGTCTGGTGCACTGACCTTGCCACAGAAGATTTATTGATTTCTTTCTGAGAGAGAGACTCGACTGTAGATCACGAGGAACGTCCCAAGTCTCCTTGAGCTCTACAGCCGACTTTGCAAGTAAGTCAGCCTGGTCATTGCCGTAGATACGACAATGACCAGCTACCCAGATCATCATGAATGACTTGTTGCATGGATACAGCTTATTAACCCGCGGCGTCCCGGGGACGTACTTCCACGTCCTCACGTTTTGTCACAGCTAATCCCGGGGACGTACTTCAACGTCCTGCAATTGCAAGGTTCATAATTTCCACAAATTTCAAAATTCGTGCGAGATTTTCGTTCGCCCGGGTACCCAAGCCTCCCCTACCTGCCGCCAGGCGGGCAGCGTCCTAGACCCCGCGTGACCCGCACTCGCCCTTGTCTCGGTCACTCACCTGCTAGCAGTGACCCAGGTCAGACATAGCGCGGAAAGGTCTCTCAGACGAGGAAATTGCATCTGTCCTGGAAGCCTTCACTGGAGACAGTGATTCTCCACTTGATAATGATGTGGTGGATTGCGATTACGTCCAGCCAGAGGAAGAAATAAGTAGCAGTGATGAGGAGGTCCCTTCGCCCCGAAAAACACGGTATGTGACATACCGTAAGGCAAGGGAAGGCCAGCCTGCTCCCCAACCACGTGCACAGCTATCTCTCCATCCCAAATCTGATAAGGACGAGGATGAGGACGATGAGGATGACGGAGGCCTAGGACGTGATATCGCCGCGTGGTTGGGAAAAGAGAAAATATCACCACAAGGATCAGAAGGTGGGGCGAGACGACACATAAGGTATGGTGAAAGTACTTTGTCTGGGGAAGTGGCAAGTGGTGTGGTGGGATTGCTGGGAGAAAGGGAAAGTGTTGTGGCGGCAGCGCGGGGTGAAAGTGAGAGTGGTGTGGGGGTAGTGCGGGGTGAAGGGGCAAGTGGTGTGAGGGAGGCAGCACGAGCACGTGGTGCTCGTAGGGCTAGGGGAGAGGAGGTTGAGTCACTCCCTAGCACTTCTTTCCCCCCTGAATATTCCCAAACTTCCTCCCCACAGCCCCAGGATGTGGGGAAAGGAAAGAAAGGGAAGGGAAAGGGTAAAGGAAAAGGGAGAGGGAAGAGAAGTGCGAGTGATGAGAGGCGCTGCTCTCCACCTCCCCAACCTCCCCCACCACCCTCACCTCCCCACCCTGACGAAGGGGACGATGGTGACGTGGCTGGAGACGGTGGTGTCACGTGGAACTGGGAAGATGGGAGTAATTTTACCCCCATCATCCACCCTTTCACTGAGGAGTGGCGGTCAGGTTGCACGGCTCCAGGTGTAAATGCAGGTTCGTCACGGTTGGATTTTTTCAACTTGTTCTTTGGTGAGGCGTTTGTTGGGCGCATAGTTGAACAAACTAATATTTTTTCACAATCACAGCGCCGTGAAAGTGAACGTTTGGGAACCACGAGCAGGCATTCCGAACAGTATGACTATCCCGTGACTATTTCAGAGATGTTCCTATTTTTGGCCCTGGTTATCTTGATGGGTGTGGTAAGAAAAAACCAAATTCCTGCCTACTGGACAACTGACCCAATCATCCTCACACCTTTCTTTGGAAAGGTGATGAGTCATAACCGATTTCAGTATATTCTCGGCCGCCTCCACTTTTTTGATGTAGATGATCCAGCCAATACAAATAACACCGATAAAATGAGGAGAATTAGGCTGGTATTTGATCATTTACGGGAAATGTTCCGCTCCTCATTTTATCCCTACAGAGACCTCGTCATAGACGAGAGTCTTGTGTTGTGGAGAGGCAATATTTCCTTTAGGCAGTACATACCCAGCAAGAGACACCGTTTTGGGTTCAAGATCTTTGTTATGTGTGACTGTAAGACTGGTTATGTGCAAGACATAGTCTTGTACACTGGCGCACAGACAGATATAATAGAAGATCGGAGTATAGGACTCTCTGGGGCCGTGGTGAAGACAATGATAGAAGAGTACCTTCATCGTGGTCATGTGTTGTACCTGGACAACTGGTACACTAGCCCTCTTCTCGCTAGGTTCCTCCACCAACACGACACCGGAGTCTGTGGTACAGTCAAGAGAAACCGTCGCCATATGGTCAAGATAGGGAGGAAACTTGACAAGAATGAGGTGGTTTTCTTCCAGGCCAATAACATCCTTGCAACCCTGTGGAACCACAACAGGGAAGTTTGCCTCCTATCAACTGTTCACAGCCCCCTGATGCACCGCACAGACTCCGAGGATCACCGTAGCGAGAGGAGGCGCAACGTATGGAAATCAGAGTCTGTACTTGCCTATAATCTGAACATGAGGCAAATTGATCAGTCAGACTCGATGATTTCAAGTGTTGACTGTGCCAGGACCACGATGAAGTGGTACAAGAAACTCTTTTTCCACTTGCTCGACATCACGGTCCTGAACGCCCACTACCTGCACGCAATGACCACCGGAGTATCCGAGACCTTTGAGGGGTTTGTGAGGGAGCTGGCACGTGAAATAATCGCCAAGCATGCCCAGGACAGACCCACACACCACACCCGCACCCCCCGGGCTGCTCAGACTCCCCTACGTCTTGCAGGACGCCACTATCCCAGCGCAATCCCTTCCGAACCAAAACGTCGTAAACCCCAGCGTCGCTGCCATGTATGTAAGCACTCGACAGTCAGACCATCCACTCAGAGAAAAGACACAAGATACGAGTGTGTCGAGTGCAATGTTGCGTTGTGCCTTCAGCCTTGTTTCAAGGAGTATCATAATTTCTTACGCTACTGAAACTGTGTGGGAAGGCGAAATGACGCTCATGATAATGGTAAGGCAAGTCAGTAGGTGCTAAGTCAAATATAAAGTTGAAACGGGAGTTATTTTTTCAGAAAAGTAATGTATAAGATGAGAATTAGTGTAAGTGGAAAGAATTGTTATCAAAACTACACCCAACTGTGTAAATCTGGTCAGTAAATATGTGATAGCAAGGAAATAAAGTGGAAACGGGTGTAATGTTAGCATGAATAAAACGTATAAGTTGAACATTACTGTTAGTTGTCATAATTGATGTCACGAGTACACCCACATTCTGGTCAGTAAGTATGTGATAGGAATTATATACAGTGGAAGATGTTGTAATGTTAGTAGTAAGGTATTTTATAAGTTGATTACTAGTGGAAGATGAAACAAATGATATCGGGATAACACTCCCTGTGTAAGTACGCGCAAATATGACGCTCAGTTCTATCGTAAGTTCAGAAATGATGTGATATCAATTATATCAAGTGTTTACATGTGCAATGTTAGTGGAGAATTATTATATAAGTACAAAAATAGGTTGTAAGTTGAAATAGTTGTCAGAGCGACTTCACCGTGTGTGTTATTATGCGCTATTATTACGCTATATATTTACGTAAGGCCTGAAATAATCTCAAAACAGTTCTATAAAGTTGAAAAGTGTATAATAATATTAGAAAAGTATTATGTAAGTAGAAAAAGCACAATACGAGTTGAAACAACAGTCACAGCGAGTTCACTCACTACGTAAATAAGCGCTAACATTATGCTAAATGTTATCAAAAGGCCTGTGAATACGTAAAAACAGTTCAATAAAATGTAAAATGGTATAATGTTATTGTAGAAATATTATGTAAGTAAAAAAAATTATATGTATCATGATTTTAGAATGTTAGCGATTCATCGTGACCAAGTTGGCCGATTTTGCTCGTTTCGCACGATGGTACAATGCTTATTTCTGCTCTATTTTTGTATAAAATCCAATATACTCTTTTATCACATGTTTTTATGTTTGTAATAAATTCATTTCTACTTACTTTCATTGGTTTCCCAGACCTATAATACCATGGAAAACGTTTGAGGCTCAGACCGCCTAGGGAGAACACGGGGCCAGGTGGGACCAAGGCATACCTGGTTAAGCTAATTAGGGACCCCGGGGACCAATTTCTTTGCCACCGACCATTGTTTCTGACCAAAAGCGAAAGTTTAAGCAAAAAAAAAAAGGTCGAAAAATGGTCAATGGTCGGGATTGGGGGGTACCAGTGGTCGAAAAGTGGTCGGGACGGGGCGGGTTAACAATGTGGCCCTGGATCTCATGCGTGTCCGTAGTGCAAGAAGCAATTGCCTGAAGGGCTGATTTCGAGTCTGAAAATATGACAAATGAGTCATGCCTAGAATTGAGAGCATAGTCAATGGCTTTGTCAATAGCAAAAAGTTCGGAGGTAAACACAGATGTATGAGTAGGCAACCGATACCTGAGGGCACATTCAGTCGACCACACACTTGCCCCCACACATTCGCTCGACTTGGAGCCGTCGGTGTACAGGTGATGGGACCCCAAGTGACAAATTATGATGTTATGAAACAAGTGGTGGACCTTCGCCTCCGGCGCCTTGGCCTTTGGTGCAGGGAGCCATGTAACATGAACAGTAAAGCCGGGTGGCTCCCAAGGCATTATATTTTTTAACACGAACTTGTCACAGTCACTAGGGTCCACACCAAGCTCCTGAGTCAGTAATTGGAGGTGAACGGCAAGTGGCCGATGCACCCCCCGCAGAAGGTGGTGGTATTTACGCAGGGGGGTACAGGCCACATTGCCGATATTACTTTTCCTACAGTATATGTTCGAAGGCCATAGAACCAAGCCAGGTGGTCACGGCGAACACGGAGGGGAGGCACATTCGCCTCCTCCTCCATACGAGCTACACAGGTACACCGGACGGCTCCAAGACACATTCGCAAACATTTATTCTGTAGCACATCCAATCCTTTCAGCGTGGCATCGGATGCCAAGCCATACACCTGTGCGTCATAGTCTAGCTTCAATTGAATAAGGGACTTATACAGCATTAATAAAGATTTTCTGTCGGCTCCCCATGTAGTACCTACTAGGTACTTAAAGACATTTAACGGTTTATCACAACGAGCAAGCAAAGTATCAATGTGAAGTTTAAAATTCATTTTGCGATCAAAGTGGAGGCCCAAAAACTTTACAGAATTTTGAAAAGGTACCGCCTGATTATCCAAAAATAAACGCAAATTGGGGACGTTACGAGTTGTAAAAACTACAGCGGCACAGTTAGGGATGGAAAACTTAAATCCCCACTGGAAGGCCCATTGCTGGACGGAGTCAAGGGCTGCTTGAATCCGCCCAGCCGAAAATTGCGCATTACGGGAGGAGTGCCATATTGCACAATCGTCAGCATAGAGCGAGTATTTAAGATTCCTGGGGATGGGAGCTGATGACAGAATATCATTGATCTTAATACTAAAGTAGGACTAAGTACACTTCCCTGCAGCATCCCGTTTTCCTGGATAAATATATCCGATGTTACGTTAAGGGGCAATTTGACAGAGAAAGTCCGGTCACTTAAGAAACTTGAAATAAAAATAGGCAGATTTCCTCTTAACCCATCACGTCCCGAGGTTTTCCGCACCTCCAACATCTCCCAATCCCGAGGTATTTTCGAAAAAAAAATTTTGGCTAAAACCTCCACTTTTGGTGACAAACATCGAAAATTCATAGAGAAATCGCTCACCTGAGGTTTAAAATACTCGATCCTTACCTGACTGGGTTTTCTAACATGCTGGCACCAAAGAAAATGAGTTCTATGGGAGGGTAACTATTTCACACAACTCATAAACGGTATTTATTTATTTAATTGGTACGAATTTATATGTAGTATGAGAGTATATTGGTTTTCAAGCAGTAATATAGGCATTATAATCATTGTTTCACTCACTAACTAATCACCATACCTGACCTTTTTTTTGCCACATTACCTGATCATTATTTCTGACTGTTTCTTCTTCTAATGCTATGTAAACTTTGTCCTCCACATTGTCATCGATTGGGGAATCACTCTGGCCCTGAATATCTTTACTGGCCAGGTCACTGGTAACAGGTGAATTGCCGAGACAATGGCGTGAGGGGGGGAGGGGGGAGGTTATGCGGTGTAAGGCATTGTCCCTGCTTGGCATCTTGTAGAGGAATAGAGGAAGGTGTCCCGTGTATATGTACGAAAAATCATGCGCAAAAATTGAAAATTGTGCAAATTAGGGACTTTGCAATTGCACGACGTACCAGTACGTCGCCGGGACTGGCAAATGCAAAATGTTGCAACATACCCATACGTCGATGGGACGGGGCTGGTTAAACCATCAGCATAGAGCTTCATTAGTATACCGAGTCGCCATGTCATGTCATAGGCTTTATGGATGTTCAAGAACATCCTTATCATGAATTCTTTATTGGCAAATGCCTCTGCAATACAATGCTCCAAATTCATTAAATGATCTAGTGAACTTCTGTATTTACGAAAGCCACCTTGTTGATCATTTAACAAATTCTTCGACTCTAAAACAAAAAGAAGCTTATTGTTTACCATTCGTTCCATGACCTTACATAGACAATAAGTCAACACAATAGGACAAAATGAAGTGGGATTCATAAGACGACCAGCCTCTTTGGGTATCAGTATGACGTGCGCAAAGTGCCATGAGGTTGGGAACATTCGAGACCCCCAAATCTCATTGTACAATGCTAACATCTTAATTAGGTTGTCCTGATTAAGATGCTGCATCATACCTTACGTGATGGTGTCTGGTCCAGGGCTGGTGTCTTTACAAGATTTAAGGGCAAGGAGCAGTTCATCTAGCGTAAACTCTTGGTTGTACGGGGAGTCTACATCTTCTGTGGCAAAGTCTAATATCTGTAGCTTAGCCGTGCGTTTATGATGTTGAAAACGCGGATCATAATTGGCTGAGCTACTTACATGAGAAAAACTCCTGGTGAGGATGTTAGCAACGTTCACAGGCTCGTCATAGATGTTATTATAAACCTGCAGGGTGGTAATAGGTATGTATGGGCCTTTATTATTTAATATTCTTATAGTGGACCAGACTTTACATAATGGTGTAGTACGAGTCACCGTGGACATAAAGGACCGCCAGGAGTCACGTTTGGCCCTTCTTATTATTCTCCTTGCCTCAGCCCGTGCCTGTTTGTATGCAATAAAATTTTTCAGTGGGCTGACTATCAAAAATCCTGTATCTCCTATTGCGTTTTCTTAATGCTTGTCGGCAATCCGGCATCCACCAATGTGCTCTATGCTTCGCATGAACTGTAGAAGTCTTGGGAATAGCAGCCTCAGCTGCGTGTAATATGGAAGTAGTTATATTTTCGACCTTAACATCTATGGTCTCCCCAGATATATCTAACTTGGCGATCCTTGAGAAGGATCCCCAATCTGCTTTCTTATAGTTAAATTTTGGAGGTGGAGTGTCTGAAATGATGTTGTGTGTCTAAGAAAGACAGATGGGTAAATGATCACTTCCCACGGAGTCGTCGTAAGGGTCCCATGAGAAATCTTGATGTATACCAGGGGAGGCCAAAGATAAGTCAATGGCCGAGAAGTTACAAGTGCGATCATCTACACGAGTCGCTCTACCATCGTTCAGAAGACAGAGGTTGGATTGTAGTATTAGGTCGGCTACTTGCTCCCCACGACCATCGATCCTCAAGCTACCCCATTGATAGTGATGGGCGTTAAAGTTGCCCAACACTAACTTATTCACAGGTAGATTTCAACTAGTGAATTTAAAGCATCACTATCAATGGGGCCGTGTGGAGGACAGTACAGAAAGCAAATAGACAAATACGTGTTATTAAATTTTACTCTGCACGCGACAGCTTCCAGAGTAGAATTTAGAATCACTTTCATTTGTGGGTGTGATTTGTGGGTGTAAATGGCAACTCCGTGACCTTCATATCTTCTATATGAGTGATAGTGTTTGAACTGTGGAGGATCAGGATGATCCTCCAGGCGCGTCTCCTGTAAACAAACAACGTCTGGCCTGTGTATTGACAGCAAGATTGCTATATTGTGTAACTTATTCCCGACACCTCTCCAATTCCACTGTAATGGTGAATGCAGCGGTTTAAGATTTACGAGGGTGGCCAGTATGCTTAGTTTTTTTATGCCCCCCGCGTCCAGGCTAGTGGCTACCGGGCGACCTTTCCCAGTTCTTGTTCATGGAGACTTCCATATTTTCGTCAATGATAAGGCTCCCAGACTCCACTGAGGAAGAGCTATTCTTTCTCTCCCTCGCTGGACCAGGAACGGGAAGGACATGAGGACGTGACTGCTTAGTGTGGGTGGTCAAATTAATTTTGTCAGACTTCTCAGGCTTCTGTTTTGGCCGCACTGACTGCGAAGGAGCAGCGGCAGCCTGAGAGTATGATGTAGCAACAGAGATGTCCGTAAGAGAGTTGGAATGTACAGGAGGCTTAGACTGAGAGGTAGGGCGTGGGGCATGAGGAGCGAATGTTAGATCAGTCTGTGTCTCAACGGTGCACATCACGGGACGGGACACAACCGCCGATGCATAGGAGATATTAGGCTTGGGAGTTGCATGCAACTCCTTCACCTTCTTCCTTGCATCGTAAAAGGAAATGCCCTCAGTCGCTTTCACAGTGCAGACCTCTTTCTCCTTCCACTTGGGACAATCCCTCGAGGAAGTGGAGTAAGCATCCTTACAGTGAAAGCAGCACTCAGTCTCAGATGTACAGTTGTCAGCAGTGACCTACAGCCACACACTTGCCACACACGATGTTGGAACCCTGACAAGCCTTTTCATGATCTCCATAGAGCTGACATTTTGAACAACAAAGGGGATTGGGGATGTACGGTCTTACATTTACAATTTCATATCCTACTTTGACATTTGTAGGTAGAGAAACTTTGCCAAAAGTGAGGACAACAGTGGCTGTCTTCGTCCTTACGCCTTCCTGAAAACGAGTGATGCATCTGGCATCGATTACATCCTGCTGAGCAAGTTCCTGTATGATCTCTTCCTCACTCTTCACCATGAGATCCCTGCAAGTGATAACACCCTTGCAGGAATTCATGGATGTTGGGATCTTGGCTTCGATATCATGGCAGTGAAATTTGCGCAGCTTTAGCAAGTCTTTAACCTGACCAGAGATGAATGTCTTTACTGGGAGGTCCCCATTTCCAAGTTTTTTTATTGTTCCACCTCTCCTGCACAGTGGTCAATCACCTTCTTGACAATGAAGGGATTGAGTCTGGACAAGGGAATGGAACCTAGTGCATGAAGCATTACGAAGGTCGCGTTATTTACAGGTATGTCAAGACCCTCCTTCAGTCTGGGGCCGGTCAGTCATGGTTGAATGTCGTCAGGACTAACTCCCCCCCCTTCAGGGGGGGGGAGGCAGTAGGGGCGTCCGTCATAGTTACCACTTCCCCCGTGAAGGGGAAGTGGGAAGAGAGAGAAAAACGACCAAGGGGCAAAGTACCTGGGGAAGACCCACCTAGTCTGAGATTACCCTCTCAAACCACTCTCGGGAGGACGTGCCTGTATGTGACTCACATCCCAGAGCGATCAGTGGGGGGTACACTCCAGAGGTGAGTAAGCAAAGGCAATCTCAGGAAACAGATATAGACACTTACTATATCTACTAAGGCCAGGGAGGAAACTTAGTACTAGCTAACTTAACTTTTATTCCCCTATTTACAAGACTATTGCCGGTGAGGCAGCCCTAGAACGCTAGAGGAGAGAACAACGAATACACGACTGCACTCTTCACGACCATCCATCAAAGTCCCCCTATCTCCATTCAAAATTCTCCGCCTTATATACCCTGCGGCTTTGTGCACGCATCAACACGCAGCTGGAGGCCAGACGAGAAATATACAGAAAAGAGCTAGGCAAATTAATCTCTACCCCATACTCCAAACGCTATAAATATCGCTGGTAGATACAATTCTTTATGTCGCCAGTTTAAGCTCCATCAAAAGCCTCTGATATTAAAAACAATTTTAGTCACACTCACATCAAGAGAGCAGACAGAATTAACTAAGACTTTATAAATGTGTACTCACTAAACAGGTAATAATACGATAGTGAGTGCATGTGCATAGATGTTGGCATACACAACATCGATGCACACACACACACACACACACACACACACACACACACACACACACACACACACACAGTTTAATATATCACCCTCCACTCGGCAAAAGCGATCATGCAGTACTAAATTATAACTTCAGGATAGCATATGACATAGTAAACAGCAATGATAGTTACAAAAAGAGCCTAAACTATAAAAAAGGAAATTATCAAGACCTAAAGAAGTATTTCTTAGAAGATGATTGGGAAAATGAGCTTAGAGGACAAGATTTAAATGCTGTATATAAAATTTTTTGTGAATTTAATGAAATAGGAGTCCAGAAGTACATCCCACAGCACAAAGAAGCAGATAAGAAAATACAGAAATGGTTCAATACAGAATGTAAAAAATCAAAAGAAAGAAGAGATTTGTTGTGGAATAGATACAGAAGACACAATAGTGAAAGGGCGTACAATAATTACAAACAGGCAAGAAACGACTATACAAGAATAAGGAGGGAAGCCCAAAAACAGATTGAGGAGGATATAATAAATAAAAGTAGTGATCAACCAAAGCTGTTTTACACCTATATCAGAAGCAAAACCAAAGTAAAAGATATAATACAGTCCATTACGGACGAGGGAATCACTTATACACAAGAGAAAGATATTTGTGAAGCACTAAATAAGATTTCCAATTAGTTTTTACAGAAGAAAAAAATTTTGAGAGGGACTATGTGGAACACGCATGTCCACACCTACTACCAGATATACAAATAGCGGAAAAGGTAATACAGGAGGAGTTGAGTAGATTAGACAGAGGAAAAGCAAGTGGTCCTGATGAAATTTCATGTTGGGTATTACGAGAATGTGCAAAGGAGTTATGTAAACCATTATTTTTAATTTTCAAGAAATCCTTGAGTCAAGGTAAACTACCTGATATTTGGAAAAAAGCAAATATTGTCCCCTTATTCAAGAAAGGAAATAGACAAAATCCACTCAACTACCGACCAGTATCACTGACCAGTGTTGTAAGCAAGGTATTAGAAAAACTTAAGAAAAGCTTGAGTAAATCATCTAGAAGAACACAGTATGATAACAGAAAGACAGTTTGGTTTCTGAAAAGGAAAATAATGTGTTACTAATCTGTTGAGCTACTATGACAGAGTAACAAATACAATACAGGAAAGGGAAGGATGGGTGGACAGTATCTCTTTAGATTTCAAGAAAGCTTTTGACACAGTACCACACCAAAGACTTTTATGGAAACTGTACCATCAAGGAGGAATTCGAGGCAAACTGTTTTGTTGGATGCAAGACTTTCTCATAAAAAGAGAAATGAGGACAGTACTAAGAGGAAACTACTCTTCATGGAAAGAAGTGACTAGTGGAGTACCACAGGGTTCAGTGCTGGCACCACTCATGTTTTTAGTGTATATAAATGATATAAACAGTAACACTGGAAATGAGAGCTATCTGAATATGTTTGCAGAGGATGTAAAAATAAAAAGGAGAATTACTAACACAGACTCTTGTAAAGAGCTACAAGAAGAATTAAATAAACTTCATGAATGGAGTAGTACATGGCAAATGGAATTCAATGTAGGCAAGTGTCATGTAATCAAGTTTGATAGAAGTGGAAAAAGACCTGATTGGGATTATAAGTTAGGAAATAAAACCCTATACACATCAGAAAAAGAGAAAGACCTAGGTGTGATTATCAATAACAGACTATCTCCGGCTGACCACATCAGCGAAAAGGTACGGAACATGTATACACTGCTTGCAAATATGAGAATAGCATTCACATACATAAATGAAGACATGCTAAGAAGGATAATAACATCATTCATTAGACCAACCCTGGAATATGCATCAGTAGTCTGGAGTCCTCATCTCAAAAAGCACATAGACAAGTTTGAAAAAGTTCAAAGGGTCGCTACAAGATGGATATCAAGCTGAAGGGACCTAAGCTACGAAGAAAGACTAAATAAACTGAATCTACCAACACTACAGGAGAGAAGGAAAAGAGGTGACATGAAAATGCTATATAAATGCATATCAGGAAAGGAGAAAATAGACATAAATGATTACTTAACATATGGAGAAGCATCAGCAAGAGGACACTGCAAAAAATTGCATAAGAAGAGAGGTGATAAAGACGCAAAGGAAATTCAGTTTCCCAAACAGAGCAATTGATCAATGGAATGCACTACCGAATGAAATAGTGTGTGCCAAAACAATTAACAAATTTAAGGATATGTACGATAATTATGGTTTAAGACACGGGACAGTAGGCTACGAGCTTGACTCATTCCTGTAAAGATACAATTAGGTAAGAACAATTAGGTAGGTAAGAACACACACACACACACACACACACACACACACACACATGCACACTAAACATACCAACACAATAGACAAGAAAAATATAAGCATTATATATATATATATATATATATATATATATATATATATATATATATATATATATATATATATATATATATATTTGTTTTTGCGCCCGGTGGTTGACTGCGGTAATTACGGCACTCCAATCGGATTAAGCCAGTGAAGTTTTATATCCAAGGGTTGGTTGGGGTTTATTGCTCATGTAATGCCACTCACAGATGAGTGAGGCTGGTCACCCTTATCTTAAATGTTAGGACCAACTTGCCTAGCCCCGGGCTCGTACGCTTCTCATGGGGCAATGTAGGATTATATGATGGATGGATCGATGGATGACATATATATATATATATATATATATATATATATATATATATATATATATATAGATAGATAGATAGATAGATAGATAAAGGGTTACGAAATTTGGCTTTATATATATATATATATATATATATATATATATATATAAAGGATTACGAAATTTGGCTTATATATATATATATATATATATATATATATATATATATATATATATATATGTATATATATATATATATATATATATATATATATATATATATATATATATATATATATACATAGATAGATAGATAGATAGATAGATAGATAAATATATAATGGATTACGAAATTTTGCTTTAGATATTCAGTGATCAAATTTCCATAAGCCTATGTCCCACTCTCAGGAACTTTCCCACTACACGCCACGATCTTATGTCTTCGTGTGTCGCCGCACGTTGTTATGAGTAACATGGCGTGAGTTAGTGATGATGTAGCGCTGACGTGGAGAAGTTGGTCAGTCTTCGCGGTTCTCTACGTGCTATGACAATTTTTGGGATGTTCAAAAATTGTCGGCGTGGGCACCGATAAGGAGAACGTGACATGTCGTGACAGTAACGTCATTTGTCTTAGCTGTGATTCAGCATGTCTTAGCTTTTTTTTCAATGCAAGAAAGAAGGAACCAAAGGCCAGGGGCCCGCAAATCTTACCTTCCAAGAAAAAAATATATATATATAAAAGAGCCAAATTCAAGATCCGATCATTTTGAGATGCCTGGACACACTGCATTTGAAAGACTTGATATCATAGGAAACAGGAAATACTGACAGAGGGAGCCAGTTCCAGAGTTGACCTGCTGCATAAATGAAGGACTGGGAGTAACAGTTAACTCTTGCATTAGAGAGCTGGACAGAAAAGGGATGAGATTTTTATTACTAGATGGGTGCTATGCACCCGTCATAGAGGTTGCGGGATGCAAGCAGACAGTTCAGAGAAGTAGCGACCATTGAAATAGCAACAGAATAGAGATAAAGATTCAACAGTGTGGTGAAGAGACAGAGGTTGAAGGGAGGCAGTAAGACAAGGAGAGTTAATGAGACGAAAAGCCTTTGACTCCATGCTGTTGAGAAGAGTTGTATGAGGGGAACTTCCCGACACATGAGAGCTGTACTCTACACAGGGGCGAATAAAACCCATGTATAATATCAACAACTGTGCAGGGGTAAAGGAGGTACGGAGTCGGTTTAGCACACCCAATCTCTTGGAAGCAGATTTTACAAGAGATGCAATATGATCTTTCCAAGTTATGTCCCGAGTGAATCAAACCCCAAGCATGTTCAAAGATGATGCAGGATTGAGCTGGATATTATTAAACATTAGTGGGTACTCCTGTGGTAGGCTGTGTCTGGTTGATAGGTGTAAAAACTGAGTTTTTGATGCATTCAAAACAACAAGATTATTTTTACCCCAAATCAGAGATACGAGCCAACTCAGATATTAGGCTTGCCATAGCCTCATCCCGTTTGTTGAGGTAACTGCTGAGATGGACGTTGCAGGAACCGAATGCAAAGGTAAAGGGTGGACTCATCAGTGTATGAGTGGATAGGGTTAGATGTACAGCTTAGAAGGTCACTGATGAATAAAAGGAAGAGAGTCGGTAATAAGACAGAGCCCTGAGGAACACTACTTGATAGATCTAGGAGAAGAACGATAGCCGTCTACCACAGCAGCTATAGAACGACCAGAAAGGAAGCTATACATCAAGGCACATATTGAAGGATAGAAACTGTAAGAGGGCAGTTTGGAAATTAAAGATTTATGCCAGACTTGATCAGAAGCCTTTAAGATGTCACGTGCGATTGCCAAGCTTTTGCTAAAATCCCGAAAGGATGATGACCAGGAGTCTGAAAGGTAGGTGAGAAGATTGCCAGTGGACCGTCCCTGATGGAACCCATACTGACGATCAGAAAGAAGCTTGTGATAGGAAAGAGGCTTTAAAATTTTTCTGTTAAGAAATGACTTGAAAACTTTTGAGAGGGACTGCATGTTAAGCAAGTGGACGATAGTTAGAGGGTTGGGAATGGTCACCCTTCGTTGAGACTGGCTGAAATAGAGCAAACTTCCAGCAAGAAGGAAAGGTACAAGTTGACAGACAATGGTGAAAGAATTTACCTAGGCAGGGTGTAAGCACAGAAGCACAGTTCTTGAGGACAAAAGGAGGGACTCCATCATGCACATATGCCTTGTTAGTGTTAAGGCCAGTGATAGCAGAAAATATATTAGCTGAAGAAATTTTAATGTCAGCTATGAGGATGTCAGAGGGGGGAAGTGATGGAGGAACAGCACCGGAATTGTCTAAGGTGGAATTCGAGGAGAAATTCTAAGCGAAGAGATCTGCTTTATCAGTAGAAGAAATACCTACAGAGCCATAAGAATAGAAAAGAGGAGGGAAGGATGATGAGGTAAAATTGTTAGAAAGGTTTTTGGCAAGGTACCAGAAGGAGCGGGAAGAATTTGGGTCTGAGAGTTGAGACCATTTAGTATGGATGAAATTATTTTTAGCAGAGCGAAGAACAGACTTAGCATGATTCCAAGCAGAAATATAAGCAAGATGTGATTCAGGGGTGGGTTCGTTCTAGTACCTTTTATAGGCCCTCTTCTTGTTGCAGATGACATTAGAACAAGCTTGATTAAACCAAGGCTTTCTTGCATTAGTCAATGGATATAAGAAGGGAATGTGTGCTTCCATGCCCGAGAGAATAACCTCCATAATGCACAATGCACACTCAGATGGCTCCCGGCCATGGAAGCAATAATCATGCCAGGGAAAATCAAAGAAACACTGCCTGAAGGCCTCCCAATCTGCACCTCCAAAGTGCCACAGTTGACTTTTTTTTGGAGAGTCCACAGGCCGTACTGGAGCAATAGGACAGGTCAAGGTAATTAGGTTGTGATCGGAGAAGCCCAACAGAGAGGAAGGATTAACAGTGTAAGCAGAAGGATTAGTTGTAAGAAAGAGGTCAAGTATGTTGGAGCTCTCTCCAAGGTGGTCAGAGATATGGGTAGGGTGCTGTACAAGCTGCTGTGGGTCATTAAGGATAGATGTAGGCTTGTTCATCAGGTGGATCAGTGAAAGGAGAGGAGTGCCAATGGTGGTGGTGAACATTGAAATCTCCTAGAATGGAGATTTCAGAGGAAGGAGAAATGGATAGAATATGTTCCATCATAGAAGTAAGATATTCAAAGAATTTTTCATAGTCAGCAGAATTAGGAGATAAGTAAATGGTGCAGATATATTTAGTCAGAGAATGATAAGAAAGCCGAAGCCAGAGAGTAGAGAATTCAGAAGAATCAAGTTCAGGAACACGAGAACAATATAAATCGTTGCATAGGAGATAAGTAAATGGTGCAGATATATTTAGTCAGAGAATGATAAGAAAGCCGAAGCCAGAGAGTCGAGAATTCAGAAGAATCAAGTTCAGGAACAAGAGAACAAGATAAATCGTTGCATACATATACACAACAGCCACTTTCGGCTTTGAAATGAGCATAGAGAAAGTAGGAGGAAACAGAAAAGGGTTTGCTGTCAGTTGCCTCAGACAGCTGAGTCTCGGACAGGAAGAGAAGGTGAGGTCTAGAGGAGGAGAGGTGATGTTCAACAGAGAGAGAAAGTTAGAGGAAAGGCAGCGAATATTGCAGAAATGAAGAAGTGAGCCAGACAGTAGTTCCAGGCATCTCTCTGAGTCGTCACCGGGAGAGGGGCGGATTGTGGGGGAATTTATGGTCCCCCCACTTCCCGGGGACTCCAAGGCCAGATTTAATTGTGCCATTTTTCTTTTTTAATTTTGAAAAGGAAGTGTAGTGTGTACTGTACATGTGGTTTGGTGTTGACAGTTAGAGAAACTTGTATTGGAAAGCATGTTACTGAGACACTGAAAAAGTTCGGCAAAGGGGGATGGTCAGGAACTAGTCCCAAGGGCTGATGAAACAGGAGCTCCAGCTCTCCCTGTCATCAGCTTTCCATCCACCTTGGGAGTATTGCCCTGCTTGACTGGTGCTACAATCTACTTGTCGGAGGTTCTTGTATCTTGTCCTAGGTGTGTCTTAGCACTAACGTGACTGTGTCATGAAATGGCCGTTTAGGCTTACCGTTTGAGGTATGATCATGGCATTTCACCAAGATCATACCTCGAGGGTAAGATCGTGATGATCGGGGCCGTTCTCGAAGATGAACTTGGTTATGGGACACGGGTCTTATTTTATACCCTGGAACACCTGGTCTCTACAGGACTGATGAACTGGTATAAGTAGGGGTGTTTTTACAACATATTGGCGGGTCCTGTGGTAGATCATCAAATTCTACCTCAGTGAGATTCAATTAATTTAAACTGTTCCCTGCCCTAGACAGGATTAAAACCCACATCCAATGGAACTGTAGACCAGCTCTCTACCGACTTGTCCTAAAATTACCATGTCTCTCTCAAGAAAGCTGACTTGTAAAAATTGATTAGCATAGAATACAGTATGAGCTGACTTGTAAAAATTGATTAGCATAGAATACAGTATGATGCCTGTCACAAAAAAGTGCCGTGGGGAGGTGATGAGTCGTAGTAACCTGTTTCTGCCACTGATACGCGTGATATATGCTGCAAGAGGACGAAAATCTAGGCCAACTTTAGAGTGCAAAGAGTAGAGTATCATTCTTGTCAATCTAGTTTGCAAGGAGAAATAGCAAGGCAGAAGGAAACGTTAGATTTTTTTTTTTTTTTCAGGATGAAGAACTATGGAGAGATTTCAGATGAATAGCCAGATAGAGGAATTTAGTATGGAATAGTTGACCACTACTAGTTTTATCTAATTCAAAATGATAAAGCAGAAGGAAACAGTTTAGCTTTTATTCAAGGATGAAGGCCTGATGGGGAGATTTTAAAAGCAATAGCAGAGGAAGAAATAGTTGATTACCTCACCTGGACAGAGTTCAACGAGATATTGTTTTTAGTGGAGTTTATATGTTTGTTTGTTTGTTAGCAATATTACGGAAAAAAGGCTAAATGAAACTACATGAAACTTTCAGGAAATGTGGGAACTCGTACCCAAAGAAAGTGATTAAATTTTGGAGGTAATCGAGTGACCTTGGAAGGTCAAAATCAAAGTAACGGATTTTCAGAGGGTTATAACTTGAAAACGGTTGAAGATAGAGACATTTGCTATAACGAACATACAGGAATTCGTAATATGGGCTTTCATTTGGCATCAAGAAGTCTTGGACTTCGAATTAACTGAAAGGTCAACCTCAAGGTCATGGATATTCAGGAGCCTATAGCTCGAAGCTGGTTGAAGACAGATATTGACTATTATCAACATATAGGAAATCCCAAGTGGGTTTTTTATTGTTATCTTGATCTTTGACCGTAAGCGACCTTGAAAGGTCAAACTCAAGGTCACGGGTATTCAGGGGATTATAACTCGAAACTCATTGAAGATAGAGATATTTACCAATACCAAGATATAGGATGTCTCATATGGGCTTTCATTTGACGGCATGACCTTTGACCTCCAGTTACCCTGAAAGGTCAATGCAAGATCACAGATTTTCAGAGGAGTTAACTTGAAAACATCTGTGCCATTACCTTAAATTTTAATTGAGCACTGACATTAAATGGCCGAAATGAGTCAGTATTTAACAGCAACAAATAATCTGCTATCGGGCGAGGTTTGTTGTGCCTAGCACCACTTGTTAATACTATGTTTTTAGTAGTTTTAACCCGTGGATTGTGAGCCACAGCTCAGGCTGGGTAGCATCGCATTGCAAGCCATAGTGGGTTAGCGTCACGTTGCGAGCCACAGCTCAGGCTGGGTAGCATCGCATTGCGAGCCATAGTGGGTAGCATCACGTTGCGAGCCACAGCTCAGGCTGGGTAGCATCGCATTGCAAGCCATAGTGGGTAGCGTCACGTTGCGAGCCACAGCTCAGGCTGGGTAGCATCGCATTGCAAGCCATAGTGGGTAGCGTCACGTTGCGAGCCACAGCTCAGGCTGGGTAGCATCGCATTGCAAGCCATAGTGGGTAGCGTCACGTTGCGAGCCACAGCTCAAGGCTGTGCTGGCCGTGCATCACCGTAAACAACTAGATCTCCACGCAATCTTACGCATGGTGCTACGAAAAGACAGAGAGATTTTTTTTTTTTTTTTCACCAGATGATGCTCTGGATCTTTATATTCAAGTTTATAATAAACAATTTTTTTTTTCTCAGTACTCCCCTAAGTAAACTTACGCATGACCATATGCAAAGACAGAGAGAGAGAGAGAGAGAGAGAGAGAGAGAGAGAGAGAGAGAGAGAGAGAGATTTTTTCATCAGATGATGCCCTGGATGTTTATCTTCAAGTTTATAATAAACAAAAATAAAAATAAAAATCTTCATTTTTTGCGCACCACGGGGTGGAATAAAAAAAAGAAAAGGTACTTGATCAATCCACGGGTTAAGGAAAATGAGGTAAATATAACAGCCACATCCCAGATCAAGTATTTCTTGATGGTATGTTCTTTTTATTTCATTCATAAAATTATATACAATATAAACTTGAAAGTTTGCACTAAAGTCCTCCTAAAACGCCCTGTGAGATTTCACTGTAAACAGATTGGGATGTAGATGGAAAAACTCTTTTGTAACAGTAATTCAGTTGAGGTAATTACCCGTCCAAGCCAAGGAGGGGATGTAGGCCCCAAAAATGTAAAAACATTTTTTTTTTTTTTTTATATAACTTCAAATTCATCACATCGACGTGAAACCAAAACCTAAACGTGCATCTTTCAAATCTGCATCCCATAACATGCCTCATTACATCAGGGAGGTTACCCCTCCAGTTATCGGTAGGGGAGTCAGTGTCAGGTGGGTTGGGCCTAAAATTTCAAGTGGGCTTAAAATTGTTAACTTTCACTCGATTTATTCCAAATTTGATATGTGACTCGATATCCTTCTGTCTTTATATGTCAGCAGTAAAATGACTGCCGCTGACGGGTTTGCAGTGCCTTGGCACCGTTTCTTGTGTTGGGCTGAAATACGTGACAGTGGATTGTTGTCACATACCTTTGCTCAAACATACTGACGTAAATATTCTTTGCCATGAACATCTATAAGTAGCGGTATTTTATTCCGTCTTTATACTTTGTCATTCAAGTGTTCGATGATCAGTCATCTCATTCTTGTTTTCATTATAATTTTTTTCATTTATTACACACACACACACACACACACACACACTTTATATATATATATATATATATATATATATATATATATATATATATATATATATATACTGTATATATATATATATATATATATATATATATATATATATACTGTATATATATATATATATATATATATATATATATATATATATATATATATATATATATATATATTGCCAGACGCCTCAATCCTGTTTGGGATGGCCACAAACAAATCGCCCTGTCCCCCGCCATTTCACTGCTCTGCTCCCAACTCACACCACCCTCTCTCATATACCTCTCCACCCCATCCCTCCATCTCATCCTCGGCCTCCCCCTCCCTCTTCCCCCCTCCACCTAACTCACATACACTCACTTCGTCAGTCTTTCACCCTCCATCCTCTCCACATGGCCAAACCACCTCAGTGTGTTCCTCATAACGCTTCCTATCACATCCACATCCACACCACAACGCTCCTTTATATCCTCATTCGTCAGCCTGTCTCTCCATGTGACTCCACAGGCTCCTCTTAAATAACTCATTTACACTGCTCTCACTCTTGACTTGTGTCCTTCCAACAACGTCCAAGCTTCACTTCCATACGTTAGAGTTGGTATCACAATACTGTCATGTAGTAACTTTTTCACTTCCATGCTCACTTCCCTGTTTCTTATCACTGCTTTCAAAGAACCAGCAATCTTTCTTCCCTGCTGTACCCTTTCAAGCACTTCACCCTCCAAACCTCCATCCTTACTCATCACACTACCCAAGTACTTAAACGTACTCACATTTTCCAATTCCTCACCATCCAACCTCACTGTACATTCACTGACTTCACCTCTCTCAATGACCATCACTTTACTCTTCCCTACATTCACCTTTAGATTCCGTTTCTTACACACTCTCCCAAAATCATCCAACAAGCCTTGCACCTCCCCTTCGTCTTCACTCAACAACACAGTATCATCTGCAAACAATAGTACAGGGAGTTTCCAAACACTACCCTCTCTCACCAAGGCCACTCCAACATCCACTACCCTACCTTGTACCTCTTTTATTACCCCATGTACAGATTGAACAACCATGGAGACATGACACATCCCTGTTTCAACCCAAGTTTCAAAGAGAAAAATTCACTTAGTTCACCATCCACACGCACTGCAGCCATCGCACTATCGTACATACTCTTCACAGCATTCAGCAACTTTCCATCTACTCCATATATTCTTAACACTTTCCACAATCCTTGTCTATCCACCCTGTCATATATATATATATATATATATATATATATATATATATATATATATATATATATATATATATATATATATATATATATATATATATTCCCCCACTGAAATCTTCAGATGGCAACATTACAAATGGCCCACGTGCGAAAGCAGATATTTTTGCCAGTACATTTACCAATAATTCTACCATAGACGATGCCAGCCAGAACGTCCCAGCAATAGAACTTGCCTCTCTCGAAATAACTCCACTTAAAATACAGACAAGATTCGTAAAATCCATCCTAGACAATTTAACTACAAACAAAGCTCCAGGCCAAGATGGAATTCCGCCAATTGTTTTGAAAAAGTGTTCTCCTGAACTTGCCTCTGTTCTAGCTAAATTATTCAGACTATGCATAGGTACTTCTTCATTCCCGAATTCATGGAAAGAAGCCAATATCCACCCAATTCCGAAGAAAGTTCCTCTGACCCCTCTGATTACAGACCAATAGCAGTCACATCTTCTCTTGGTAAGGTATTTGAAACTTTAATTGATTAGCACATTGTTAAACATCTTGAATCCAGCAACTTAATTGTTGATAGACAATATGGTTTTCGCCACCGAAGATCCACCATTGCCATACTCAATCTCCTAACTCATTCTATCCATCAATCAATTGACCTACATGGAGAAACTCAAGCAGTAGCCCTTGAAATTTATAAAACTTTCGATACAGTTTGGCACCGTTCCCTGCTGTCCAAACTCCGTTGCTATGGACTAACATCTTTTGTTCCTTTGATTTCCTCATATCTCAGTGACAGGAAAATAAGAGTAAAAGTAGATTATGTATATTCCAATTTCCACTCAGTTAATGCCTGCGTGCCGCAGGGATCAGTTCTGGCGCCAACCTTGTTCCTGATTCATATTAATGATCTTTTATCTGTCGCCCACAATCCTTTCCACTGACATGCAGATGACTCAAGACTACATAGTTCATTCACACTCAGACACCCATTTACAAAGTCTTATATTTCTACCTCTCAACTCAGTATAGCCATCTCCATAAATCAAGACCTATCTACGATCAATGAATGGAGACAAAACAACCTTGTCTCATTTAATGCTAGTAAAACTAAATACATACAAGTTACTAATAGGCAGATATTGCCAGATTCGTATATTATCTTCAATTCTACTAATATTTCCATCTCCAAGAGTATTGAATTTCTCGACGTCTCACTTAACAATGCCCTCAGCTGGACCTCTCATGTTAGATCACTTGCTAAAACCGCCTCAAAGAAACCTCGACTAATGTACAGAGTCCGTAACTTCTTCACTGACGAGCAGTTAACTGAAATTTAAAAGAGTCATGTGTGCTCTCAGCTAATATTGCTTACCCTTGTAGAATGGATGTGGAGAGGATGCGTTAAAACAATTAGACAAAATTCAGAACAATGCTGTTAGAATTATTAACAACCCTGCCATTACAAATAAACTACCTCCTCTATAACTAAGAAGGAATGTTGCCTCCCTTCCATTATTTTACAGGTTTTTTATGGCAAATGCCCAAACGAAGTTGTGTCCATGGTGCCACCTCTCTATGCCTTCCCTTGTGCTACACGGGCATCTGGTAGTGCTCATGACTTGAATGTCACTCAGCCAAATTGCAGAACTTCTGCCTATCAGAATTCTTTCATTCCCCGAACTGCATCTCTTTGGAACTCGCTTCCCCAGAGTTGTTTCCCTCCAAACTTCAACCTACAGCTGTTCAAGTCTAACTGTTACAGATATTTTATGAACAGAGAACACCAGTAATCTGGTGTGTCGATTATTATTTTTTTCATTTATTTCTTTCTACCTCCGTTGTGTTATTAATATATATATATATATATATATATATATATATATATATATATATATATATATATATATATATATATATATATATATATATATATATATATATATATATATATATATATATATACCTAGGCCGTTTCCCCTATGGAAAGGGAGGTAGCTGAGACAGGACGATACACTCACAAGTACATTCATTCGCATCTTAGCCCCAAAGGGGAGAAGGGACAGATCCTCACTGCACGACACCGCACAAGGGTCAACTGCTCAGTGCAATCAGCGACATCCGCGGCAGGGCCCGACAGCAGAGCTGGTTTACCCTTGCCACATCATAATAGACCCATCCCCTTACCCACACCTGAATCGGTAGAGAGGCGGCCTGCAGTCCTGATGGACCCAGGTTCGAATCCTGGCTGGGGCAGGGAACAGTTTAAGGATTTGAATTCATAGAAGCAGACTTTCCTGATCTACCAGATGACCCGCCGACATGTCATAAAAGTACCCCCGCTAATACCAATACACCAGTCCTGTATGAGACAGCCCTAGCATGTATTCAATATGGACGGTGGGTGTTAGCGCCGAAGTGGTGACATGTGGAGGTGTAGGAGGACTACTGGGCCTTGGGATAGGCTACTGCCCCCGAGATATAGGCCCTGAAGCCTTTGCCCAGAGTCGGACACATAAAAAAAAAAAAAAAAAAAAAAAAATGCGGGAGAATATCTCCTCAGGGCTGCGCCATCATTTATTCATTCACAATTTCTCTCCATTTATTTCTGTCATGCATAGCCACTTTTCCTTGCTCAACAGACATCCCTCTCGCATCCAAAGCTCTCTTCACACTGTCCATCAATCCTATTCTTGGTCTCCCTCTCAGCTTTACACCTCTCACATCAGATCTAGTTATCTTTTTCACCAATCGCTCTGTATCCATTCTCTCCATATGCCCAAACCATCGCAACACCCTCTGCTTAACCCGATCAGCCATCTCCCGAACAATTCCAGTTTTCCTTTGCACTTCATCATTTCTCACTCGATCCATGTGTGTCACTCCACACATACTCCTCAGACACCTCATCTCCATAACATTCAAACTTTTCGTCTCTTCTACACCCAAGTTCCATGTTTCAGCCCCGTATAACGCAGTCGGTACCACAGCACCCTCATACAGCCTTCTCTTTACATCCATTCTAAGCGAACGACATCTAAACACTTTTTTCATTCCTCCCAGCACCTTTCCTACTTCATTCATTCTAAACTTCACTTCTGCATCTATTCTTCCATCCACAGGAACATGCGATCCTAAATACTTAAAACACTCTCCCTCCTCAAGTAACTCACCATTCAAAACTGCATTCATCCTCCTACCATCTACCAACCTCGTACACTTCATCACTTTACTCATTCTCATTTACTTTCAATTGCCTCCTTTGACACACCCTTCCAAACCCCTCTACCAACTGTCTCAATCTCTCCTCAGAATCAGCCACCAGTGCAGTATCATCTGCAATCAGTAGCTGCTTCAGATTCCACTCTCTACCATCAACATTCACCAGGCTCAGACCTCCACCTAACATTCTTGCATTCACCTCCCTTACAACACCATCCATATAAATATTAAACAACCAAGGCGACATCAGACATCCCTGCCGCAGCCTCACTCTCACAGGAAAGCAATCATTCACAGTATTACCCACTCTTACACACGCTGTACTATTTACATAAAAACTTTTCACCCCTTTTAGTAACCTACCATCAAGTTCGTACAATTTTAAAACAGTCCACAAAGCCTCCCTATCAATTATATCATACGGTTTCTCTAAATCCATGATTGCCCAAAACACATCCTTGCCTTTCACTAAATACTTTTCACACACTTGTCTCACAGCAAACATCTGACCCACACATCCCCTCCCTCTCCTAAAGCCACACTGCTCATCACCAATCACTCCCTCTGCGCCCTCTCTAACTCTCTTAATTAACACTACCATACACCTTACCTGCAATTAACACTCAACAGACTTATACCCCTAAAGCTAGTACATTCATCCTTATCTCCTTACCTTTTTACAGCTGGACCACATAAGCACTTGCCCAGTCAATTGGCACCATTCCTTTCACAAAACACACATTCAACAGTCTTAGTAACCAGTCAACAGTAGTCTCTCCACCACCCTTCAGGCATTCCACAGCACACCCATCCATACCTGCAGCTTTCCCTTTTTTCATCTCCTTTACTGCCTCCTGCACTTCCTCCTTCGTGATCACAGAATCATTCAACTCTGCCAATACATTTATTCCTTGCATCCTTCCATCTGCCACAATCTCAGCCTCCCTTTCCTCTTCTACATTTAATGATTCTTCAAAATACTCTGCCCATCTCTTCCTTACTGCATCCATCTCAATTAACATCCTTCCATCCTCTGCTTTTACTCGCTCTTCCTTCCCAGACTCCCTTTCTCACCCTTTTCACCTCCTTCCAAAACATTTTCTTATTCTGTTGAAAGTTCTCAGTCAGCCGCCTACCCCACCTCTCATCTGCTGTCACTTAAGCATCACCCACAGCCCTTCTCGCCCTATTTCTCTTTTCCTTATACCTCTAATATGGCATCTTATCATTCCTCTGCAGCCACACTTCATATGCACGTCTCTTCTCAGCCACAGCCATACTTACTTCTTCGCACCACCATTCACTTCCTTTTCTTACACCACCACCCACACGTCTCACCACACACCTCTTCTGCATAACCCACACAGCACTCTTAAACAACTGCCATTCCTCCTCCACACTGCCATTTTCCTGATCTTTGACTGCGTTTAACTCATCTTTCAATTTCTCCTGATACTCTCTCATTTTCTCTTTTTTATCCGACTCACTCATTTTCAAAACCTCCCTGCCACACCTAACTCCTAGCTCTCACTCATCTCTTACCTACTCTTAACTTTCCCTCCACCATGTAGTGGTCAGATATACCTCCACCCTCCCCTCTCAGAACTCTCACATCCAACAATATTCCTATTACATTCCTGGACACAAGCACATAGTCCATCAATGCTCTATCAACAACCCTTCCACCCTCCTGTCTCACCCATGTATACTTATAAATATCCTTCTTCTCAAACAGGGTATTTCCAAACACCATCTCTCGCTCAACGCACATCCGTATCATTCGTTCCCCATTTTCATTTCTTTCAGGCACACCATGCATACCAACTACACCTTCAACTGCTACATTTCCCAGTCTAGCATTCAGATCTTCCATCATTACCACATTCACATTTGCTCCAAAACTCTGCAGACACTCACCAACATCATTCCAGAAAGACTCCCTCTCTTCTTCATCCCTTTCACTACCAGGCCCATATGCACTCACAAACACCCACAACTCACTTTCAAATTTCGCTTTCACCCACATCAGTCTCGATGACACCTCCTTCCATTTAATCACACTGCTGTACATCCGGACTCACTAACAAGGCAACACCTTCTCCAGCCCTTCCTCTGTCAACACCTGACAATCTTCCATCCACACTTCCAAACATAGACTCACCCTTCCATTTCATCTTCGTTTCACTCAAAGCTAACACATCCAACTTTCTTCTCACAAACATTCTCCCAGTCTCCCCCCTTTTAGCCTCAATCGTACTACATCCACGCACATTCATAGACCCAATCTTCAGGGTACGGGGATAACTCAGTCCCCCATCCCTTTCTCTGGTCTGTTTCTTTTTAGGAACTAAAAATAACACAGGAGGGGGTCCCTAGTCCCCTCACCCCACCCCTTTTAGTCGCCTTTAACGACACGCAGGGAATACGGTGGCAGTATTCTTCCTACACAACCTGGCCGCAGAGTAGTAGTACCACTCCATAGTGCGGCCAGATTGATTCCCCACCCCCCTGCCGCCACACACACACATATATATATATATATATATATATATATATATATATATATATATATATATATATATATATATATATATATATATATATATGACAAGATTATAATAAGGGTATGGGAAAGTTTTTTTTTTTTTTTTTTTTTTACTATCGACCATTGGGGCCAGAGCCCCTGGTCTTTAAGGCAAAAATATATATATGTATATATATTGATACATATATACATATATATACGAACATATATATATACATACATACATACTTCCATGCATATGAACATACACACTTTCATGTACACGCACATATATATATATATATATATATATATATATATATATATATATATATATATATATATATATATATATATATATATATATATATATATATATAATACTTTTTATTTTATTATTATTTTGTAGTTTTATTATTATTTATTTTTTTATTTTTTATATTTTTAATCTTATATTACTTACACACTAAAATGTCTAATCTAAAGACCTTAAAACTAATCCCCTGACAGACAAATAGCTAACCTATACTAAATCCTAAGCGACAAATAACTAGACCTACACTAATGGTAAAAAAGCCTCGACCAAGAGAACACCACCGACTGCAGATATGAAATGCCTTTCTACATTACATACCTGCACTCATCACCTGGTGACTGTCAGTCGAGGCACAACCTAATATAGGGGACATCAATATATGAAAGGGAACCAGACGAGTTAGGAACATTTCCATATACGTCAGCTGTCGGCCCTAATAATTTAAGCAAGATGGTATAATTTTTTTTACATAATTTGTACAAAAAGTGAAGCACCTCGCCCAGCAGACCACCATCGACTGCAAGTGCCCTATACCTTCCTATATTGCGCAATTGCACTCATCAGCTGGTGACTGTTAGTCGAGGAACGGGGTTTAATGTAGGGGACATCAATATTACAAATAGATCAGTGGGTGGAGGAACTATTTCAAATACGTCTACTGTCAACCCTAATTAACAGTACTATATATGTATATTTACAGTTGATAAAAACTATAACCATACAGTACAAAAGTCACATCACTCTGATCAGTCTGGTCTCTCTCAGGAAAGCCATCAATTTATCAGTCATAACAATGTCCCCATCACCCAGGATGGTGGAAAGGGTGAAGGAGACGTCTGCTGCGCCGCAGTAATTTATAAGTGAAGCACGTTCACGAATAAATCACCGACAGCTCAGGATGATATGACTGATACATAACACCGCATTACAGATGTCACAGTGCGGTGGGAAGCGTCTTTCCATATATGGTTTCATACGAGTTAAAATGGTGGTATTGAGCCGTAGCCGTGCCAATACTTTTTCTTCAAGGCAACTGGGGCGGTTGGCAGTGTCCCAGTCGCCACGTCTGGTCCACTGACCTTGCCACAGATGATTTATTGAGTTCTTTCCAAGAGAGAGACTCGACCGTAGATCACGAAGAACGTCCCAAGTCTAGAGCTCTACAGCTGACTTTGCAAGTAAGTCAGCCTGTTCATTACCGTAGAAACGACAATGACCAGGCACTCAGATCAGCGTGAATGACTTGTTGCGTGAATGCAACTTATTAACGATGCGGCCCTGGATCTCGTGAGAGTCCGTAGTACAAGATGCAATTGCCTGAAGGGCTGATTTCGAGTCTGAAAATATGACAAATGAGTCATGCCTAGAATTGAGAGCATAGTCTATGGCTCTGTCAATAGCAAAAAGTTCGGAGGTAAACACAGATGTATGAGTCGGCAACCGATACCTGAGAGCACATTCAGTCGACCACACACTTGCACCCGCACATTCACTCGAGTTGGCATTGGTGTACAAGTGATGGGACCCCAAGTGACGAATGATGATGTTACGAAACAAGTGGTGGACCTCCGCCTCAGGCGCCTTGGCCTTTGGTGCTGGGAACCATGTAACATCAACAGTAAAGCCGGGTGGCTCCCAAGGTGCTATATTTTTAAGCACCAACTTGTCACAGTCACTGGGGTCCACACCAAGCTCCTGAGTCAGTAAGTGGAGGCGAACGGCAAATGGGCGACGCACCTCCCACATGAGATGGTGGTATTGACACAGGGGGGGTACGGGCCACATTGCCGATATTACTTTTCCTAAATGTTCGTATCCTGTAGGAAAAGGCCAGGTGGTCACGGCGAATACAGAGGGGAGGCACATTCTCCTCCACTTCCATACAAACTACACAGGTACACCGGACGGCTCCAAGATACATTCGCAAACATTTATCCTGTAGCACATCCAATCGTTTCAGAGTGGCATCGGATGCCGAACCATACACCTGTGTGCAATAGTCTAGCTTCGATCGAATAAGGGACTAAACCATTAATAAAGATTTTCTGTCGGCACCCCATATACTACCCGCTAGGTACTTAAGGACATGGTTTATCACAATGAGCAAGCAAAGTATTAACGTGAAGTCTAAAATTCATTCTGCGATCAACGTGGAGACCCAAAAACTTTACAGAATTTTGAAAAGGTATCACCTGATTATCCAAAAATAAACGCAAATCGGGGACGTTACGAGTTCTAAAAACTACAGCGGCACACTTATGGACGAAAAACTTAAATCTCCACTGCAAGGCCCATTGGTGGACAGAGTCAAGGGCTGCTTGAATCCGCCCAGCCGAGAATTGTGCATTATGGGAGGAGTGCCATATTGCACAATGGTCAGCATAGAGTGAGTATTTAAGATTCATGGGGATGGGAGCTGATGACAGAATATCATTGATCATAATACTAAATAAAGTAGGACTAAGCACACTTCCCCGCGGCACCCTGTTTTCCTGTATAAATATATCCGATGTTACGTTATGGGGCAATTTGACAGAAAAAGTCCTGTCCCTTAAGAAATTTGAAACAAAAATAGGCAAATTTCCTCTTAAACCATAAGCATAGAGCTTCATTAGCATACCATGTCGCCATGTCATGTTATAGGCTTTATGGATGTCCAAGAACACCCCTATCATGATTTCTTTATTGGCAAATGCCTCTGCAATACAATGCTCCAAATTCATTAAATGATGTAGTGAACTTCTGTATTAACGGAAGCCACATTGTTGATCATTTAACAAATTCTTCGACTCTAAAACTAAAAGAAGCCTATTGTTTACCATTCGTTCCATGACCTTACATAGACAAGAAATCAACACAATAGGACGAAATGAAGTGGGATTCATAAGACGACCAGCCTCTTTGGGTATCGGTATGACATGTGCAAAGTGACATGAGTTTGGGAACGTTCGAGACACCCAAATCTCATTGTACAATGCTAACATCTTAATCAGGTTGTCCTGATTAAGATGCTGGATCATACCATACGTGATGGTGCCTGGTCCAGGGCTGGTGTCTTTACAGGATTTAAGGGGAAGGAGCAGTTCATCTAGTGTAACCTCTTGGTTGTACGGGGAGTCAACGTCTTGTGGCAGAGTCTAATATCTGTAGCTCAGCCATGCGTTTATGATGTTGAAAACGCGGATCATAATTGGCTGAGCTACTTACATGAGAAAAACTCCTGGTGAGGATGTTACCAACGTCCACGGGCTCGTCATAGTTGTTATTATAGGTATGTACTATCACGATCCAAAGTTTCTTTACCCCCCTGAGTGGACGAAGGTCGAAGCCAAGGTTGTAACAAGAGCAGATGATCGGACACTGCCAGTATACAAGACTAATAATGGTTCATGATACCGTGATTCATAAATAGGCTCGTGTGTTTCATCCGGGTGATTCTTATTATCCTAAGCTTCAGGTTAGTGAACCCCTCCATCATGAACTGGCCTGTGTTCGGTGGCCCGTCATTTCTTCAACCTTGGCTTCGACCTTCCTCCACTCAGGGGGGGTAAAGAAACTTTGGATCGTGATAGTACAATATGGGCCTTTATTATTTAATATTCTTATAGTGGACCAGACTTTACGTAATGGTGTAGTACGAGTCACCGTGGACACAAAGGACCGCCAGGAGTCACGTTTGGCCCTTCTTATTATTCTCCTTGCCTCAGCCCGTGCTTGTTTGTATGCAATGAAATTTTCCTCTGTAGTCTGACTGTCAAAAGTCCTGTATCTCCTATTGCGTTTTCTTAATGCTTGTCGGCAATCCGGCATCCACCAATGTGCTCTATGCTTCACATGAACTGTATAAGTCTTGGGAATAGCAGCCTCAGCTGCACGTAATATAGATTGGGTTATATTTTCGACCTTAGCATCTATGGTCTCCCCAGATATATCTAAATTGGCGATCCTTGAGAAGGATTCCCAATCTGCCTTCTTATAGTTAAATTTTGGAGGTGGAGGGTCCGAAACGATGTCGCGTGTATAAGAAATACAGATGGGTAAATGATCACTTCCCAAGGAGTCGTCATAAGGGTCCCATGAGAAATCTTGATGTATACCGGGGGATGCCAGAGATAAGTCAATGGCCGAAAAGTTACCAGTACGATCATCTACACGAGTCGCTCTACCATCGTTCAGAAGACAGAGATTGGACTGTAGTATTAGGTCAGCTACTTGCTTCCCACAACCAGCAATCCTCAAGCTACCCCATTGATAGTGATGGGCATTAAAATCGCCCAACACTAACTTATTCCCAGGCAGATGTTTAAAATAGTGAATATAAAGCATCACTATCAATGAGGCCATGTGGAGGACAGTACAGAGAGCAAATAGACAGATACATGTCATTAAATTTTACTCTGCATGCGACAGCTTCCAGAGTAGAAATTAGAATCACTTCAGTTTGTGGGTAGGATTTTTGTGTGTAAATGGTATCTCCATGACCTTCATATCTTCTATACGAGTGGTAGTGTTTGAGCTGTGGAGGATCAGAATGATCCTCCAGGCTCGTCTCCTGTAAACAAATAACGTCTGGCCTGTGTAGTGAAAGCAAGATTGCTATATTTGGTAACCTCTTTCCCGACACCTCTACAATTCCACTGTAATAGAGTGAATGCGGCGATTTAAGATTTTCATTGGGGGCCAGTCTTTTTTGTCGAGCGACTACTGGGGGACCTGTCCCGGTGCTTGTTTGTGGAGATCTTCATATTCTCGTCAATGACAAGACTCCCAGACTCCATCGAGGAAGAGCTATTCTTTCTCTCCCTCACTGGACCAGGAGCGGGAAGGACATGAGAACGTGACTGTTTGGTGAGGGTGGTCAAATTAATCTTGTCAGACTTGTTGGGCTTCGATTTTGGCTGCACTGACTGCGAAGGAGCAGCGGCAGCCTGGGAGTAGGAAGTAGTGATAGGGATGTCTGTTAAAGAGTTGGAACGTACATGAGGCTTAGACTGAGAAGTAGGGTGTGGGGCATGAGGTGCGAATGTAAGGTCAGTCTGCATTTCCACATTGCACATCAAGGGACGGGACGCAACCGCCGATGCATAGGAGATATTAGGCTTGGGAGTTGCATGCGACTCCTTCACCTTCTTCCTTGCATCGGAAAAGGAAATGCCCTCGGTTGCCTTCACTGTGCAGACCTCTTTCTCCTCCTTCCACTTGGGACAAGCCCTCGAGGAAGTGGAGTGAGCATCCTTGCAATGAAAGCAGCACTCCATCTCAGATGTACAGTGTTCAGCAGAATGTCCCACAGTCACGCACCTGCCACACACGAGGTTGGAAGCCCGACAAGCCTTTTCATGATGCCCATAAATCTGGTATTTTAAGCAATGAAGGGGGTTCGGGATGAATGGTCTTACGTTAAGAATTTCATATCCAATTCTGATGTTGGAAGGTAAAGCAACTTTGCCAAACGTTAGGACAACAGTCGCGGTCTTCGTCTTCCTGCTTTCCGAGAATCTAGTTATGAAACGTGCCTCTATAACATTCTGCTGAACAAGTTCCTGTACTATCTCTTCCTCCTCCATGACCACAAGATCCCTGCAGGTGATCACACCTTTGCAGGAACTCATGGAGTGAGGGATCGTGGTCTGAACATCATAAAAATGGAATTTGCTCAGTTTTAGGAAATCCATTACCTGACTTGAGTTCCTAGTTTTTACGAGAAGATCTCCACTCGCAAGTTTTTTCACTTGTTCCACCTCACCTGCACACCCATCAATCACCTTCTTGATGATAAAGGGATTGAGGCTGGACAGGGGAGTGCAACCAACCGCATGAATCTGTACAAACTCAGCATTTTTGACATCGATGTCAAGACGAGTACATGTCTGGGGCCGTTCAGTCTGAGGACAGTCCGTCCGTGAGAAGTCGGGGGTCGGTCAGGACTACTTCCCCCCCTGGAGGGGGGGGAGGCAGCAGGGGCGTCCTCCATAGTAACCACCCCCAACGGGGGAAGTGGGAAGAAGGAGAAAAGACGATCAAGGGACAAACAACCAGGGACCACACACCTAAGTCTGAGGTTGCCCTCTCAAACCACTCCAGGGAGGCCCGACCATGTTGATTCACGCCCCAGAGCGATCAGTGGGGAGGACCCTCCGTGGGCAATAAACAAAGGTAAACTCAGTATAATGGTACAGACACCTACTGTACCTAGCTAAAGGGAGGGGAAGAAAATGAGTACTAACTAATCCTAACTTTATTTAAAAAATGCCCTAGTGGCGGAGAGAAAAGAAACTACTGCCGGTGAGGCAGCCCTATGCTAGAGGAGAGCTCAGGAAACGTGTCCTTACTCCCCGCAACCATGCTTAAAAGTCCCATGTAAATTTTTTTTTTTTTGCCTATCGACCATTGGGGCTAGATACTAAAAGTTACATAACATAAAGAGGTACTGCAGACATAGTGTTATTTAGAGATGGATTATGGGACTTTATATATATTGATTCTATTTGATGACGAAGCTAATATTTTAAAATACTCCTTTTTAAGTAAGATACCACAAGATTCACAATGGTCTCTTACTGCTGAGTGAGGAGGGGACCTGAGTCTTTGGCCTGTCCTGCTCGACTGACCCATGTGTTAGTCTGTCCTAACCTTGAAAGCCCTGTTTTTGCGGGGGGGGGGGCTATCGACCATTGGGGCCAGAGCCCCTGGTCATTAAGGCAAAAATATGTATATACATTCATACATATATACATATATATACGAATATATATATATATATATATATATATATATATATATATATATATATATATATATATATATATACACACACACACACACATCCATGCATATGAACATACACACTTTCATGCACACGTACACTCGCCAGCACTTCCGCATGTTACAGGGGCTCGCACGTTTTCTGAGATGTGGCACCTCTGTGATAATCTAGCTGGAAACATTCAACGTGTGTGAGATGTAGTAGCCTCGATACAGTGGCGCATGAAGTGAACTTTGTTGCTTAAAGCTTCGAACCTCAAGGTATCATTACAGCCCGAATTTTGTTTAACCTAAATGCTTTACATATATATTATTCAATACTTGCCATTATATAACGCATTTTAACTGTCCTCAATTCAGTTTTGTGATTACTTTTCGTTCGTCTCTTATCACCTTATCTGGATTCCCGTATCGGAGGTCA
This sequence comes from Coenobita brevimanus, assembly GCF_032717465.1. Lineage (NCBI taxonomy): Eukaryota > Metazoa > Arthropoda > Malacostraca > Decapoda > Coenobitidae > Coenobita > Coenobita brevimanus. The sequence goes on along the minus strand of NC_136999.1, from coordinate 33,984,296 downwards.
GAGAAAGGAGGGAGCTGTAACCCTCGCACATAGCATGCTCAGACAAGACCACACTTGCTTCAATATTTGCAGTAGAGTCAGAGACAAGGGACAACAAGCAAGAGGGCAACAAAGAAAGGAGGGACAGTTAAAGAATTAAATACTGTAGACCGAACCCCTCATCGGGGAATTTAATGCATTTTTACTTATTGCAAGTTGTGAGAATATTCATTGTTATGGTCAACAAAATAGCTATCTATATCTACCTATCTGTTAACATTGTTAATCTGTATAAGTTATCTCAGAAAGCGATACCCATGAACTGAATAAACAAATGAACACTGAGACAGACGTATGGATGGAAACTATGCTGATCATGTTTGTAATTCTGGCTTTATGACAACCATGGTTGCCGTATAACAACCTTTTATCTTTGGGTAAATAAAATTATCAACATCACTTCCATATAGGATACATTTTAACTTATAAATGAAAGGTAGTGCCCTGCAGAAACCTTTTCTCGGATCAATTACTTTGGACCATTTGTAAGGAAAGGAAACACATTCATAGCGCAAACAAAAGTGTCCAAATATTGTAGTCTTCTAGGAGGCAGAAGAAAATCCAAACTCATAAATGGACCTAGTATACAACAGCCACAGTTAATACAATGTTTTATTATGAATGATGTGTAATATAACCACTCAGTAATGTGACCACCCTCCGTCTTTTTCAATAACCTCCCTTAATCGGTCAGGCATGCTGGTCACGAGGCTGCGAAGAAGCTCTGGCTTGCCTCGGAAAAACTCCCACTGCTCCCTCGTGTGTTGCATCAGCTGCTCCGGGGTTCGCTCTCTGTCGGGCTCCCAAGAGTTAACCATGTTGGCCCAAAGATGTTCAATGGGATTGCAATTGCATCCCTTGCTAGGCAACTCCAGAAACTGCAAATTCTCCTTCTGGTTGAACCATTCCCTCACTACCCTGGCTGTATGAATCGGGCAGCGATCGTGCAGGAAAACTATTGGGCCTGGTGGAAATGAAAAATTCGTATGGTCGAGGGACGGAAGGAAGATATTTTGCAGAATATCGATATACTTTTCTGCCGTAAACCTTCCCTCAATTCTTGTTACGTCGCCAACTCCGTGGATTGACATGTAACCCCACATATTGCAGCTGATGTGTCCGCTGAGTGCTTCTTCGCTAATGTTTTGACGGTCATACCTGAAAAATGCAATCCTAGGATATTAATTTTAGGATATCATCATCATCATCATCATTATTATTATTAATGGATACTGTCAACGAGAATGCTAGAGAAGTAAATAACCAAAAAAATATTGCTAAGTGACATAATATCGTTGCGTAATAAGTATAAATTATAAACTGTATTCAATATTTAACTATAGAGAAACTTTCCAAACATACTGATCATTATCGTGTCTCCAGCGCCAGGTCGGACACCCTCCAACCCCACCCACACACACTCTTCACACTCTCTCAAACGAGTGGCCAAGCAAAAAAGAGAGAGTACTACAACGTTTCAGCCATATTTTTCATATAAGTAACAAGTATAATTTCCCAAATAGCAATTGATGCGGGTTTGTCCACAAAGCAATACTATCAAACGTAGGTAAAACAATACCTTGAGTTGTTTCGTCTCCACACATGGCGGCGTCCATGGTTATGGGAACACAATGTTTTTTCATCGGAAAAAACAACTCTTGACCAATATTGAAGGTCTTTGTCTACGTATCCTTCAGCAAACGCTAGTCGAGCAGCGTGATGTTGATCAGTGAGGGTTTCCTTCCGGGCAGGAATTCTATGATGAATACCTGCCTCATGGAGACGTTTCCGCATGGTATCCACAGACACCTGTAGCTGCAGCTGCTGCCGAATGACCACTGCAGTTGTCAGGGGGGTTTCTTCTGATGCCTGTCTAATCATGCCGTCCTGTTCAGCAGTTGTTACTCGAGAACGGGGCCTCCTCTCTGTGATCATAAAACCGTTATGCTACTTATGCTGCTTCTACCTCACAAATATCACCCCCCACCCCCCAAAAATAATAATAACAATATATATCTCGCTATATATATATATATATATCTATTTATATATATATATATATATATATATATATATATATATATATATATATATATATAAACATAAAAATAAGAATTAAAAAAACGACCACTATTAGGAACACCAGTTCTTAGCAGCAGCATACTTATTTGTTGCAAGTCTGATTCATAGAATAGCCTGACAGAATGAAAGACAGGACCTGAATCACTAAATGTTTATAAGTACTGATTATTAAAAGAGGTTATTTGAAGTTTGAGTAGCGTTAGAGGTCATCAGAAAGGATCGGTTATTTAATAAAGTTCATACTTTCCCTCAAAGGATGAATATGCTGGCACCGATCCGTTAATTAATGAATATCGTCAATTAATATGCAACAACGAAATAACAACGCCTTATTTGAACACATTATTTTAACATTATTGTATAATGTTATAATACGTAGCTGTTAATGGTATTCAGTTAATTTATTACAACAATCGCTTACACACATTCATAGGCAAACTTACCCGCGTCCCTCAGGTCTCCAGAGCCATTCCACCTTCTAATCCATTTCGCCACTGTAGTTGGGGAGAGTCCTAGGAGACAGGTGATATCTCTAACACTGTGGCCGGCTTCCCGTAGGGCGATGATCCGCCCACGTTCAGCAATGAGGTTCTCCTGTCTGTTCATGACGATATTCTGGCTAGGATGAATACACTAGCTGCACCAGCAAAGTGAAGAAAACTCGTTTCTTCAAGCAAGTGTGGTCTCATCTGAGCATGCTATGTGCGAGGCTTACTGCTCCCTCCTTTCTCTGACCTCAGATACGGGGATCCAGATAAGTTGATTAGATACGAACGAAACGTACTCACAAAACTGAGGACAGTTAAAATGCGTTATATAATGGCAAATATTGAATTATATATATGTAGAGCATTTAGGTTAAACACAATTCGGGCTGTAATGATACCTTGAGGTTCGAAGCTTTAAGCAACAAAGTTCACTTCATGCGCCACTGTATCGAGGCTACTACATCTCACACACGTTGAATGTTTCCAGCTAGATCATCACAGAGGTGCCACATCTCAGAAAACGTGCGAGCCCCTGTAACATGCGGAAGTGCTGGCGAGTGTACATATATATATATATATATATATATATATATATATATATATATATATATATATATATATATATATATATATATATATATATATATATATATATAATTTTTATTATTTTTTTTAGTTTTGTTTTTATTTGTTTTTATTTGTTCTTATTTTTAACCTTATATTACTTATAATCAAAAATACCTAATCTAAATACTCTAAAACTAACCAGCTAACAGACAGATCGCTAACCTATACTAAATCCTAAGAGACATATAGCTAGACCTAAACTAATGGTAAAAAAGGCCTCGACCAAGAGAACACCATTGACTGAAGATATCTAATGCCTTTCTACATTACATACCTGCATTCATCACCTGGTGACTGTCAGTCGATGCACAACCTAAAATAGGGGACATCAATATATGAAAGGGAACCAGACGAGTCAGGAACATTTCCATATACATCAGCTGTCGGCCCTAATTAGAATAAGCAAGATGGTATAATTTATTTACATAATTTGTACAAAAAGTGAAGAACATTGCCCAGCAGACCACCATCGACTGCAAGTGCCCAATACCTTCCTATATTGCACACTTGCACTCATCAGCTGGTGACTGTTAGTCAACGAACGGGGTTTAATGTAGGGGACACCAATAGTAGAAATAGATCAGTGGATGGAGGAACTATTTCAAATACATCAACAGTCAACCCTAATTAACAGTACTATATATACATATTTACAGGTGATAAAAACTATAACCATACAGTACAAAAGTCACATCACTCTGATCAGTCCTGTCTCTCTAAGGAAAGCCATCAATTTATCAGTCATAACAATGTCCTCATCACCCAGGATGGTGGAAAGGGTGAAGGTGACGTCTGCTGCACCGCAGTAATTTATAAGTGAAGCACATTCACAAATAAATCGCCGACAGCGCAGAGTGATATGACTGATAGATAACACCGCATTACAGATGTCACAGAGCGGTGGGAAGCGTCTTTCCATATCTGGTCTCATGTGAGTTAAAATGGTGGCACTGAACAGTTGCCGTGCTAATAGTTTTTCCTCAAGGCGATTGGGGCGGTTGGTGGTGTCCCAGTGGCCTAGGTGCGGCTTACAAGTTGGAATATATAGTCTGGTCCACTGACCTTGCCACGGAAGATTAATTGATTTCTTTCCGAGAGATAGACTCGACCGCAGTTCACGAGGAACGTCCCAAGTCTCCTCGAGCTCTATAGCCGACTTCGCAAGTAAGTCAGCCTGCTCATTAATGTAGATACGACAATGACCAGGCAACCAGATCAGCGTGAATGGCTTGTTGCATGAATGCATCTTATTAATGATGCGGCCCTGGATCTCGTGAGAGTCCGTAGTGCAAGATGCAATTACTTGAAGGGCTGACTTTGAATCTGAAAATATGACAAATAAGTCATAGAATTGAGAGTATAGTCTATGGCTTTGTCAATAGCAAAAAGTTCGGAGGTAAACACAGATGTATGAGTCGGCAACCGATACCTAGGTGCACATTCAGTCGACCACACACTTGCACCCACACCGACTTGGAGCCGTCGGTGTACAATTAATGGGACCCCAAGTGACGAACAATAATACATCCATGATACATCCACTGTAAAGCAGGGTGGCTCCCAAGGCGCTGTATTGTTAAACACCAATTTCTCACAGTCACTGGGGTCCACACCAAGCTCCTGAGTCAGTAAGTGGAGGTGAACGGCAAGTGGCCGACGCACCCCCCGCAGAAGGTGGTGGTACTGACGCAAGGGAGTACAGGCCACATTGGCGATATTACTTTTCCTAAATGTCCTTGAGCCGTAGGACAAGGCCAGGTGGTCACGGCGAATACGGAGGGGAGGCACACTCGCCTCCACTTCCATTCGAGCCACACAGTTACACCAGGCGGCTCCAAGACACATTCACAAACATTTATTCTGTAGCACATCCAATCCTTTCAGCGTGGGATCGGATGCCAAGCCATACACCTGTGCGCCATGGTCTAGCTTCAATCGAATAAGGGACTTATACACCAGTAATAACGATCTTCTGTCGGAACCCCATGTAGTACCCGCTAGGTACTTGAGGACCTTTAACGGTTTATCACAACGAGCAAGCAAAGTATTAACGTGAAGTTTAAAATTCATTTTACGATCAAAATGTATTCCCAAAAATTTTACAAAATTTTTAAAAGTTACCACCTGATTATCCAAACTTAAGCACAAATTAGGTACGTTATGATTAGTGAAAACTATAGCGGCACGCTTACGGACGGAAAACTTAAATCCCCACTGCAAGGCCAATTGGTGGACGGAGTCAAAGGCTGCTTGAATCTGCACAGCCAAAAATTGTGCATTACGGGAAGAGTGCCATATTGCACAATCGTCAGCATACTGTAGAGCGAGTATTTATGATTCCTCGGGATGGGAGTTGATGACAGAATATCATTGATCATAATACTAAATAAAGTAGGACTAAGCACACTTCCCTGTGGCACCCCGTTTTCCTGGATAAATATATCCGATGTTACGTTACGGGGCAATTTGACAGAGAAAGTCCTGTCCCATAAGAAATTTGAAATAAAAATAGGCAAATTTCCTCTTAAACCATAAGCATAGAGCTTCATTAGTATACCATGTCGCCATGTCATGTCATAGGCTTTATGGATGTCAAAGAACACCCATATCATGAATTCTTTATTGGCAAATGCCTCTGCAATACAATGCTCCAAATTCATTAAATGATCTAGTGAACTTCTGTATTTACGGAAGCCGCATTGTTGATCAATTAACAAATTCTTCGACTCTAAAACAAAAAGAAGCCTATTGTTTACCATACGTTCCATGACCTTACATAGACAAGAAATCAACACAATAGGACGAAATGAAGTGGGATTCATAAGACGACCACCCTCTTTGGGTATCGGTATGACGTGCGCAAAATGCCATGAGTTTGGCAACGTTCGAGACCCCCAAATCTCATTGTACAATGCTAACATCTTAATCAGGTTCTCCGGATTAAGATGCTGGATCATACCGTACGTGATGGTGTCTGGTCCAGGGCTGGTGTCTTTACAGGATTCAAGGGCAAGGAGCGGTTCATCTAGCGTAAACTCTTGGTTGTACGGGGAGTCTACGTCTTCAGTGGCAAAGTCTAATATCTGTAGCTCAGCCATACGTTTATGATGTTGATAACGCGGATCATAATTAGCTGAGCTACTTACATGAGAAAAACTCCTTGCAAGGATGTTACCAACATCCACGGGCTCATCATAGATGTTATTATTTACCTGAAGGGTGGTTAAAGGGATTTTTGGGCCTTTATTATTTAATATTCTAATAGTGGACCAGACTTTACTTAATGGTGTTGTACGAGTCACCGTGGACACAAAGGACCTCCAGGAGTCACGTTTGGCCCTTCTTATTATTCTCCTTGCCTCAGCCCGTGCCTATTTGTATGCAATAATATTTATCTCAGTGGGCTGACTATCAAAAATCCTGTATCTCCTATTGCGTTTTCTTAATGCTTGTCGGCAATCCGGAGTCCACCAATGTGCTCTATGCTTCACATGAACTGTAGAAGTCTTGGGAATAGCAGCCTCAGCCACGTGTAATATGGATTGGGTTATATTTTCGACCTTAACATCTATGGTCTCCCCAGATTATATCTAAATTGGCAATCCTTGAGAAGGATCCCCAATCTGCTTTCATATAGTTAAATTTTGGAGGTGAAGGGCCCGAATGATGTTGCATGTATAAGACAGATGGGTAAATGATCACTTCCCAAGGAGTCGTCATTAGGGTCCCATGAGAAATTTTGATGTATACAAGGGGATGCCAAAGATAAGTCAATGGCCGAAAAGTTACCAGTACGATCATCTACACGAGTTGCTCTACCATCGTTCAGAAGACTGTAGCATTAGGCCGGCTACTTTCTCCCCACGACCATCAATCCTCAAGCTACCCCACTGATAGTGATGGGCGTTAAAATCGCCCAACACTAATTTATTTCCAGGAAGATGTTCAAATAGTGAATTCAAAGCATCACTATCAATGAGGCCATGTGGATGACAGTACAGAGAATAAATTGACAGATACGTGTTATTAAATTTTACTTTACACGCGACAACTTCCAGAGTAGAATTTAGAATCACTTCCGTTTGTGGGTGTGATTTGTGGGTGTAAATGGCAACTCCGTGACCTTCATATCTTCTATACGAGTGGTAGTGTTTGAACTGTGGAGGATCAGGGTGATCCTCCAGGCGCATCTCCTCTAAACAAATAACGTCTGGCCTGTGTATAGAAAGGAAGATTGCTTTATTCTGTAATTTATTCCCAATTCCTCTACAATTCCATTGTAATACAGTGAAAGCGACAGTTTAAGATTTATGTTGGGGGCCAGTGTGCTTAGGCTCTCTCGCTGGGCCAGGAGCAGGAAGGACATGAGGTCGTGACTTAGTAAGGGTGGTCATATTACTTTTATAAGAGTTGTCAGGCTTCGTTTTAGGCTTGACTGACTGAGAAGCAGCAGGAGCCTGAGAGTAGGAAGCTGTAACAGGGGTATCTTGCTGAGAGGTGGATTGGACAGGAGGCTGAGATGGAGAGGTAGAATGTGTGGCAAGAGGAACCGGTTCAGGGTCAGTCTGTGTTGCTGCAAAGCACATCACGGGATGGGACATCACCACCGAAGCATAGGACCTATTCGGCGTAGGAGTTGCATGCAACTCCACCTTTTTCCTTGCTTCGTAGTAGGAGACACCCTCAGTCGCCTTCACTGTGCAGACCTCTTTCTCCTCCTTCCACCTGGGACAATCCCTAGAGGAAGTGGAGTGAGCACCCTTACAGTGAAAGCAACAGATAGAGTCTGATGTGCACTGTTCAGCATCGTGACCCTGAGTTGCACGTTTGCCACACACTGACTGTGAAGCCCGACAATTCTTAGCAACATGCCCATATAATTGACACTTCATACAATGGAGTGGGTTGGGGATATATGTTCTTACATTAACAATTTCGTAGCCATCTTTGACATGTGCCAGAAGTGATACTTTGCCAAAAGTCAAAACAATAGTGGCTGTCTTTATCCTCATGCCTTCGGAAAATCTAGTTATAAACCGGGCATGACATCTTGCTGAGCAAGTTCCTCTATGATGTCTTCCTCACTCATCACCATAAGATCCCCGCAAGTGATAACCCACTTGCAGGAATTCATGGATGTTGGAATCTTGGCCTCGACATCATAGCAATGAAGCTTACGCAGCTTCAACAAGTCTTTAACTTGGGAGGAATTACTAGTCTTAACAAGGAGGTCTCCATTCACAAGTTTTTTTTACTTGTTCCACCTCCCCAGCACAGCCATCAATAACCTTCTTGATCATGAAGGGATTGAGACTGCTCAAGGGAGTGGAACCCAGAGCATGGATGATGACAAACTTTGCATTATTTACATTGATGTCAAGAGGCTGACGAGTCTGGGGCCGTTCTGTCTGGGGGCTGTCAGTCCGTTGATCAGTCAGGGGTCGGTCAGGACTACCTCCCCCCTTGGAGGGGGGGGGGAGGCAGCAGGGGCGTCCTCCATAGTAACCTCCCCCCAACGGGGGAAGTGGGAAGAAGGAGAAAAGACGATCAAGGGACAAACAACCGGGGACCACACACCTAAGTCTGAGGTTGCCCTCTCAAACCACTCCAAGGAGGCCCGACCGTGTTGATTCACGCCCCAGAGCAATCAGTGGGGGGGACCTTCCGTGGGCAATAAGCAAAGGTAAACTCAGTATAACGGTACAGACACCTACTGTACCTAGATAGAGGGAGGGGAGGAAAATGAGAACTAACCAACTTAACTTTATTTAAAAAACGCCCTAGTGGCGACAAAAATAAAACTAATGCCAGTGAGGCAACCCTGCGACTAGAGAAGATTTCAGTACACATCCGCCCTCTTCGCAACCATGCATAAAAGTCTCCCCTTGAAAGCACGGATTGTGCTACCAATATACCCGCCCTGGCAACCTGGGCAAGAGAAGCAGTAAACAACAGACGAACGGAGGTCGGTCAGAACAGGGTCTTTATCATGAAAAAATTAGCCATTTTTTAATGAATTACTTAGTATAATTTTAAAGTTAATTTCAGGATAAAATTTAACTATCTATCTATCTATCTATTGCCAGACGTCTCAATCCCGTTTGGGGTGGCCACAAACAAATCGCCTCCAAGTCGCCCTGTCCCCCGCCATTTCACTCCCCTGCTCCCAGCTCACACCCCCCTCTCTCATATACCTCTCCACCCCATCCCTCCATCTCATCCTCGGCCTCCCCCTCCCTCTTTCCCCCTCCACCTCACTCACATACACTCTCTTCGTCAGTCTTTCACCCTCCATCCTCTCCACATGGCCAAACCACCTCAGTGTGTCCCTCATAATGCTTCCTATCACATCCACATCAACACAACAAGGCTGTGACTTAAACGGTTTTTCATTTGAATCGAAATATCATCCAAGTAGGGTAAACTGAGATAACTTACCTCCTTACTAGCAGTAGAGATTTGTTGTTTAGGGATGTGGTGGTTGTTAAGAAAATTCCTTACAAGACGATAGAACAAGTTATCACTACAGCCATTATTTACCAAATATTTTCTTAGGACGCAAGTCTCATCATGGAATAAAGAATATGTAGATGAGAGAAAAAATGCTCTATGTAACAAGGTCTTAACAGCATTGATTTTAAACATTTTGCAACAATAACTGAAAAAACTGCAACCCAAACCTGAGAAAGTAGGCTTACGGAACACAGAACAAAGGAATTTACCAATATCTCTCCTAACTAGGATATCTAAAAATGGGAGACAACCGTTGGACGCTGTTTTAATCGTGAACTGTATGTTATCATGATGAGTGTTTATATAGTGCAAAAAATCCTGAGCATGGCTTTTATCTCTAAATATGACAAATGTATCATCGACATATCTTCAGTACATCCATGGTTTAATGTTACGTGGACAATCTCTTAGTCATAATTTTTCATAATAACATAAAAAGATGTTGGCAAAAGTAGGTCCAAGGGGTGATCCCATAGCAACACCATTAATCTGTTTGTATAGTTCGTTATTGAAAATAAACAAGCGATCCTTAACACAAAGAGCCAAAAAATCTTGGAATACATGTCATTCCCCTGAAAAGTTTAATGTCTTTATAGAGCACTTTCAAAATTATGTTGATGGTTTCATAAATAGGTATATTAGTAAAAAGGGAGGTAACATCAAAACTGCACATAAAATAAGTGTCAGGTATATAAATTTTGGACAGGGAATCTGCAAACTCGTACAAGTTCTTCACTGTGAACTCATTGGTGGTTAGGCCATTTAGAAGTGGGACAAGAAACTTTGACAATTTAAATGAAGCAGTATTGTAAGCAGCCATGATAGGACGGAGGGGAACTGATGGTTTGTGTACCTAGACCATATAACAAGGCAGGAGTCGACCCCACAGGTTTCAGGGATTTGGAATCTTCAGAAGAAATGACACCAAGGGAAACTAACTTACTGATGAATCTAGTCACTTTATCTTCTAATTTCATGGACACAGCGAAAACTTGAGAGTACCGTAGTTTAGTAAATTTTGTGAAGTTTTTTAAATATTTCTCTCATTTAAGGATATAATCAGACTTGTTCATAAGGACCTGTTCAATCTGACCTATTTATTATGGGAGAGAACACTGGTGTGGGCTTAAAACCGTAAAAAGTTTCAGAGGCTATGTGGCGTATGCTTTTAACCACCGAATCAAATCGATAGCCATTAGCAATTTTAACACTTTTAAGTCTATTTACAAGATTTTCAAATGATAAGAAATATCTATAAAAAGAAGGCTTAAGCACTGGAAGGCAAAAATCTGAGCCAAAAGATTAAAGGAACTGTTCCCTCTTTGAGAGGGAAATGTCTGAGTAATTAAAAATTATTTCTGGGGGTCACCTGATTTTAGTAAGCGCTCGGCACCAATCCTGTGTAATTTCTTTTCATGTCTGTTTGAAACATTGTTTCGTAGAACATCAAGCTTGCGACGCACGAATCGGACCAAACAAAAATAATCAAGCATAGAGGCTGATGACTTCAGGTTTTCACGGAAGTTTTTCATATGCACTTCATGTGTTCGAATTTCTTTCTTGTTCGTGTTTATCTCTAAATCAAGAAGTTTTCTCTGAATTATATAAAGTTTTCTTGTATAGTTTAAAACTCAAAAATCTGGAAAAGGTATCGTAGGTTTTGCAGCAGACAAGGAAATCAAGGTCGAGCTGTTTCTTAACTAGTTTGCTTGAAGAATGCTCGAATCTTCGGAACCCCTGCAGCACGGAGTGTCCATATCTTCGTCGTATGATCTCAGGTAGTGGGGTGTTCGTAGAGAACCTCAATTTCATAAGGAAAAGGACGAGGGTTGACGTGAGCAGCATCTTTATTCAAACGTTTCAACATTTAAAATGTTATCATCAGTGATCTAAAATGCTGAGTGAGGAGGGGACCTGAGTCGTCGGCCTGTCCTGCTCCCCGACTGTCTCACACAGACTGACTGCCCCCAGACTGAACGGCCCCAGACACGTGACATCGATGTAAAAAACCCCGAGTTTGTACAGATTCATGCAGGTGGTTCCACTCCCCTGTCCAGCCTCAATTCCTTTATCATCAACAAGGTGACTGATGGGTATGCAGGTGAGGTGGAACAAGTGAAAAAACTTGCGAGTGGAGATCTCGTAAAAACTAGGAACTCAAGTTAGGTAAAGGATTTGTTAAAACTGAGCAAGTTCCATTGTTATGATGTTCAGACCATGATCCCTCACTCCATGAATTCCTGCAAATGTGTGACACCTGCAGGGATCTTGTGGTCATGGAGGAGGAAGAGATAGTACAGGAACTTGCTCAGCAGGATGTTATAGAGGCACGTTTCATAACTAGATTCTCGGAAGGCAGGAAGATGAAGACCGCCACTGTTGTCCTAACGTTCGGCAATGTTGCTTTACCTTCCAACATCAGAATTGGATATGAAATTCTTAACGTAAGACCATACATCCCGAACCCCCTTCGTTGCTTAAAATGCCAGATTTATGGGCATCATGAAAAGGCTTGTCGGGCTTCCAACCTCGTGTGTGGCAGGTGCGTGACTGTGGGACATTCTGCTGAACACTGTACATCTGAGATGGAGTGCTGCTTTCACTGCAAGGATGCTCACTCCATTTTCTCAAGGGCTTGTCCCAAGTGGAAGGAGGAGAAAGAGGTCTGCACAGTGAAGGCAACCGAGGGCATTTCCTTTTGCGATGCAAGGAAGAAGGTAAAGGAGTTGCATGCAACTCCCAAGCCTAATATCTCCGATGCATCGGCGGTTGTGTCCCGTCCCGTGATGTGCACCGTGGAAATGCAGACTGACCTTACATTCGCTCTTCATGCCCTACGCCCTACCTCTCAGTCTAAGCCTCCTGTACGTTCCAACTCTCTAACAGACATCCATGTCGCTACTTCCTACTCTCAGGCTGCTGCTGCTCCTTCGCAGTCAGTGCAGCCAAAATCGAAGCCCGACAAGTCTGACAAGATTAATTTGACCACCCTCACCAAACAGTCACGTCCTCATGTCCTTCCCGCTCCTGGTCCAGCGAGGGAGAGAAAGAATAGCTCTTCCTTGGTGGAGTCTGGGAGCCTTGTCATTGACGAGACTATGGAGATCTCCACAAACAAGCACCGGGATAGGTCCCCTGGTTGTCGCTCACCTGCTGGCGGGCGACAAAAAAAGACCAAGCACAATGGCCCCCAACGAAAATCTTAAACTGCTGCATTCACTCTATTACAATGGAATTGTAAAGGTGTCGGGAATAAGTTACCAAATATAGCAATCTTGCTGTCACTACACAGGCCAGACGTTATTTGTTTACAGGAAGACGTGCCTGGAGGATCATCCTGATCCTCCACAGTTCAAACACTACCACTTGTATAGAAGAAATGAAGGTCACGGAGCTGCCATTTACACACACAAATCACACCCACAAACGGAAGTGATTCTAAATTCTACTCTGGAAGCTGTCGCATGCAGAGTAAAATTTAAAAACACATATCTGTCTATTTGCTCTCTGTACTGTCCTCCACATGGCCTCATTGATAGTGATGCTTTATATTCACTATTTGAATATCTGTCTGGGAATAAGTTAGTGTTGGGCGATTTTAACGCCCATCGTTATCAATGGGGTAGCTTGAGGATTGATGGTCGTGGGGAGCAAATAGCTGACATAATACTACAGTCCAACCTCTGTCTTCTGAACGATGGTAGAGCGACTTGTGTAGATGATCGTACTGGTAACTTTTCGGCCATTGACTTATCTTTGGCCTCCCTTGGTATACATCATGATTTCTCATGGGACCCTTACGATGACACCTTGGGAAGAGATCATTTATCCATCTGTCTTTCTTATACACGCGACATCATTTCGGACCCACCACCTCTAAAATTTAACTATAAGAAAGCAGATTGGGAATCCTTCTCAAGGATCGCCAATTTAGATATATCTGAGGAGACCATAGATGTTAAAGTCGAAAATATAACAAAATCCATATTACATGCAGCTGAGGCTGTTATTCCCAAGATTTCTACAGTTCATGCAAAGCATAGAGCACATTGGTGGACGCCGGATTGCCGACAAGCATTAAGAAAATGCAATAGGAGATACAGGATTCTTGACAGTCAGCCTATAGAGGAAAATTTCATTGCATACAAACAAGCACGGGCTGAGGCAAGGAGAATAATAAGAAGGGCCAAACGTGACTCCTGGCGGTCCTTTGTGTCGAAGGTGACTCGTACTACACCATTACGTAAAGTCTGGGAAACTATAAGAATTATAACCCGCGGAGTCCCGTCGACGTACTTCCACGTCCTCACGTTATGTCACTGCCAATCCCGTTGACGTACTTCAACGTCCTGCAATTGCAAGGTTCATAATTTTCACAATTTTCAAAATTCGCGCGAGATTTTCGATTCGCCCACGTACCCAAGCCTCCCCTACCTGCCCCAAGGCGGGCAGCATCCCAGACCCCGCATGACCTGCGCTCGCCCTTGTCTCGGTCACTCACCTGTTAGCGGTGACCCAGGTCAGGCATGGCACGTAAAGGTCTCTCAGACGACGAAATACAATCTGCCCTGGATGCCTTCACTGGAGATAGTGATTCTCCACTTGATGATGATGTGGTGGATCGAGATTATGTGCAGCCTGAGGAGGAAATAACAAGCAGTGATGAGGAGGTCCCTTCGCCCCGGAAAAAGCGGTATGTCACGTATCGTAAGGCAAGGGAAGGCCAGCCTGCACCCAAAACACCTGCATGGACCTCTCTCCATCCCCTAGAGAGAGATTCTGAAGAGGACGAGGATGAGGACGATGACGATGACGGCGGCTTAGGACGTGATGTTGCCTTGTGGTTGGGGAAGGAAAAAATCTCACCTCGAGGATCAGAAGGTGGGGCGAGAAGGCAAATAAAGTATGGCCTAGTGTTTTGTCTGGGGAAGGCGAAAGTGGTGTGGTGGGAGTGCGGGGTAAAAGGGAAGTGGTGTGAGGGAGGCAGCACGAGCACGTGGTGCATGTAGGCCTAGGGGAGAGGAGGTGGAGCCACTCCCCAGCACGTCTTTCGCCATACTATATTCCCAAACTTCCTCCACACGGCCCCAGGATGTGGGGAAAGGAAGGAAAGGGAAGGAAAAGGGTAAAGGAAAAGGGAGAGGGAAGAGAAGTGCGAGTGATGAAAGGCGCCGCTCTCCACCTCCCCCACCACCACCAATGTTGCGTTGTGCCTTCAGCCATGTTTCAGAGAGTACCATAACTTCCTACACTACTGAAACTGTGTGGGATGGCGATATGACGCTCAGCATAACGGTAAGGCCAGTCAGTATGTGCCAAGTCTTATATAAACTTGTATCGGATGTAATGTTTGCAGGAAAGTAATGTATAAGTTGAGAAATAGTGTAAGTTGAACGAAGTGATATGAAAACTACACCCACTGTATAAATCTGCGAAAATATGACGCTCAGTATAACACTCTGGTCAGTAAATATGTGATAGCAAGAATATAAAGTGGAAATGGGTGAAATGTTAGCATGAATAAAACGTATAAGTTGAAAAATAGTGTAAGTTGTAATAATTGATGTCACGAGTACACCCACTGTGTAAATCTGCGATAATATTACGCTCAGTAGAACATTCTGGTCAGTAAGTATGTGATAGGAATGATATAAAGTGGAATTTGTTGTAATGTTAGTAGTAAGGTAATTTATAAGTTGAATACTAGTGTAAGATGAAACAAATGATATCGCGATAACACTCACTGTGAAAGTACGTGCTAATATGACGCTCAGTTGAATCGTAAGGTCTGAAATTATGTGATATCAATTATATCAAGTGTAAACATGTGCAATGTTAGTGGAGAATTATTATATAAGTACAAAAATAGGTTGTAAGTTGAAATAGTAGTCATAGCGACTTCACCGTGTGTGTTATTATGCGCTATTATTACGCTAAATATTTACGTAAGGCCTGAAATTATCTCAAAACAGTTCTATAAAGTTGAAAAGTGTATAATGTTATTAGGAAAGTATTATGTAAGTAGAAAAAACACAATACGAGTTGAAACAACGGTCACAGCGAGTTCACTCACTACGTAAATAAGCGCTAACATTACGCTAAATGTTATCGAAAGGCCTGTGAATACGTCAAAACAGTTCAATAAAATGTAATGGTATAATGTTATTGTAGCAGTATTATGTAAGTAAAAAAAATAATATGTATCATGATTTTCGAATGTTAGCGATTCATCGTGACCAGTCTGCCGAATTTTGCTCGTTTCGCATGATGGTACAATGCTTATTTCAGCTCTATTTTTGTATAAAATCCAATTTACTCTTTTATCACATGTTTTTATGTTTGTAATAAATACATATCTACTTACTTTCATTGGTTTCCCAGACTTATAATATCATAGAAAACGTTAGAGGCCCAGACCACCTACAGAGAACACGGTGCCAGGTGTGACCAAGGCATACCTGTTTAAGGCAATTATGGACCCCGGGGAACAATTTCTTTGTGACTGACCATTGTTTCTGACCAAAAGCGAAAGTTTCAGCAAAAAAAAAAAATTGGGTCCAAAAATGGTTGGGATTGCGGGGGTACCATTGGTGGGAAAGTGGTCGGGACGAGGCGGGTTAAATAATAAAGGCCCATACTGTACATACCTATTACGACCCTGCAGGTAAATAGTAACATCTATGACGAGCCCGTGGACATTGGTAACATCTTCGCCAGGAGTTTTTCTCATGTAAGTAGCCCAGCCAATTATGATCCGCGTTTTCAACATCATAAACGCATGGCTGAGCTACAGATATTAGACTTTGCCACAGAAGATGTAGACTCCCCGTACAACCAAGAGTTTATGCTAGATGAACTGCTCCTTGCCCTTAAATCCTGTAAAGACACCAACCATGGTATGATCCAGCATCTTAATCAGGACAACCTGATTAAGATGTTAGCATTGTACAATGAGATTTGGGCGTTTCGAACGTTCCCAAACTCATGTCACTTTGCGCATGTCATACCGATACCCAAAGAGGCTGGTCGTCTTATTACTCCCACGTCATTTCGTCCTATTGTGTTGACTTCTTGTCTATGTAAGGTCATGGAAAGTATGGTTAATAATAGGCTCCTTTTTGTTTTAGAGTCGAAGAATTTGTTAAATGATCAACAATGTGGCTTCCATATATATAGAAGTTCACTAGATCATTTAATGAATTTGGAGCATTGTATTGCAGAGGCATTTGCCAATAAATAATTCATGATAGGGGTGTTCTTGGACATCCATAAAGCCTATGACATGTCATGGCGACACAGTATACTAATGAAGCTCTGTGCTTATGGTTTAGGAGGAAATTTGCCTATTTTTATTTCAAATTTCTTAAGGGACAGGACTTTTTCTGTCAAATTGCCCCATAACATAACATCGGATATAATTATCCAGGAAAACGGGGTGCCGCAGAGAAGTGTGCTTAGTCCTACTTTAGTATTATGATCAATGATATTCTGTCATCAGCTCCCATCCCCAGGAATCTTAAATACTCACTCTATGCTGACGATTGTGCAGTATGGCACTCCTCCCGTAATGCACAATTTTTGGCTGGGCGGATTCAAGCAGCCCTTGACTCCGTCCACCAATGGGCCTTGCAGTGGGGATTTAAGTTTTCTGTCCGTAAGTGTGCTGCTGTAGTTTTTACGACTCGTAACGTACCTAATTTTTGCTTAACTTTGGATAATCAGGCGGTACCTTTTCAAAATTCTACAAAGTTTTTGGTAAATAATTTTGATTGTCATTTGAACTTAAAAATTCATGTTAATACTTTCCTTGCTTGTTGTGATAAACCAGTAAATGTCCTCAGGTACCTAGCAGGTACTACATGCGGTGCCGACAGAAAATCTTTATTAACCTGCCCTATCCTGACCACTTTTCCACCATTGACTCCCCCCAATCCCGACCATTTTTGGAAAATATATTTTTTGGCTCAAACCTCCGCTTTTGGTGAGAAACATCGAAAATTCATATAGAAATCGCTCACATGAGGTTTAAAATACTCGATACGGGTAGGAGTACCTCCTTACCCTACTGGGTTTTCTAACAGGCTGGCAGCAAAGAAAACGAGTTCTATGGGAGGATAACTATTTCACACCACTCATTAACGGTATTCATTTATTTACTTGGTACGAATTTATATGTAGTACGAGAGTATATTGGTTTTCAAGCAGTAATATAGGCATTATAAGCATTGTTTCACTCACTAACTCATCACCATACCTGACCTTTTTTTGCCACATAACCTGATCATCATTTCTGACTGTTTCTTCCTCTAATGCTATGTAAAGTTTGTCCTCCACATTGTCATTGATTGGGGAATCACTCAGGCCCTGAGTTTCGTACCGTGGCATGACATGGCTTTACTGGCCAGGTCACTGACAACAGGTGAATTGCTGAGACAATGGTGTGCAGGGGGGGGAAGGAGGTCATGCTGGGTAAGGCATTGTCCCTGCCTGGCATCTTGTAGAGAAAGGTGTCACGTGTATACGTACCAAAAATCACTCGCAAAAATTGAAAATTGTGCAAATTAGGGTCCTTCCAATTGATTCACGTTTATGTACTTCGACGGGATTGGCAGTGACAAAACGTGTGGACGTTAAAGAACGTCGACAAGACGCCGCGGGTTAATGGTGTATAAGTCCCTCATTCGATCAAAGCTAGACTATGGCACACAGGTGTATGGCTCGGTATCCAATGCCACGCTGAAAAGATTGGATGTGTTGCAGAATAAATGTTTGCGAATGTGTCTTGGAGCCGTCCAGTGTACCCGTTATGGAAGTGGAGGCGAATGTGCCTCCCCTCCGTATTCGCCGCGAACATCTGGCCTTGACCTAAGGCATAAGGACATTTAGGAAAAGTAATATCACCAATGTGGCCTGTACCCCCCTGCGTCAATACCACCACCTTCTGGTATCGGTTGCCGACTCATACATCTGTGTTTACCTCCGAACTTTTTGCTATTGACAAAGCCATAGACTATGCTCTCAATTCTAGGCATGACTCATTTGTCATATTTTCGGATTCAAAATCAGCCCTTCAGGCAATTGCATCTTCCCCTATGGACTCTCACAAGATCCAGGGCCACATCGTTAATAAGTTGCATTCATGCAACAAGTCATTCACGCTGATCTGGGTGCCTGGTCATTGTCGTATCTACGGCAATGAGCAGGCTGACTTACTCGCACAGTCGGTTGTAGAGCTTGAGGAGACCTGGGACGTTCCTCGTGATCTATGGTCGAGTCTCTCTCTCGGAAAGAAATCAATAAATCTTCTGTGGCAAGGTCAGTGGACCAGAATTAATATTCCAACCTGTAAGCCGTACCTGGGCGACTAGGACACTGCCAACCTTCCCAGTCGCCTGGAAAAAAAAGTGTTGGCTCGCTTACGACATAATGCCACCATATTAACACATATGAAACCTTATATCGAAAAACGATTCCCGCCGCACTATAACATCTGTGATGCTGTGTTATCTATCAGTCATATCATCCTGCGCTGTCAGTGATTTATTTGTGAACGTGCTTCACTTATAAATTACTGCGGCACAGCAGACGTCCCCTTCACCCTTTCCACCATCCTGGGTGATGGGGACATTGTTATGACTGATAAATTGATGGCTTTCTTGAGAGAGACAGGACTGATCAGAGTGATGTGGCTTTTTTACTGTGTGGTTATGGTTTTTATCAACGGTAAATATGTATATATTGTAATATTAATTAGGGTTGACAGTTGACATATTTGAAATAGTTCCCCCTCCCACTGATCTGTTTCTAATATAGGTGTCCCCTACATTAAACCCGGTAGTTCTTCATTTTTTGTACAATTTATGTAAATACATTATACCATCTTGCTTAAGTTATTCTAATTACGGCCGACAGCTGACGTATATGGAAATGTTCCTGACTCGTCAGGTTCCATTTCATATATTGATGTCCCTTATATTAGGTTGTGCCTCGACTGACAGTCACAAGGTGATGAGTGCAGGTACGTAATGTAGAAAGGCATTACATATCTGCAGCCGATGGTGATCTCTTGGTCGAGGCTTTTTTACCATTAGTGTAGGTCTAGTTATTAGTCTCTTAGGATATAGTATAGGTTAGCGATTTGTCTGTTAGGTGGTTAGTTTAGGGTTTTAGATTAGGTATTTTTGTTTATACGTAATATAAGGTTAAAAAAATAATAATAATAAAAACAGAAATACAAAACAATAATATAATAATAATTATATATATATATATATATATATATATATATATATATATATATATATATATATATATATATATATATATATATATATGTATGTACGTGTGCATGAAAGTGTGTATGTTCATATATATATATATATATATATATATATATATATATATATATATATATGTGTGTGTGTGTGTGTGTGTGTGTGTGTTTCAATGTATATACAAATATATATTTTTGCCTTAATGACCAGGGGCTCCGGCCTCAATGGTCGATAGACAAAAAAAAAAAAAAAAAAAATCGTGCGTCGCAAGCTTGATGTCCTTATGAATAAGTCTGATTATATCCTTAAATGAGAGAAATATTAAATAACTTCACAAAATTTACTAAACTACGGTACTCTGAAGTTTTCGCAGTGTCCATGAAATTAGAAGATAAAGTGACTAGATTCATCAGTAAGTTAGTTTCCCTTGGTGTCATTTCTTCTGAAGATTCCAAATCCCTGAAACCTGTGGGGTCGACTCCTGCCTTGTTATATGGTCTAGGTACACAAACCATCAGTTCCCCTCCGTCCTATCATGGCTGCTTACAATACTGCTTCATTTAAATTGTCAAAGTTTCTTGTCCCACTTCTAAATGGCCTAACCACCAATGAGTTCACAGTGAAGAACTCGTACGAGTTTGCAGATTCCCTGTCCAAAATTTATATACCTGACACTTATTTTATGTGCAGTTTTGATGTTACCTCCCTTTTTACTAATATACCCATTTATGAAACCATCAACATAATTTTGAAAGTGCTCTATAAAGACATTAAACTTTTCAGGGGAATGACATGTATTCCAAGAACTTTGGCTTTTTGTGTTAATGATGGCTTGTTTATTTTCAACAACGAACTATACAAACAGATTAATGGTGTTGCTATGGGATCACCCCTTGGACCTACTTTTGCCAACATCTTTTTATGTTATTATCAAAAATTATGACTAAGAGATTGTCCAAGTAACATTAAACCATGGATGTACTGAAGATATGTCGATGATACATTTGTCATATTTAGAGATAAAAGCCATGCTCAGGATTTTTTGCACTATATAAACACTCGTCATGATAACATACAGTTCACGATTGAAACTGAGTCCACCGGTTGTCTCCCATTTTTAGATATCCTAGTTAGGAGAGATAATGGTAAATTCCTTTGTTCTGTGTTCCGTAAGCCTACTTTCTCAGGTTTGGGTTGCAGTTTTTTCAGTTATTGTTGCAAAATGTTTAAAATCAATGCTGTTAAGACCTTGTTACATAGAGCATTTTTTCTCTCATCTACATATTCTTTATTCCATGATGAGACTTGCGTCCTAAGAAAATATTTGGTAAATAATGGCTATAGTGATAACTTGTTCTATCGTCTTGTAAGGAATTTTCTTAACAACCACTACTTGCCTAAACAACAAATCTCTACTGCTAGTAAGGAGGTAATTTATCTCAGTTTACCCTACTTGGATGATATTTCGATTCAAGTGAAAAACCGTTTAATTCACAGGCTTGTTAAATTTTATCCTCAAATTGACTTTAAGATTATACTAAGTAATTCATTCAAAAATGGCTCATTTTTTCACGATAAAAACCCTGTTCCGACCGACCTCCGTTCGTCTTTTGGTTATTGCTTCTCTTGCCCAGGTTGCCAGGGCGGGTATATTGGTAGCACAATCTGTGCTTTCAAGGTTAGGACAGACGAACATATGGGTCAGTCGAGCAGGACAGGCCGTCGACTCAGGAGTGGACTTTGATGCATGGTCGTGAAGAGATTACATGTACTGTATGTGCGTATGCTCTCATCTCTAGCTTTCTAGGGCTGCCTCACTGGCGTTAGTTCTTTTTTTTCACCCTTCTGGTGGCGACTAGGTTAGTTAGTTCCTCATATTCCTCCCCTCCCTCTAGCTGGGTACAGTAGGTGTCTGTACCGTTATACTGAGTTTACCTTTGCTTATTGCCCAAGGAGGGTCCCCCCCACTAATCGCTATGGGGGCGTGAATCAACACGGTTGGGCCTCCCTGGAGTGGTTTGAGAGGGCAACCTCAGACTTAGGTGTGTGGTCCCCGGTTGTTTGTCCCTTGATCGTCTTACTCCTTCTTCCCACTTCCCTCGTTGGGGGGCAGGTTACTATGGAGGACGCCCCTGCTGCCCCCCCCTCAGGGGGGGAGGTAGTCCTGACCGACTCCCGACTGTCTCACGGACGGGCTGCCCCCAGACAGAACGGCCCCAGACTCGTTTGCCTCATGATGTACTGGTACATAATGTGGAATATGTAATCATCACTGCTCTAGGCTCCACTTCCTTGAGCAGTCTCAATCCCTTCATGATCAAGAAGGTTATTGATGGCTGTGCTGGGGAGGTGGAACAAGTAAAAAAACTTGGGAACGGAGACCTCCTCATAAAAACCTATAACTCATCTCAAATTAGGGACTTGATGAAGCTGCGCAAGTTTCATTGCTATGATGTCGAAACCAAAATCCCAACAACCATGAATTCCTGCAAGTGGGTTATCACTTGCAGGGATCTCATGGCGACGAGTGAGGAAGAGATCATAGACGAACTCACTCAGCAAGATGTCACTGATGCTAAATTTATCACCAGATTCTTGGAAGGTGTCAGGACAAAGACAGCGATCATTGTTTTGACTTTCGGTAAAGTGTCACTGCCTAGCAATGTAAAAATCGGTTACGAAATTGTTCATGTGCGGCCATACATCCCCAAACCTTTCCGTTGTTTGAAATGCCAGTTATATGGGCATGGTGCCAAGACTTGTCGGGCTTCCCAGCCAGTGTGTGGCAAGTGTGAAAGCCAAGGTCATGATGTGGAACATTGCACATCTGAGATGGTATGTTGCTTTCACTGCAAGGGTACTCACTCCACTTCCTCTAGGGATTGTCCCAAGTGGAAGAAGGAGAAGGAGGTCTGCACAGTCAAAGCAACTGAGGGCATTTCCTACTACGGAGCTAGGAAAAAGGTGAAGGAGTTGCATGCAACTCCCACGCCGAATAGGTCCTATGCTTCGGCGGTAATGTCCCATCCTGTGATGTGCTCTGTAGAGACGCAGACTGATCTTGTCCTTCTTCCTCCTGCCACTCACAGTACCTCTCCATCTCGGCCTCCCGTCCACTGAAACTCTCTCACTGACATCCCTAAGGTTTCAATCTATTCTCAGGCTGCTGCTGCCTCTCCATCAGTACGGCCCAAAGCGAAGCCAGACAAGTCTAGTAAAAGTAACATGACCACCCTCATAAAACAGTCTCGTCCTCATGTACTTCCAGTTCCCACTCCAGTGAGGGAGAAGAAGGTTAGCTCTTCCTTGGGGGAGTCAGGGAACCTAGTAATTGATGACAAAAATGGAGGTTTCCATAAACAAGCACAGGGATAGGTCCCCCAGTAGTCACTCGCCTGCGGGCAGGCGACAAAAAATTACAAAGCACACTGGCCCCAAACGTAAATCTTAAACCGTCGCTTTCACTGTATTACAGTGGAATTTTAGAGGTATTGGGAACAAGTTACAAGATATAGCAATCTTGCTCTCAATACACAGGCCAGACGTTGTTTGTTTAAAGGAGACGCGCCTGGAGTATCATCCTGATGCTCCACAGGTAAAACGCTACCACTCGTACACAAGATATGAAGATCACGGAGTAGCCATTTACACACCCAAATCACACCCACAAACGGAAATGATTCTAAATTCTACTCTGCAAGTGGTCACATGCGGAGTGAAATTTAATAACATGCATCTGTCTATTTGCTCTCTGTACTGTCCTCCACATGGCCTCATTGATAGTGATGCTTGACTTTCACTATTTGAACATCTGCCTAGGAATAAGTTAGTGTTGGGCGATTTTAACGCCCATCACTATCAGTGGGGTAGCTTGAGGATTGATGGTCATAGGGAGCAAGCAGCCGACCTGATACTACAGTCCAACCTCTGTCTTCTCATCGATGGTAGAGCAACTCGTGTAGATGATCGTACTGGTAACTTTTCGGCCATTGACTTATCTTTGGCCTCCCCTTGCATACATCAAGATTTCACATGGGACCCTTACGACGACTCCTTGGGAAGTGATCATTTACCCATCTGTCTTTCTTAGACACGCGACATCATTTCAGACCCTCCACCTCCAAAATTTAACTATAAGAAAGCAGATTGGGGATCCTTCTCAAGAATCGTCAATTTAGATATATCTGGGGAGACCATAGATGTTAAGGTCGAAAATATAACCCAATCCATATTACGCGCAGCTGAGGTTGCTATTCCCAAGACTTCTACAGTTCATGCGAAGCATAGAGCACATTGGTGGACGCTGGATTGCCGACAAGCATTAAGAAAACACAATAGGAGATACAGGATTTTTAATAGTCAGACCACCGAGGAAAATTTTATTGCATACAAACAGGCATGGGCTGAGGCAAGGAGAATAATAAGGGCCAAACGTGACTCCTGGCGGTCCTTTGTGTCCACGGTGACTCGTACAACACCATTAAGTAAAGTCTGGTCCACTATAAGAATATTAAATAATAAAGGCCCATACTTCCCTATTACCACCTTGCAAGTAAATAATAACATCTATGACGAGCCCATGGACGTTGATACCATCCTTGCCAGGAGTTTTTCTCATGTAAGTAGCTCAGCCAATTATGATCCACATTTCCAACATCATAAACGCATGGCTGAGCTACACATTAATGACAGCCACAGAAGATGTAGACTCCCCATACAACAAAGAGTTTATGCTAGATGAACTGCTCCTTGCCCTTAAATCCTGTAAAGACACCAACCCTGGACCAGACACCATCACGTACTGTATGATCCAGCATCTTAATCAGGACAGCCTGATTAAGATGTTAGCATTTTACAATAAGATTTGCGCGTCTCGAACATTCCCAAACTCATGGCACTTTGCGCACGTCATACCGATACCCAAAGAGGCTGGTCGTCTTATGACTCCCACTTCATTTCGTCCTATTGTGTTGACTTCTTGTCTATGTAAGGTCATGGAACGAATGGTCCATAATAGGCTTCTTTTTGTTTTAGAGTCAAAGAATTTGTTAAGTGATCAACAATGTGGCTTCCGTAAATACAGAAGTTCACTAGATCATTTAATGAATTTGGAGCATTGTATTGCAGAGGCATTTGCCAATAAAGAATTCATGATAGGGGTGTTCTCTGACATCCATAAAGCCTATGACATGACATGGCAACACGGTATACTAATGAAGCTCTATGCTTATGGCTTAAGAGGAAATTTGCCTATTTTTATTTCAAATTTCTAAAGGGACAGGACTTTCTCTGTTAAATTGCCCCATAACATAACATCGGATATATTTATCCAGGAAAATGGGGTGCCGCAGGGAAGTGTGCTTAGTCCTACTTTATTTAGTATTATGATCAATGATATTCTGTCATCAGCTCCCATCCCCAGGAATCTTAACTACTCACTCTATGCTGACGATTGTGCAGTATGGCACTCCTCCCGTAATGCACAATTTTCGGCTGGGCGGATTCAAGCAGCCCTTGACTCTGTCCACCAATGGGCCTTGCAGTGGGGATTTAAGTTTTTCGTCCGTAAGTGTGCTGCTGTACTTTTTATGACTCGTAACGTACCTAATTTTTGCTTAACTTTGGATAATCAGGTGGTACCTTTTCAAAATTCTATAAAGTTTTTGGGAATTCATTTTGATCATCGTTTGAACTTTAAAATTCATGTTAATACTTTGCTTGCTCATTGTGATAAACCAGTAAACGTCCTCAAGTACCTAGTGGGTACTGCATGGGGTGCCGACATAAAATATTTATTAATGGTGTATAAGTCCCTTATTCGATTGAAGCTAGACTATGGTACAGGTGTATGGCTCGGCACCCGATGCCATACTGAAAGGATTGGATGTGTTGCAGAATAAATGTTTGTGAATGTGTCTTGGAGCTATCCAGTGTACCCGTGTAGCTCGTATGGAAGTGGAGACAAATGTGCCTTCCCTCTGTATTCGCCGTGACCACCTGGCATTATCGTACAGGTTACGAACATTAAGGAAAAGTAATATCGGCAATGTGGCCTGTACCCCCCTGTGTCAATACCACCGGGTGCGTCGGCCACTTTCCGTTTGCCTCCACTTACTGACTCAGGAGCTTGGTGTAGACCCCAGTGACTGTGACAAGTTGGTGTTCAAAAATATAGCGCCTTGGGAGCCACCCGGCTTCACAGTGGATGTATCATGGCTCCCAGCACCAAAGGCCAAGGCGCCGGAGGCGGAAGTCCGCCACTTGTTTCGTAACATCATCGTTCGTCACTTGGGGTCCCATCAATTGTACACAAACGGCTCCAAGTTGAGTGATTGTGTGGGTGCAAGTGTGTGGTCAACTGAATGTGCCCTCAGGTATCGGTTGCCGACTCATACATCTGTGTTTACCTTCGAACTTTTTGCTATTGTCAAAGCCATAGACTATGCTCTCAATTCTAGGTATGACTCATTTGTCATATTTTCAGATTCAAAATCACCCCTTCAGGCAATTGCATCTTGTACTACAGACTCTCACGAGATCCAGGGCCGCATCATTAATAAGTTGCATTCATGCAACAAGTCATTCACGCTGATCTGGGTGCCTGGTCATTGTCGTATCTATGGCAATGAGCAGGCTGACTTACTTGCAAAGTCAGCTGTAGAGCTCGGGGAGACTTGGGACGTTCCTCGTGATCTACGGTCGAGTCTCTCTCTCGGAAAGAAATCAATAAATCTTCTGTGGCAAGGTCAGTGGACCAGACTAAACATTCCAACTTGTAAGCCGCACAGTGGCGACTGGGACACTGCCAACTGCCCCAGTCACCTGGAAGAAAAAGTATTGGCACGGTTACGGCTCAATACCACCATTTTAACTCACATGAAACCATATATGGAAAGATGCTTCCCACCGCACTGTGACATCTGTAATGGGGTGTTATCTATCAGTCATATCATCCTGCGCTGTCGGCGATTTATTAGTGAACGTGCTTCACTTATAAATAACTGCGGCGCAGTAGACATCCCCTTCACCCTTTCCACCATCCTGGGTGATGGGGACATTGTTATAACTAATAAATTGATGGCTTTCTTGAGAGAGATCGGACTGATTAGAGTGATGTGACTTTTTTACTGTGTGGTTATGGTTTTTATCAACGGTAAATAGGTATATATTGTAATATTGATTAGGGTTGACAGTTGACATATTTGGAATAGTTCCTCCTCCCACTGATCTGTTTCTAATATAGATGTCCTCTACATTAAGCCAAGTTCCTCGACTGACAGTCACCAGCTGATGAGTGCAAGTGTGCAATATAGGAAGGTATTGGGCACTTCCAGTCGATGGTGGTCTGCTGGGCGAGGTTCTTCACTTTTTTTACAAATTATGTAAATACATTATACCATCTTAAGTTGTTCTTATTAGGGACGACAGCTGACGTATATGGAAATGTTCCTGGCTCGTCTGGTTCTCTTTCATATACTGATGTCCCCTATATTAGGTTGTGCCTCGACTGATAGTCACAAGGTGATGAGGGTAGGTATGTAATGTAGAAAGGCATTACATATCTTCAGTCAATGGTGTTCTCTTGGTCGAGGTTATTTTACCATTAGTGTAGGTCTAGTTATTTGTCTCTTAGGATTTAGTATAGG